>NC_087470.1:7692306-8048306 GCF_036321535.1 Camelus dromedarius
CCCAAAGACTTGAGATCACGGGTCAGTTTATAGAAATTGAAACAGCAGACAGTGGAAGTTCTGCCTGTCATCAGCTTACTGGTGAGGCTCCGAGGGACTTTCAGACTTGCCCAGTCCTGTAGAAGTCGACTTCATGGGAGACACCAAGAGAAGCTGTCAGAAGGATGAGTGCACGGATTGAGGAGAGATGTGAACACATTGATGAGTGTTGTTCTGCTACAATGGAGAATACTGGCATGCAGACTTCTGTAGAGAATACCAGGCTCAAAAGACATTCATGAGAAATATTGAGCCTTGCTGATACTGACAGAAACCTGTGGAGGGTCAATGTGCACTTGTGGAAGGTACTCAATTCTCTGCTACAAGAACTGGTCCAAGAATCCTGACGTCTAATAGAGAAGAGATGGCAGAGTTGATAAAATGCCTCTTGTTCTTTTAAGAGGTCATGAGAATCCACACATCCCAAGGGGCATTTATAAATCACTCAGACCTCAGGGCACGAATCCCTGGTAAGCCTTTTCCCAGGGTTGGTCCTAGCTATCAAGCATTTGCTCTTCCCTCCCCTAAAATCAGCCATCCATTTCAAAGGATCAGCACCTGAGCTGCATTGAAGCCAGTAGGAGTATAGCAAGCCCCTCCTAGAATCAGTGTTCCTCCAACTTTACTCTCTGTGCACAACACTGTACACCTCAATGTTCAAATACTCCCGACTAAAATAGATAGGAATTGAATATTAACTCACACAAAGAAATGATAACCTTCCGCTAGTTTCAGCAAATGCTGGGGTTACATCTTCTTTTTGGTGAAGTGAGTGTGGTAAGTGAGGGGAATCTTTGACTGAACTTGTATATGTATGTGTCCTCAGTTTTTCAATACAGTATATGTAATATTATAAGTCAGTTAGTGAACTGAATTGTAAAAGTCGCCATAGACATGTAAGGACACATGATATGTGGATGGTCTTTTCCTTCATTGAAGCCCCTGGTGCAGCATAACATGTGGGTGCAGACATGGTTGTGTTTAAATACTTTACCCAACATGATCGGAAGATTAAGCATTCTCATCAATGATAATAGGGCACCTGGTTCTCAATAGCCTATCAAAACTGCAGCAGTTTTCTCATAGCTATAATGCCTCTAGGTACTTTTGGATCCAAGCCTATATATAAATATGTGGTTTGGGTCACCTTCTGTCTTCCTACAGAGAAATGTTACCACTTGAAATGACAACATTGGCCAGTGTGAGTCACTGAGAGGAAAGGGCAATACACGCAAATGGGAAACATTTTGTGGGGGCTATTTCATGGGACCAAAATTTATTTCATCCTTCCTGTTTGTGTTGGAGGCATCAACATTTAACCATTGACCTGTCCCCTTCATTATTTTGGACTGCTTTTTTCATTCTATCTGTCTTCTTTTCCCTTAGAGCTGAAAAAATGATACCTTAACTTGACAAGTCTGACTTGTAGGCAGATTTAGTATGTTTCAAAATCTATCTTTATATTCATGTAAATCTCCAGGTATGTAAATCAATTCTACTAACTTTTTGAAAGACCGCAATTGAGGTATCAACACAATGTCAAAACTGGAGTCTTCAGACAAACCCTCCCACCATGGCCGTATAGCAAAACGAGATAACAAGAATAACATTTCTGTGAGTTATATATGGAAAGTGTTGATTTATCGATGCCCAGTTGTCAGGGTACCAGTGCAACATACGCTCACTCGCTCCCATCTACACAGCAAGATAAACATCCACTCACCCAGCCCATGGTCCAGGACACTTGCCAAAGAGTGATCTCTTACATCCAAAGACAGAATGAGGCCTCAGAATACATGGAAGTGGGAGAAGTCAAATTAGAGAATGGAAATCAGTGCAGGACCTTATCTCTGTTGATGGAGAAGCAAAGGTGAAACCCTGTTTTACTTGGAAGCACACTTTCAAGTGGACAGAATGCATGGGATTGAAAGTGATGTGCTGAGTGTTAGAAGAGTGCACAGCAGATGCTTGGCTGACAGAACTCAAAGAAATCAGCACAAAACATCGCCACAATTGATTCTGAGAACAAGATTGGTGCTGCCATATTTGGGCTCGCGATGGCTGCGAACAATGAGGCAATGGATGATGGCACACGCTGAAACTCAGTGATCTGGAGTGTGTTGTGGATTGTGGTTGGCCCTATCCAGAATGGAAACTAACTTGGGACCCCAATGAAAATGCTACAATCTTGGTGCATGAAGTTGAGTTTCTCGAAATGTCCCATGGCCACATCAACTGCATCTGCAAGCCTAGGGACCAATTTGGTGTTTTGCCAATAGAGCACATGTGGGCCTTAATCAGAGATATCATGCATATGGTCTGAGTGATCCAGGGGGCCTTGTGGTTGAAATCATTTTCCAAAGGCTTAGGATCTGCTACATTTATAGACTGGACTGGGATTACTTTTGGTATGAGGCAGATTATGCAGGAAAGCTCTGTGTTTGCCTTCGTGGTCCCTAGCCACAAGGATGAGAGAACAAAGAACACTGGTCTAGGTACACAACGTGAGAAAATGAAGCATTTCCTTCACCATAATCTCCAAAATGCAGATGCTACATTTTAAATGGCACTGAAATGTTATGGCACCAAGGACACCTAGCTGGTGCTATGCAGTAATGGCAGCAGTCACTGATGCATGACATCCTTATATATGTTTCCACAGTTTTTTCTGTAGACAGAGAAGCTCTGGAAAGAACTCGTTACATTGGGAAATTCCCATGGAAATAGAAAGGGCAAGCTCACTGTCATGATGTTGTTTTCAAAACACATCAAAATAACATTAAAGAGCCTGCAAAGCTCAAAACCTTGACATGCTTCATTTCCACAAGAGGAAGGGTCCTGTACACTTTCAGATCAGTGACATAAGCATAGTAAAAATGACGTTATACTAAAGGAGAAGAGTATGGTGTGTTCATCACAACAGAGGCATCACCAGCAAATAGAGATATACAAGACAACACACACAGGAAAATGACATGGCATCAATGAGTAGGAAAAATTGTCCTCACAGAAATATCATGGAATTGCATACACACAACAGACCAAAAGTTTCACTTAAAAAGCCCTACATGTCTGCATTAAATACCTGATAGTAATTGACCAGTAGAGATATAGAAGTATAGTAAAGGAAACAGGAAGTACCATTTTCAGTTCCAAAGAAATTGAAGGCCCAAAGAAAAGCTTTCATACAACTAGACTGAAACACTATCAGAGCAAGTATTGAAAATGGAGGGGAGAGAAACACTGAAGGACAAGAGTGTCTCAGAATCACAAAAGGCAGAATTCTAGAAAAGGGGAAGAGAACCTCTAAAGACGAGAAAATAAAATCAGAAATCTCAATGGATGAGATATTATCAGGGCTAAATTCTGTCCTAATCAGACTAGATAATACAGAGGGACTCATGGATGACTGTGAAAACAGGGGAACCGAAATCCCTCTATCAGAAGATGACATAGAAATGCAAGGCATAACCAATGCAAATACTGCTGTTGAATCCTGGGGTAAGACAAATCATGAAAGAATAGGTTTCATAAGAGTCCCAGTGGGAACAGCAAGATATAAAACAAAAGACAGAAAAGATATTTGGAGAATAATCAGACTGAAATTTGCTGAAAGCTAAGAAACAATCATCCGTACAGCAAAAGGAAGCAAAGAGTGTCCAAATTATGTGGAATCCCAATAGACTTACAAGCAGCTGTATTATCATTCTAATCATCAAAGTTCATGATCAACCCAGTGATTTTCATTGCACCTAGAGGAAAGCAACTAAGTCACAGCAGAACCGTAAGAGCGGTTTCAGCTTATATCTCGGCAGAAATTTTGCAGGACATGAACGAGTGCCAGGACTTGGACGAAATCCTGAATGAGAAAAATGTGCAATCTAGGGTAGCCTATGCCACAAGACCACCATTTCTAATAACGGCAGAACTAGAGAATTTCACAGACCAGAAAAACTTAAAAGAATTCAGCATTTCAATACCTATCTTAAAGAAATATTGTGAATTCTACCCTGTAGAGAAAAGAAGCAAGACCAAATGGAAATAAGAAATCCATCATTGGAAATGCAAGAAGAGCAATAAGTTGCAGAGAATTAACTAGAAGGCAAGGAGGACATCAATAACCTAAAGATGGGAGAGGGAAGCAGGAAAACAAAGGGGATTTTCAGCCCTATAATAAGTGAATCATCTTATATGACTCTCTGTTTGAAGCAAACAGAGAGATGCATGACCGAATGTGTTTGCAAATCAAAGAAAAAGCAAACAAACAAATAATCAAACAAACAAAAAAACACCAAAAGAGTACGGTTGGCTGATATATATCCACAGGTTCGTGATAATTCAAAAGAAAATATGCAAAGTGATGTCAAGGTTCATTCAGCACGCATCGACCAAATATCACTGCTTGCATGTACTCAACACACTTGTATTCAGAAAACAGATGCGTGGATTAATATTCATAAACGTTGATTCATAAGAGCACATCGTGACCTAATCCAAATGCATATTTTGAATAAAATTGATTCATAGTCCGTGATACAGCCGTACAAGTCTTCCAAAAGGATGAATGAATGACATATTCAACCCTACGAAGAGAATAAATGGCATACACTTAGAACAAAGAAAAGTAGCTCTACAAAACTGTAGTAACAGTAAGAGAGACAGACAGTAAAGTGCAGTTTGGGATTGGTTTCATTTCTAGGAATTTCAGCCCCCATGAAACAAATGGATCCATGTTCTGAGATTGTGGGTCTTTCAGCAGAAAATCAACAGAGAGATATGTATTATGGGTGAATGGATATTACACAAACATATGTTTCCTATAGTGGGCCTTTTTGTACTATTAACTGTTAGAAAGTTTAAAGACGGTTGAAACTATAAACTTATCATGGACAAACTTCCCTTCGTTTGTATTGTGTTTAGAGTTCTGAACTAAAGGAAAGAGGGTAGGAAATAAAGGACAATGGGCCGCTAATGGACAGAATCACATTTACTTTAGGAACCTCTCGTCTGATGCAGCCCTTCCCCCAACACTGATAAGATGCAGCAACCATTGTGGATGGCAGTTACCGGTTTGAATCCAGGTGGAATTGTTGTGTGTTCCACGAGGCTTGTTGAGGCTGGTGGATCCAAGGTATATCTGGGCAGAGCTCTGTGGGTGAATCAGTGTCATGGAGGGGCTGCTGCCCTCTGTGGAGCTTGGCTTAGGTGTATTCTTCAGGAAGATGTGTTATTTCGAGATACTGATGCTGCCCAATGGCCTGAGATCACGGGTCATTTTCTAGAAACTAAAAGGCAGACAGTGGAAGATCTGCTTGTCATCAGCTTACTGGTGAGGCTCTGATGTACTTTCAGACTTACCCAGTCCTGTAGAAGTCGACTTTATGGGAGACACGAAGAGAAGCTGGCAGAAAGGCTGGCTGCACGGATTGAGGAGAGATGCGAACATATTGATGAAAGTTGTTCTGCTAATATTGAGTATACTCTCATGGAGACTACTTTAGAGAATACCAGGCTCGAAAGTCATTCATGAGACATATTGAGACTCACTGATACTAACATAAAACTGTGGAGAGTCAACGTGCATTTTAGGAATGTACTAAATTCTCTGCTCTAAGAAGTGGCCCAAGACTCCTGACGTCTAAAAGAGAAGAGATGGCAAAGATGATAAAACCACTCATGTTCCTGGAAGAGGTCGTGAGAATCCACACATCCCAAGGGGCATTTACAAATCTCACAGACCACAGAGCATGAAGCCCTGATAAACCTTTTCCCAAGTTTGGGCTTAGCTATCAAGCAATTGCTTTTCCCTCCCCTCCACTCAGGCATCCATTTCAAAGGATCAGACCCTGAGCTGCAATGCAGCCAGAAGGAGAATAGCAAGCCCCTCCTAGAACCAGAGTTCCTCCAACTTCACACTCTGTGCACAACACTGAACTCCTCAAAGGTCAAATACTCTCGAATAAAATAGATAGGGTTTCAATATATAGCTCACACAAAGAAATGATTATCTACCCCTTGATTTAGCAAGTGCTGGGGTTACATCTTATTTGGGTGAAGAGAGTTTGGCAAGCGAGGGGATTATTTGACTGAACTTGAATAAGTATTTTTCCTCAGCTTTTCAAGACAGTATAGGTAACTATTATAAGTCAGTTAGTGAACTGAAGTGTAAAAGTCGCCATATACATATAAGGACACAAGTTATGTGGACCATCTTTTCCCTTCGTTCAAGTCCCGGGTGCAGTATATCACGGGGTGCCCACTTAGTTGGCTTAAATTGCTTTACCCAACACGATCAGATGATTTACCTTTCTCATCGTTGATAAAAGAGAACCTGTTTCTCAATAGTCTAGCAAAGCTGCAGCAGTTTTCTCATAGCTATAATGCCTCTAGGTGTTTTGGAACCAAGCCTATATTTAAATAAGTGGTTTGGGTTGCTTGTGTCTTCCTAGAGAGAAATGTTACCCATTGAAATGACAACATTGGCCAGTATGAGTCACTGGGAGAAAGGGCACCACATGCAAAATGGAAACACTGGGTTGGGGTTATTTCATGGTTCCAATATTTATTTTATGTTTCCTTTTTGTATTGCAGACATCAACAGTAAACAGTTGACATGACACCTTCATCATTTTGGACTGCTATTTTACATTCTATCTGTCTATGTTTCCCTTAGAGCTGACAAAATGTTACCTGAATTTGACAAGTCTGGCTTGTAGGTAGATTTAGTATGTTTCAAAAACTAACTTCATTTTCATATAAATCCCTAATTTGTACATCAATTCTATTAACATTTTGAAAGACCGCAACTGAGGTATCAACACAATGTCAAAACTGGATTCTTTGGAGAATCCCTCCCACCATGGCTTTATAGAAAAAGAGATAAACAAGAATCACATTTCTGTGTGTTATATATAGAAAGTGTTGATTTATTCATAGCCAATTGGCAGAGTACCTGTGCAAACAGTGCCCACTCGCTCCCATGTACACAGCAAGATAAACATCCACTCACCCAGCCCGTGGTCCAGGACACTTGACAAAGAGTGGTCTCTTACTTCCAAAGACAGAATGATGCCTCAGAAAACCTGGAAAGAGAAAAAGGCCTTGTAGAGAATGGAAATCAGTGCAGGACCTGACCTCTGCTGATGGAGCAGCAAAGGTGAAACCCTGTTTTATTTGGACGCACACTCTCAAGCGGACAGGACGCATGGGATTGAAAGCAATGCGCTGAGTGTTAGTAGAGTGCACAGCAGATGCTTGGCTGACAGAACTCAAAGAAACCAGCACAAAATATCCCCACAATTGATTCTGAGACCAACATCAGTGCTGCCAAATTTGGGCTCACTTTGTCTATGAACAATGAGGGATAGGGCTATGGGTGATGGCACACGCTGAGTATCAGGGAACTGGAGTGTGTTGTGGATTGTGGTTGGCCTTATCCAGAGAGGAAACAGACCTGGGAACTCAATGAAAAAGCAACAAACCAGGCGCATGAGGTTGAGTTTCTCGAAAGGTCCCATGGCCACATGCAGTGCATCTGCAGGCCCAGGGTCCAATTTGGAATTTTGCCAATAGAGCATGTGTGGGGTCTAATTAGAGACATCAAGCATCAGGTCTGAGGGATCCAGGGGGCCTTGGTGTATAAATCAGTTTCCAAAGCCTCAGGATCTGCTATATTGATAGACTGGACTGGGATTATGGTTTGTTATGAGGCAAAGGATGCGGGACAGCACTGTGGTTGCCTTCATGGTCCAAAGCCACAAGGGTGAGAGAACAAAGAACAGTGGTCTAGGTTCACAACGTGAGAAAATGAAGCATTTCCTTCACCATTATCTACCAATGTTAATGCTACATTTTCAATGGTACTGACAGTGTACTTCAGGGAGGATACCTAGCTGGGGCACTGTGATAATGACTGCAGGTCCTGATGCATGACATCTTTAGATATGTTTCCACAGGTTTTTCTGTAGACAGAGATGCTCTGGAACGAACTCATAACATTGGTACATTCCCATAGAAATAGAAAGGACAAGCTCACAGTCATGATACTGTTTTTGAAACACTCCAAAATGACATTCAACAGCTTGCAGAGCTGAAAAGCTTTACATGCTTCATTTCCACAAGAGAAACAGTCCTGTGTACTTTCAGTACAGTGACATAAGCGTAGTAAATTGAGGTTATACAAAACGAAGAGTATGCTGTGTTCATCACAGCAAAGGCATCACCAGCATTTAGATATATACAAGACAACACATATAGGAAAATGACATGGCATCAATGTGTAGGAAAAATTGTCCTCACACAAATATCATGAACTTTGTACACACAAGAGACTTAAACTTTCACTTAAAAAGCCCTACAAGTCTACATTAGATACTTGAAATTAACTGACCAGTAGAGATAAAGAAGTATAGTAAAAGAAACAGGAAGTAACATTTTTAGTTCCAAAGAGGTTGAAGGCTCAAAAAAAACTTTCAAACAACTAGACTGTGAAACACTATCAGACATTTATTTAAAATGGAGGTGATAGAAACACTGAAGAACAACAGTGTCTCAGAATCACAAAAGTCAGAATTCCAGAAAAGGGGAAGAGACCCTCTAAAGATGAGCAAAATAAAATCAGCAAACTCTATGGATGAGATAATAGCAGGGCTAAAGTCAGTCCTAAGCAGACTAGATAATGCAGAGGGACTCGTGAATGACTGTGAACACAGGGGAACTGAAATCCCTCGATCAGAAAATGACATAGAAAAGCAAAGGAAAACCAACGCAAACATTGCTGTTGAATCCTGGGTTAAGACAAAGCATGAAAGAATAGGATTCATAAGAGTCCCAGAGTTAAAAGCAAGAAAAGATTATTCAGTCTGAAAAGATATTTGGAAAAAAATCAGACAGAAAATTGCTGAAAATGAAGAAGCAATCATCTATACAAAAAAAGTAAGCAAACATCATCCAAATTATGTGGAATCCCAATAGACCTACAAGGAGCTGTATTATCATTCAAATCAACAAAGTTCATGATCTACACAGTGATTACCAATGCACCTAGAAGGAAGCAACTAAGTCACAACAGAACCTCCAGAGGGGTTTCAGCTTATATCCCGGCAGAAATATTGCAGGATAAGAAGGAGTGCCAGGACTTAGATGAAATCATGAATGAGAAACAGCTGCAATCTAGGGTAGCTTATGCAACAAGACCGCCATTTCTAATAACGGCAGAGCTAGAGAATTTCAGATACCTGGAAACTTTACAGAATTCAGCAGTTTGAAACTTTTCCTAAAAGAAAGATTCAGAATACTACCCTGAATAGAAAAGAAGCTAGTTGAAATGGAAATAAGAAACCATCACTGGAAATGCAAGAAGAACCATGAGTTGCAGACAATAAACAAGAAGAAGGCAAGGAGGACATCAAAACCCTAAAGATGGGAGAGGGAAGCAGGAAAACATAGGGGATTTTCAGCCCTATAATATGTGAATCATCTTATATGACTCTCTGTTTAAAGCAAACAGAGAGATGCAAGGACGAATGTGTTTGCAAATCTAAGAACAAGCAATCAAACAAACAAACAAACAAACAAACAAAAACCAAAAGAGTATTGTTGGCTGATAATATCCACAGGAACCGTGGTAATTCAAAAGAAAGTATGCAAAGTGATGTCAAGAATCATTCAGCATGCATCGACCCAGTATCAGTGCTTGCATGTACTCAACATACCTGTATTCAGAAAACAGATGCGTGCATTAATATTCATAAATATTGATTCATAAGAGCACATCGTGACCTAACCCAAATGCCTATTTTGAATATAATGGATTCATACTCCGTGATATATTCTTAAAGTCTTCCAACAGGAAGAATGAATGGCATATTCCACACTACGACGAGATTAAATGGCATACATCTATAACAAAGAAAAGCAGCTCTACAAAACTGTTCTAAGAGTAAGAGAGACAGACAGTAAAGTGTATTTTGGGAATGGTTTCATTTCTTGGATTTTCAGCCCCCATGAAACAAATGGATCCATGTTCTGAGACTGTGGGTCTTTCAGCAGAAAATCAACAGACGGATATATATTATGGGTGAATGGATATTACACAAACATATGTTTCCTTTAGTGGGTCTTTTTGTACTGTTAACTGTTAGAAAGTTTTAAGATGAATGAAACCATAAACTTATCATGGACACACTTCCCTCCATTTGTACTGTGTTTAGAGAACTGAACTAAAGAAAAGAGGGTAGGAAATAAAGGACAATGGGACCCTAATGGAGAGAATCACTTTTACCTTAAGTACCTGTCGTCTGATGCAGCCCCTTCACCAACACTGTAAAAATGCAGCAAAAATTGAGGATGGCAGTTACTGGTTAGATTCCAGGTGGAATGTTGGTTTGTTCCACGAGGCTTGTTATGAGCTGGTGGATCCAAGGTAACTTGGCAGAGCTCCGTGGGTGGATCAGTGTCATGGTGGGGTTGCCACACTCTGTGGAGCTTGGCTTAAGTCTATTGTTTAGGAAGCTCTGTAAGTTCGAGATACTGTTGCTGCCCAGTGGCCTGAGATCATGGGTCAGTTTCTAGAAATTGAAAAGTCAGACAGTGGAAGATCTGCCTGTCATCAGCTTACTGGTGAGGCTCCGAGGTACTTTTAGACATGCCCAGTCCTGTAGAAGTCGACTTTATGGGAGACACGAAGAGAACCTGGCAGAAAATTTGGCTGCATGGATTGAGGAGAGATGCGAACACATTGATGATGGTTGTTCTCCTACAATGGAGAATACTGGCATGGAGACTTCTGCAGAGGATCCCAGGCAAGAAAGACAATCACGAGATATATTGAGCCTCGCTGATAATGGCAGAAACCTGTGGAACACCTATGTGCAATTGAGGAAGGTACTCAGTTCTCTGCTCCAAGAACGGGTCCAAGATTCCTGACGTCTAAAAGAGAAGAGAAGGCAGAGATGGTAAAATCGCTCATATTGGTGGAATATGTCGTGAGAATCCACATGTCCCAAGGGGAATTTACAAACCATTCAGACCACAATGCTCCAAGCCCAGGTAAGCCTTTTCCCAGGGTTGGGCCTAGCTATGAAGCACTTTCTCTTCCCTCCCCTCCACTCAGGCATCCATTTCAAAGGATCACCACATGAGCTGCAGTGAAGCCAGTAGGAGAAGAGCAAGCCCCTCCTAGAATCAGAGATCCTCCACTTTCACACTCTGTGCAAAACAGTGAACTCCTCAAAGGTCAAATACTCTCGAATAAAATAGGTAGGAATTGAATAATTAGCTCACAGAAAGGAATGATGACCTTCCCCTACATTCAGCAAATGCTTGGGTTATGTCTTCTTTGGGGTGAAGGAGTGTGGTAAGTGAGGGGAATATTTGACTGAACTTGAAATGTATTAGGCCTCAGATTTTCAAGACCATATAGGTAAATATTATAAGTCATTTAGAGAACTGAACTGTAAAATTCGCCATAGACATTAAAGGACACACGTTATGTGAACGGTCTTTTCCCATCAGTCAAGCACTATATCATGGGGGTGCAGACTTGGTTTTGATAATTGCTTTACCCAACATGATCGGACAATTAAGTGTTCTCACCACTGATAGAAGAACACCTAGTTCCCAATAGCCTAGCAAAGCTGCAACAGTTTTCTCATAGCTATAAAGCCTCTAGGTTCTTTTGGAACCAAGCATGCATGTATATATTTTGTTTGGTTTGTCTTGTGTTTTACTAGAGAGGAATGTTACCCCTTGAAATGCCAACTTTGGGCAGTATGTGTCATTGGGAGGAAAGGGCACCACATGCAACAGGGAAACCCAGGTTTGGGGTTATTTCAATTTTTCAATAGTTATTTCATGTTTCCTCCTAGTGTTGGAAGCATCAACAGTAAAGAGTTGACATGTCCCCTTAATCATTTTGGACTGCTATTTTTCATTATATCTGTATATTTTTTCCTTAGGGATGACAAAATGTTACAAGAATTTCACAAGTCCGGCTTCAAGGTAGATTTTGTATGTTTCAAAAACTAACTTCATTTTCACATAAATCCCAAAATAAGTAAATCAATTCTATTAACCTTTGAAAGACTGCCACTGAGTTATCAACACAATGTCAAAATTGGAGTCTTCAGACATACCCTCCCACCATGTCTGTATAGAAAAAAGAGCTAAACAAGAATCATATTTCTGTGAGTTATCTCTGGAAAGTTGATTTATCAATGCCCAGTTGGCAGGGTACCAGTGGAAACTATGCTCACTCACTCCCATATACACAGCAAGGTAAATAACCAATCACAAAGCCCTTGGCTCAGGACACAAGCCTAAGCTTGGTCTCTTACTTCCAAAGACAGATTGAGGCCTCAGAAAACCTGGAAGGAGGAGAAGGCAAAGTAGAGAATGGAAATCAGTGCAGGACCTGACCTCTGGTAATGGAGCAGCAAAGGTGAAACTCTGTTTTCCTTGGATGCACACTCTCAAGTGGACAGGATACATGGGATTGAAAGTGATGTGCTGAGTGTTAGAAGAGTGCACAGCAGATGCTTAGCTGACAGAACTCAAATAAATCAGCACAAAATATTCCCAGAATTGATTCTGAGACCAAGACCTGAGCTGCCAAATTTGAGCTGGCAGAGGCTGCAGAAAATGAGGGATAGGGCTATGGATGATAGCACAAGCTGAGTCTCAGGGATCTGGAGTGCATTGTGGATTTTGTTGGGTTCTATCAAGAGAGCAAACTGACCTGTGACACCAATGAGAATGCAACCAGACTGGCACGCGAGGTTTAGTTTATCAAAATGTCCCATGGCCACATCCACTGCAGCTGCAGGACCAGGGACCAATTTGGCATATTGCCAATAGAGCACGTGTGGGGCTCAATCAGAGATATCATGCATCTGGTCTGAGTGATCCAGGGGGTCTGGGGTTTGAAATAAGTATCAAAAGCTTTAAGATGTGCTACATTCATAGCCTGCACTGGGATTATGGTTTGGTTTGAGGCAGAGGAGGTGAAACAGCCCTGACGTTGCCTTCGTGGTCCCTTGCCACAAGGATGAGAGAACAAAGAAGACTGATCAAAGCCTACAGCATGAGAAGATGAAGCATTTCCTTCCTCATTATCTCCCAAATGCAGATGCTACATTTTGGAAGTCACTGACATGGTACAGCACTGAGGACACATAGGTGGGGCTGTGGGATCATTACAGCAGACCCTGATGCATGACATCCTTAGATATCTTTCCAATGTGTTTCTGTAGACAGAGAAGCTCTGGGAAGAACTGGTAACATTTGGACATTCCCATGGCAATAGAAAGCACAAGCGCACTGTTGTGATGCTGTTTTGGAAACAGTCCAAAAGTAACATAGAGCAGCCTGCAGAGCTGAAAACCTTTAGAAGCCTCATTTCCACAAGAGGAAGTGTCCCATACACTTTCAGAACTGTGATTTAAGTGTAATAAAACTGAGGTTATACTGATGGAAAAAATAAGTGGTGTTCAAAACATCAAAGGCAACACCAGCAATTAGAGATATATCAGACAACACACACAGCAAAAGGTCATGGCATCAAAGTCTATAAAAAATTGTTCTCACAGAAATATCATGGTTTTGTATACAGCGAAGTGTCTAAACATTTCACTTAATAAAGCCCTATAAGTCTACATTTGATACCTGAGAGTACTTGTCCAGTAGAGATAAAGAAGTAGAGTAAAAGAAACAGGAAGTACAATTTTGAGTTCCAAAGAGATTGAAGGCCCAAAAAATAAGCTTTCAAAGAACTAGACTGCAAAACGCCACCAGAGTAGGTGTTGGAAACTTAGGTGAGGAAAACACTGAAGAAAAACAGTGTCTCAGAATCACAAAAGGCAAAATACCAGAAAAGGGGAAGAGAAACTCAAAAACTAGCCAAATAATATGAGAAAACTCAATTGATGATATAGAACCAAGGCTAAACTCAGTCCTAAACAGACGAGATACTGCATAGGGACTCCTGAATGACTGTGAAGACAGGGAAACTGAAATCCCTCAATCAGAAAATGACAAAGAGATGCAAGTGAAAACAAATGCAAACATTGCTGGTGAATCCCGTGGTATGCCAAACATGAAAGAGTAGGATTCATAAGAGTCCCAGATGTAAAAACAAGTGTTAAAAAATGTCTGAAAACTTATTTGTAGAAAAATTAGACAGAACCTTGCTGAAAGCCAAGAAACAATCATCTATAAGATTCACATTTTAAAAAGCATCCAAAGGAGGTGGAATCCCAATACACGTACAAGCAGCTGTATAATTCAAATCAACAAAGTTCATGATCAACCCACTGATTTAAAATGCACCTAGATGAAAGCAACTTAGTCACAACAGAAATTTCAGAGGGGTTTCAGCTGATATCTGGACAGAAATATTGCAGGACAGGAAGGAGTGCTAGGACTTAGGCCAAATCCTGAATGAATCACAGCTGCAATCTAGGGTAGCCTATGTCACAAGACTACCATTTCTAATAACAGCAGAGCTAGAGAATTTCACAGACTGGCAAAACTTAAAAGACTACAGCAGTTCAAAACTTATATTAAAATAAGGAATGAGAATTCTAAACACTATAGAAAAGTAGCAAGATGAAATGGATATAAGAATATCATTATTGGAAATGCAATTAGAGCAATGATTTTCAAAGAATAAACAAGAAGGCAAGGAGGACATCAAAATCCTAAAGATGGGAGAGAGAAGCAGGAAAACATAGGTGATTTTCAGCACTATATTAAGTTAATCAGCATATACGACTCTGTATTTGAAGCAAACGGAGAGATGCATGGTCTAATGAATTTGCAAAACAAAGAACAAGCAAACAAACAATCAAACAAAGAAACAAACATCAAAAGAGTACAGTTGGCAGACATCTATCCAAAGAAACCATGATAAATCAAATCAAAATACTCAAAGTAATGTCAAGGTTCACTCAGTACGCATCGAACAAGTGTTGTGGCATGAATGTACTCAACAGACTTGTATTCAAAAACAGATTCGTGCATTAATATTCATAAATTTTGATTCATAACAGCATATTGTGACCTAACCCAAATCTCTACTTTGATTAAAATGGATTCCTAGTCCATGGTATAGATTTAGAAGTCTTTCAACATGATGAATGAATGGCATATTCTACCCTACATACAGAAGAAATGGCATAAGCCTAAAACAAAGGAAAGTAGCTCTGCAGAACTGTACTAAGAGCAAAAGAGTCAGTCAGTAAAGTGCACATTGTGATTGGTTTCATTGCTAGGAATTTCAGCCCCGATGGAACAAATGGATACATGCTCTTAGAGTGTGGGAGTTTCAGCAGAAAAGCAACAGATGAATATGTATTCTGGGTGAATGGATATTACACAAACATAAGATTCCTTTAGTGGGTCTTTTTGTACTGTTAACAGTTAGAAAGTTTAAAGACGTGTGAAACCGTAAACTAAAAATGGACACAATTCCATCAATTTGTACTGTGTATAGGGATGAGAACAAAAGGAAAGAAGGAAGAAAAAAGGACCATGGGATGCTACTGGAGAGATTCACATTTACCTTAGGAACCTCTCGTCTGATGCAGCCCCTCCTAAACACTGACAAGATGCAGCAAACATTGGGGATGGCAGGTACCGTTTGGATTCCAGGTGGAATGTTGGTGTGTACTGCACAGCTTGTTGTGACTGGTGGGCCCAAGGTAACTGGGCAGAATTCTGTGGGTGGATCAGTGTGATGGAGGGGCTGCCGCCCTCTGTGGAGCTTGTCTTAAGTCTTTAGTTCAGGAAGCTGTGTAAGTTCGAGATACTGATTCTGCCCAAATACCTGAGTTCACGGGTCAGTTTCCAGAAACTGAAAGGGCTGACAGTGGAACATCTGCCAGTCATCAGCATACTGGTTACGTTCCGAGAATCTTTCAGACTTGCCCAGTCATGTGGAAGTCTAATTTATGGGAGATTTAAAGAGAAGCTGGAAGAAAACCTTGCTACATGGATTGAGGAGATATGAGAACACATTGAAGAGAGTTGTCCTGCTACAATTGAGGACACAGGCATGGATACTTCTGTAGAGAATACCAGGCTCAAAAGACATTCATGAGACATATTGAGCCTCGTTGATACTGGCAGAAATTATGGAGGATCAACATGCACTTGAGGAAGTTACTCAGTTCTCTGCTCCAAGAATGGATCCAAGATTCTTGACATCTAAAGAGAAGAGATGGCAGAGATGATAAAATCGCTCATGTTGGTGGAATAATTTGTGAGGATCCCCATGTCCCAAGGGGCATTTACAAACCATTCAGACCAAAATGCACCAAGCCCAGGTAAGCCTTTTCACAGGCTTGGGCCTTGCTATCAAGCACTTGCTCTTCCCTCCCCTCCACTCAGGCATTCATTTTAAAGGATCAGAACCTGAGCTGAAATGAAACCATATAAGAAGAGCAAGCCCCTCCTAGAATCAGAGTTCCTACAACTTCACACTCTGTGAACAACTGTGAAATCCTCAAAGGTCAAATACTCTCTACTAAAATATCTAGGATTTGAATATTTAGCTAACTCAAAGAAATGATGACCTTCCCCTAGATTCAGCAAATGCTCTGGTTATGTCTTTTTGTGGTGAAGGGAGTGTGGTAAGTGAGGAGAATCTTTGACTGAACTTGAATAGGTATTATGCCTCAGTATTTCAAGACAGTATAGGTAAATATTATGTCAGTTATTGAACTGAACTGTAAAAGTCGCCAAGGTCATTAAAGGACATAATTTATGTGTACCGTCTTTTCCCTTCATTCAAGCACCGGGTGCACTATATCATGGGATGCAGACAATGTTATGTTAAATTGCTTTACCAACATGATCAGACGATTAATCTTTGTCATCACTGATAGAAGAACACCTGATTCTCAATAGCCTCGCATAGCTACAGCAGGATTCTCATAGATATAATGCCTCTAGGTGTTTTTGAAATGAAGCCAAAATGTACATATTTTATTTGGTTTTTCTTGTGTTTTCCTCTAGAAGAATGATACCCCTTGAAATGAAAACATTGGCCAATATGTGCCATTGGGAAGAAACGGCAACACATGCACAATGGAATCCGAGGTTGGGGGTTATTTCTTGGTTCCAATAGTTATTTCATCCTTTCTGTCAGTGTTGGAGGATTCAACATTAAAGGGTTTACATGCCCCTTCAAAATATTGGACTGCTATTTTATATTCAATCTGTCCATTTTTTACTTAGAGCTGACAAAAAGTACCAAAAATTGACAAGTCTTTCCTCTAGGCAGATTTAGTATGTTTTGAAAACTAACTTCATATTCATATAAATTCCAAACATGTAAATCAATTATTCTAACCTTTTTAAAGACTGCAACTGAGTTATCAACACAAAGTCAAAACTAATGTGTTCGGACAAACCCTTCCACCATGGCTGTATAGAAAAAAGAGCTAAGTAAACATCATATTTCTGCGAATTATATCTGGAAAGTGTTGATTTATCACTGCCAGGTTGGCAGGGAACAAGTGCATCATGTGCTCACTCGCTCCTATGTACACAGCAATGTAAACATCCACTCAACCAGCCCTTGGAAAAGGACATTGCCGAAGAGTAGTCTGTTAATTCCAAAGAAAGGATGAGGCCCCAGAAACCTGTAAGGAGGAGAAGGCAATGTAGAGAATGGAAACCACTACAGGATCTGACCTCTGGTAATGGAGCAGCAAAGGTGAAACTCTGCTTTACTTGGACGCACACTCTCAAGGGGACAGCACACATGGGATTGAAGGTGATGCGCTGAGTGTTAGAAGAGTTCACAGCAGATGCTTGGCTGACAGGACTCAAAGAAATCAGCACCAAATATCCCCAGATTTGAATCTGAGACCAAAACCCGAGCTGCCAAATTTGTGCTGGCAGAGGCAGCAGAAAATGAGGGATAGGGCTACGGATGATGGCACACGCTTACTCTCAGAGATCTGGATTGCGTTGTGGGTTGTGGTGGGTCCTATCAAGAGAGCAAACCGACTTGTGACCCCAATGAGAAAGCAACCACACTAGCTTGCGAGTTTGAGTTTATCGATAAGTCCCATGGCCACATCCACTGCATCTGCAGGACCAGGGACCAATTTGGCATTTTGCCAAGAGAGCACATGTGGGGCTCAATCAGATACTGTGCATCAGGTCTGGGGGAACCAGAGGCCTTGGGTTTGAAATCAGTATTAAAAGCATTAGGATCTGCTACATTCAATATCTGGAGTGGGATTACATTTTGGTTTGAGGCAGAGGATGCAGAACAGCTGTTCTTCCCTTCGTGCACACATGACAAAAGGATGAGAGAACAAGGAAGAGTGGTCAAAGTCTGCAGTGTGAGAAGATGAAGAATTTCATTGAGCATTTTCCCAAATGCAGATGGTACATTTTCGATGGCACTGAAATGTTACTGCACCGAGAACACATACATCGGTCTGCAGGATCATTCCAGCAGGCCCTGTTTTATGACATCCATAGATATGTTTCCACCGGTGTTTCTGTAGACAGAGAAGCTCTGGGAAGAACTGGTAATATTGGGACATTCCCATGGCAATAGAAAGCACAAGCTCACTGTCAGTTTCCTGTTTTGGAAACACTCCAAAATGACATACAGCAAAATGCACAGCTGAAAATCTTTAGAAGCTTCATTTCCACAAGAGGAAGTATCCTGTGCACTACCAGAATTCTGAGATAAGCATAATAAAAATGAGGATATAATAATCGAAATATTATAGTGTGTTCATCACAACAAAGCAACACCAGCAATTAGAGATATACCAGACAACACACACAGGAACATGACTTGGCATCAATGACTAGGAAAAATTGTCCTCACAGAAATATGGAATTGCGTACACCCAAGAGTCTATAATATTCAATTAACAAAGCCGTATAAGTCTACAATTGATACCTGATAGTACTTGAACAGTAGAGATAAAGAAGCATAGGAAAAGAAACAGGAAGTACAATTTTCTGTTCCAAAGTGATTGAAGGCCCAAAAAATAAGCTTCCAAACAACTAGAATGCAAAACGCTATCAGAGCAAGTATTGAAAGCGGAGGTGAGGAAAACACTGAAGAACAACAGTATCTCAGAATCACAAAAGACAGAATGCCAGAAAAGGTGAAGAGAAACTCTAAAGACAAGCCAAATAATATCAGTAAACTCAATGGATGAGATAATAACAGGGCTAAAGTCAGTCCTAAGCAGACTAGATAATGCAGAGGGACTCATGGATGACTGTGAAAACAGGGGAACTGAAATCCCTTGATCAGAGGAAGACATAGAAAAGCAAGTATAAACCAATGCAAACATTTCTGTTGAATCCCGGGGTAAGACAAAGCATGAAAGTCTATGATTCAAAAGAGTCTAAGATGGGAATGCAAGAGATAAAAAAAAAAAAAGCCTGAAAAATTATTTGTAGAAAAATCAGAATGAAACTTTCTGAAAGCCAAGAAAGAATCATCTATATGATTTCAGGAGTACAAAGCGTCCAAATGAGGTGAAATCCCAATAGACCTACAAGCAGCAGTAGAATTCAAATCAACAAAGTTCATGATCATCCCAGTGATTTAAAATGCACCTAGATGAAAGCAACATCATCACAACAGTACCTCCAGTGGGGTTTCAGCTGCTATCTCGACAGAAATATTGCAGGACAGGGAAGAGTGCCAGGACATAGACCATAACCTGAATAAGAAAAAGCTGCAAACTTGGGTAGCCTTTGCCACATGACCGCCATTAATAATAAAGGCAGAGCTAGAGAATTTCGCAGGCTGGCAAACCTTAAAATAATTCAGCAGTTCGAAAATTATCCTAAAATAAAGATTTAGATTTCTATGCTGAATAGAAAAGTAGCAAGATGAAATGGAAATAAGAAAACCATTATAGGAATTGCTGGAAGAGCATGAGTTGCAAAGAATAAAAAAGAAGAAGGCAAGGAGGACGGCAAAAAGCTAGAGATGTGAGAGGGAAGCAGGTAATCTTAGGTGATATAAAGCACTATCTTAAGTGAATCAACTTCTATGACACTCTGAAGCAAACACAGAAATGCATGGCCTAATGTGTTTGCAAAACAAACAACAAGCAAACAATCAATCGAAAAACACAAAAAGGGTACGTTTGGCTGACTTATACCAAAGCAACCATGACTATTCAAAACAAAATACTCAAAGAGATGTCAAGGATCATTCAGCAAGCATCGACCCAGTATCGCTGCTTGCATGTATTCAACACACTTGTATTCAGAAAAATGATGTGCACATAAATATTCATAAATATTGTTTGATAAGAGTATATCATGACCCAAATCAAATGCCAAGTTTGAATAAAATGGATTCATAGTCCGTGATATATACTTACAAGTTTTCCAACAGTATGAATCAATGCCATATTCTACCCTAGGTAGAGAAGAAATGGCATAAGCCTATAACAAAGACAGGTAGCTCTGCAAAACTGTACTAAGTGTGAAAGAGGAAGCTAGTATAGTGCACGTAGTGATTTGTTCCATTTTTAGGAATTTCAGCCTCCATGATACAATTGGATCCATATTCTGAGATTATGGGTGTTTCAGCAGAAAGCAACAAACGGATATGTATTCTGGGTGAATGGATATTTCACAAACTTAATTTCCTTTAGTGTGTCACTGTGTAATGTGAACATTTAGAAAGTTTACACACGTGTGAAAGCATAAACTAAAATTGGTCACATTTCCCTCCGTTTGTACTGTGTATACGGATCTGAACAAAAGGAAAAAGGAAAGAAATAAGGACCATGGGACGCTAGTGGATAGAATCACATAAAACTTAGGAATCTGATGTGTGATGCAGCCATTCCCCCAACACTAATAAGATGCAGCAACCATCGGACATGGCAGCTACCTTTTGGATTCCAGGTGGAATGTTGGTGGGTACCGCGAGGCTTCTTGTGCCTGGTGGATCCAAGGTAACTGGGCAGAATTCTGTGGGTGGATCAGTTTGATGGAGGGGATGCTGCCCTCTGTGGAGCTTGTCTTAGTTCTTTTGTTCAGGAAGCTGTGTAAGTTCGAGATAATGCTGTTGCCCAAAAACCTGGTATCACGGGTTAGTTTCCAGAACCTGAAAGGGCAGACAGTGCATGATTTGCCTGTCATCAGCTTACTGGTGAGGGTCCGAAGTCCTTTCAGAACTGCCCAGTCCTGTTGAAGTCAACTTTATGGGAGACACGGAGAAAAGATGTCAGAAAAGCTGGCAGCACGGATTGAGGAGAGATGCCAACACATTGATGAGACTTGTTCTGCTACAATGGAGAATACTGGCATGGAGACATCTGTAGAGAATATCAGGCTTGAAAGACATTCATGACACATATTGAACCTCGCTGATACTGGCAGAAATATACGGAGTGTCAACATGCCCTTGAAGAAGTTACTCAATTCCATGCTCCAAGAACGGGTCCAAGAATCCCGACGTCTAAAAGAGAAGAGATGGCAGAGATGATAAAAGCGCTCGTGTTCTTGGAAGGGGTAGTGAGAATCCACATGTCCCAAGGGGCATTTACAAACCATTCAGACAAAAATGCACCAAGCCCAGGTAAGAATTTTCCCAGGTATGGGCCTAGATATCAAGAAATTTCTCTAACCTCCACTCCACTCAGGTATCCATTTTAAAGATAAGCACCTGAGGTGAAATGAAGTCAGTAGGAGAATAGTAAGCCACTCCTAGAATCAGCATTCCAACAGCTTCACACTCTGTGAAAAACAGTGAAATTCTTAAAGATCAAATACTCTCGAATAAAATAGATATGAATTGAATACTTAGCTCACACAAATAAATGATGAACTTCCCGTAGATTCAGCAAATGCTGAAGTAATGTATTCTATGGGGTGAATGGAGTGTGGTAATTGAGGGGAATCTTTGACTGATCTTTAATAGATATTAGGCCTCATATTTTCAAGACAATATAGTCAAATATTAGAAGTCAGATAGTGAACTGAAATGTAAAAGTCGCCAAAGAATTTAAAGACACAGGTTATGTGGACCATGCTTCCCTTCAGTCAAGCCCATGGTGCACCTTATCATGGGGGTGCAGCATTGGTTGTGTAAATTGCTTTACACAACATGATTGGATGATTACATGTTCTCATCACTGATAGAAAAACACCTGGTTCTCAAAAGCCTAGCATAGCTGCAGAGGTTTCTCATAGATATAATGCCTCTAGGTGCTTTTAGAATCAAGCCTAAATGTTTATATTTTGTTCGGATTATCTTGTATTCTAGTAGAGAACAATGTTACACCTTGAAATGCCAACATTGGCCAGTATGAGACATTGGTAATAAAGGGCAACATCTGAACAAAGGAAACCTAGGTTTGGGGTTATTTCAAGGTTCCAATAGATATTTCATGGTTCCTGTTCGTGTTGGAGGCTTCAAGTGTAAACAGTTGACATGTCCCCGTCAACATTTTGGACTGCTATTTTACATCCTATCTTTGTATATTTTTCTTAGAGCTGACAATATGTTACAAAAATAGACAAGTCTGGTTTTAGGTAGATTTAGTATGTTTCAAAAACTAACTTCATTTTCATATAAATCCCAAAACATGTAAATCAATTCAAATAACATTTTAAAATACTGCAACTGAGTTATCAACACAATGTCAAAACTGGAGTCTTTGGACAAACCCTCCCACCATGGCTGTATAGAAAATACAGCTAAGTAAATATCATATTTCTGTGAATTATATCTGGAAAGTGTTGATTTATCACTGCCAGGTTGGCAGGGAACAAGTGCATCATGTGCTCACTCGCTCCTATGTACACAGCAATGTAAACATCCACTCAACCAGCCCTTGGAAAAGGACATTGCCGAAGAGTAGTCTGTTAATTCCAAAGAAAGGATGAGGCCCCAGAAACCTGTAAGGAGGAGAAGGCAATGTAGAGAATGGAAACCACTACAGGATCTGACCTCTGGTAATGGAGCAGCAAAGGTGAAACTCTGCTTTACTTGGACGCACACTCTCAAGGGGACAGCACACATGGGATTGAAGGTGATGCGCTGAGTGTTAGAAGAGTTCACAGCAGATGCTTGGCTGACAGGACTCAAAGAAATCAGCACCAAATATCCCCAGATTTGAATCTGAGACCAAAACCCGAGCTGCCAAATTTGAGCTAGCAGAGGCAGCAGAAAATGAGGGATAGGGCTACTGATGATGGCACATGCTGAGTCTTAGGGATCTGGGTTGCATTGTGGGTTGTGGTGGGTCCTATCAAGAGAGCAAACAGACTTGTGATCCAAATGAGAAAGCAACCAAACTAGCGCGCGAGTTTGAGTTTTTCCGTATGTCCCATGGCCACATCCACTGCATCTGCAGGACCAGGGACAAATTTGGCATTTTGCCAATAGAGCACATGTGGGGCTCAATCAGAGATATTTTGCATGTGGCCTGAGGAATCCAGGGGCCCTTGGGTTTCAAATCAGTATTAAAAGCATTAGGATCTGCTACATTCAATATCTGGAGTGGGATTACGGTTTGGTTTGAGGAAGAGGAAGCAGAACAGCTCTGTTCATCCCTTCCTGCACTCATGACACAAGGATGAGAGAACTAGGAAGAGTGGTCAAAGTCTACAGCATGAGAAGATGAAGAAATTCATTTAGCAATTTCTCCCAAATGTAGATGCTACATTTTGAAAGGCACTGACATGGTACTGCACCAAGAAAACTTACGTCGGTCTGCAGGATCATTCCAGCAGGCCCTGTTCTATGACATCCATAGATAAGTTTCCACTGGTGTTTCTGTAGACAGAGAAGCTCTGGGAACAACTGGTAATATTGGGACATTCCCATGGCAATAGAAAGCACAAGCTCACTGTCAGTTTCCTCTTTTGGAAACACTCCGAAATGACATACAGAACAATGCAGAGCTGAAAATCTTTAGAAGCTTCATTTCCACAAGAGGAAGTGTCCTGTGCACTTTCACAATTCTGAGATAAGCGTAATAAAAATGAGGTTATACTAATCGAAATATTATGTTGTGTTCATCACAACAAATGTAACACCAGCAATTAGAGATATACCAGACAACACACACAGGAACAAGACTTGGCATCAATGTCTAGGAAAAATTGTCCTCACAGAAATATCATGGAATTGTGTACACCCAAGTGTCTATAATATTCACTTAACAAAGCCCTATAAGTGTACATTAGATACCTGATAGTACTTGAACAGTAGAGATAAAGAAGCATAGGAAAAGAAACAGGAAGTACCCTTTACAGTTCCAAAGAGATTGATGACCCAAAAAATAAGCTTCCAAACAACTAGACTGCAAAACTCTACCAGAGAAATTATTGAAAACGGAGGTATGGAAAACACCGAGGAACAACAGTATCTCAGAAATACAAAAGGCAGAATACCAGAAAAGGGGCAGAGAAACTATAAAGACGAGCCAAATAATATCAGAAAACTCAAATGATGAGATAATAACAGGGCTAAAGTCAGTCCTAAGCAGACTAGATAATACAGAGGGACAAGTGAATGTCTGTGAAGACAGGGAAACATAAATTCCTCGATCAGAAGAACACATAGAAAAGCAAGTGAAAACCAACGCAAACATTGCTGTTTAATCTCGGGGTAAGACACAGCATGAAAGACTAAGATTCATGAGAGTACCAGATGGGAATGCAAGAGATTAAATAAAGGAAAAGAGTCTGAAAGTTATTTGTAGAAATATCAGACTGAAAATGTCTGAAAGCCAAGAAAGAATCATCTATACGATTTCAGGATGTACACAGAGCCCAAAGGAGCTGGAATCTCAATAGACCTACAAGCAGCTGTATAATTCATATCAACAAAGTTCATAATCATCCTAGTGATTTAAAATGACCTAGACGAAAGCAACTTAGTCTCAACAGAACATCCAGAGGGGTTTCAGCTTATATCTCGACAGAAATATTGCAGCGGAGGTTGGAGAGCCAGGACATAGACCTTAATATGAATGAGAAAAAGCTGCAATCTAGGGTAGCCTATGCCACATGAACGCCATTAATAATAACGGCAGAGCTAGAAAATTTCACAGACAGGCAAAACTTAAAAGAATTCAGCAGTTTGAAACTTTCCCTGAAAGGAAGATGGAGAATTCTACCCTGAATAGAAAAGAAGTAAGATGAAATGGAAATAAGAAAACCATTATTGGAAATGCAAGAAGAGCATGAGTTGCAAAGAATAAAAGAAGAAGTCAAGTAGGAGAGTATAACCCTAGATATGAGAGAGGGAAGCAGGAAATCATAGGTGATTTTAAGCACTATCTTAAGTGAATCAGCTTCTATGACTCTCTGAAGTAAACGGAGAGATGCATTGCCTAATATGTTTGCAAAACAAACAACAAGCAAACAAACAATCAAACAAACACAAAAAGTATACGGCTGGCTGACATATACCAAAGGAACCATGACTATTCAAAAGAAAATATTCAAAATGATGTCAAGGATCACTCAGCACGCATCAAACCAGTATCGCTGCTTGCATGTACAAAATATGCTGGTATTCAGAAAAATGATGCCTGCATATATATTCATAAATATTGATCCATAAGAGTATATCTTGACCCAAATCAAATGCCGAGTTTGAATAAAATGGATTCATCGTCCATGTCATAGGCTTACAAGTTTTCCAACAGGATGAATGAATGCCATATTCTACCCTAGGTAGAGACGAAATGGCATAAGCCCATAACAAAGAAAATTAGCTCTGCAAAACAGTACTAAGAGCGAAAGAGAAAGACAGTAAATTGCACAAAGGGATTGGTTTCATTTCTTGGAAATTCATCCCCCATGAAACAATTGGATCCATATTATGAGAGTGTGGGTGTTTCGGGAGAAAGCAACAAACGGATATGTATTCTGGGTGAATGGATATTACACAAACATAATTTCCTTCAGTGTGTCTCTGTGTACTGTGAACTGTTAGAAAGTTTAAAGTCGTGTGAAACCATAAACTAAAATTGGTCACATTTCCCTCCATTTGTACTGTGTATACGGATCTGAACCAAAGGAAAGAGGGAAGATAAAAGGACAGTGGCATGCTAGAGGATAGAATCACATTTAACTTAGGAACCTCTCGTTTGATGCAGCCCCTCCCCGAAAAATAATAAGATGCAGCAACCATTGGAGATTGCAGTTACCATTTGGAATCCAGGTGGAATGTTGGTGGATACCAAGAGGCTTGTTGTGGCTGGTGGATCCAAGGAAACTGGGCAGAATCCTGTGGGTGGTTCAGTGTGATGGAGGGGCTGTCACCCACTGTGGAGCTTTTCTTAGTTCTTTTCTTCAGGAAGCTGTGTAAGTTCGAGATACTGCTGCTGCCCAAAGACCTGAGATCACGGGTCAGTTTCCAGAACCTGAAAGAGCAGACAGTGGAAGATCTGCCTGTCATCATCTTACTGGTGAGTCTCCAAGGTCCTTTCAAAATTGCCCAGTCCTGTTGAAGTCGACTTTATGGGAGACACGAAGAGAAGCTGGCAGAAAAGATGGCTGCACGGCTTGAGGAGAGATGCGAACATATTGATGAGAGTTGTTCTGCTACAATTGGGAATACTGGCATGGAGACATCTGTAGAGAATACCAGGCTCGAGAGAAATTCATGAGACATACTGAACCTCGCTGATAGTGGAAGAAATATACAGAGTGTCAACGTGACCTTGAAGAAGTTACTCAATTCCCTGCTCCAAGAACAGGTCCAAGATTCCTGACGTCTAAAAGAGAAGATATGGCAGAGATGATAAAATTGCTCGTGTTCTTGGAAGAGGTCGTGAGAATCCACACGTCCCAAGGGGCATTTACAAACCAATCAGACAAAAGTGCACAAAGCCCAGGTAAGAATTTTCCCTGGTATGGGCCTTGCTATCAAGCACTTGCTCTACTGTCCCCTCCACTCAGGCATCCATTTTAAGGGATCAGCACCTGAGATGAATTGAATCCAGTAGTAGAATAGCAAGCCCCTCCTAGAATCAGGGTTCGAACAGATTCACACTCTGTGAACAACAGTGATCTCCTAAAAGATCAAATACTCTCGACTAAAATAGATAGGAATTGAATACTTAGCTCACACAAAGAAATGATGACCTTCCCCTAGATTCAGCAAATGCTGGGGTTATGTCTTCTTTTGGGTGAAGGGAATGTTGTAAGTGAGGGGAAACTTTGACTGAACTTGAATAGGTACTAGGCCTCAGATATTCAAGACAGTGCAGTCAATTATTATAAGACAGATGGTGAACTGAGCAGTAAAAGTCACCAAAGACATTAAAGACACAGGTTATGTGGACATTCTTTCACTTCTGTCACGCCCCGGGTACACTTTTTCATGGGGGTGCAGACTTGGTTGTGTTAAATTGCTTTACAAAGCATGATCGGATGATTAAGTGTTCTCATCACTGATAGAAAAACACATGGTTCTCAAAAGCCTAGGATAGCCGCAGCAGGTTTCTCATAGCTATAAAGCCTCTATGTGCTTTTAGAACCAAGCCTAAATATATACATATTGTTTGGATTTTCTTGTATTTTAGTAGAGAGGAATGTTGCACCTTGAAATGACAACATTGGCCAGTATGTGTCATTGGTAATAAAGGGCAACACCTGCAAAAGGAAAACCCAGTTTGGGGGTTATTTCATGGTTCCAATAGGTGTTTCATGGTTCCTGCTGGTGTTGGAGGCTTCAACAGTAAACAGTTGACATGTCCCCTTCAACATTTTGGACTGCTATTTTACATTCTATCTCTCTATTTTTTCCTTAGACCTGACAAAATGTTACAAAAATTTACACGTCTGGCTTCTAGGTAGATTTAGTATGTTTCAAAAACGAACTTCATTTTCATATAAATCCCAAAACATGTAAATCAATTCCATTAACATTTTAAAAACTGCAACTGAGTTATCAACACAATGTCAAAACTGGAGTCTTTGGACAAACCCTCCCACCATGGCTGTATAGAAAATAGAGCTAAGTAAACATAATATTTCTGTGAATTATATCTGGAAAGTGATGATTTATCAATGCCCATGTGGCATAGAACCAATGCAACCTGCGCTCACTTGCTCCCATATACACAGCAATGTAAACATTCACTCACCCAGCCCTTGGCACAGGACACTTGCCGAAGAGTGGTCTGTTACTTCCAAAGACAGGATGAGGCCTCAGAATCCTGGAAGGAGAAGAAGGCAATGTAGAGAACGGAAACCACTACAGGATCTGACCTCTGGTAATGGAGCAGCAAAGGTGAAACTATGCTTTACCTGGACTCACACTCTCAAGTGGACAGCACACATGGGATTGAAGGTGATGCACTGAGTGTTAGAAGAGTGCACAGCAGATGCTTGGCTGACAGGACTCAAAGAAATCAGCACAAAATATTCCCACAATTGATTCTGAGACCAAAGACCCGATCTGCCAAATTTGAGCTGGCAGAGGCAGCAATAAATGAGGGTTAGGGCTACGGATGATGTCTCACGCTGAGTCTCAGGGATCTGGATTGCGTTGTCTGTTGTGGTGGGTCCTATCAAGATAGCAAAACGACCTGTGACCCCAATGAGAGAGCAACAACACTAGCACACAAGGTTGAGTTTATCCATATGTCCCATAGCCACATCCACTGCATCTGCAGGACCAGTGATCAATTTGGCATTTTGCCAATAGAGCACGTGTGGGGTGCAGTCAGAGATATTGTGCATCATGCCTGAGGGATGCAGAGGTCCTTGGGTTTGAAATCAGTATTAAAAATTTTAGGATTTGCTACATTCATAACCTGGAGTGGGATTACAGTTTGGTTTGAGGCACAGGATGCGGAACAGCTCTGTGGTTGCCTTCGGGCAACCATGACACAAGGATGAGGGAACAAGGAAGTGTGGTCAAATTCCACAGAGTGAGAAGATGAAGTATTTCCTTCAGTATTATCTCCCAAAACCAGACGCTACATTTTGAATGGCACTGACATGATATTGCACTGAGTACACATATGTCGGTATGCGGGATCATTCCAGCAGGACCTGTTGTATGACATACATATATATGTTTCCACTGGTGTTTCTTTAGACAGAGAATCTCTTTGAAGAACTGGTAATATTGGGAGATACCCATGGTAATAGAAAGCACAAGCTCACTGTCAGTTTGCTGTTTTTGAAACACTCCAAAATGACATACAGGAGAATGTAGAACTGAAAATTTTTAGAAGCTTCATTTCTACAAGTTTAATTGTCCTGTGCAGTTTCAGAATTCTGAGATAAGTGTAATAAAAATGAGGTTATACTAATCGAAATATTATGGTGTGATCATCACAACAAGACAACACCACCAATTAGAGATATACCAGACAACACACACAAGAACAGGACATGGAATCAAAGTTTTGGAAAAATTGTTCTCACAGAAGTATCATGGAATTTAATTCACCCAAGAGTCTATAATATTCACTTAACAAAGTCCTATAAGTCTTAATTAAATACCTGATAGTATTTGAAATAGAGGTAAAGCAGCATAGGTAAAGAAACAGGAAGTACAATTTTCAGTCCCAAAGAGATTGAAGGCCCAAAAAATAAGCTTCCAAACAACTAGATGGCAAAAAGTTACCAGAGCATGTATTGAAAACGGAGGTGAGGAAAACACTGATGAACAACATTGTGTCAGAATCACAAAAGGCTGAATACCAGAAAAGTTGAAGAGAAACTCTAAAGAGGAGCCAAATAATATCAGAAAACTCAATGGATGAGATAATAACAGGGCTAAAGTCAGTCCTAAGCAGACTACATAATGCAGAGGGACTCGTGAATGACTGTGAAGACAGAGGAACAGAAATCCCTCGATCAGAAGAAGACATAGAAAAGCAAGTGTAAACCAATGCAAACATTGCTGTTGAATCCCAGGGGAAGACAAAGCATGAAGGACTATGATTCATGAGATTCCCAGACGGGAATGCAAGAGATTAAAAAAAAAAAATTCTTAAAATTATTTGTAGAAAAATCAGACTGAAACTTTCTGAAAGCTAAGAAAGAATCATCTATACGATTTCAGGTTGTACACAGCGTCCAAAGGAGGTGGAATACAAATAGACCTACAAGCAGCTGTATAATTCAAATCAACCAGGTTCATGATCATCCCAGTGAGTTAAAATGCACCTAGACGAATTCAACTTAGTCAAAACAGAACCTCCAGAGGGGTTTCAGCTGATATCTCGAGAGAAATATTTCAGGACAGGGAGGAGAGCCAGGACATAGATTTTAACCTGAATGAGAAAAGGCTGCAATATAGGGTAGCCTATGCCACATGACCGCCATTAATAAGAACGGCAGATCTATAGAAATTCACAGACCAGCAAAACTTAAAGGAATTTAGCAGTTCAAAACTTACCATAAAACAAAGATTGAGAATTCATTCCTGAATAGTAACGAATCAAGATGTATTGGATATGAGAAAACCATTATTGGAAATGCAAGAAGAACATGAGTTGCAAAGAATAAAAAAGAAGAAAGCAAGGAGGACAGCAAAAGCCTAGAAATGTGAGAGGGAAGCAGGAAATCATAGGTGATTTTAAACACTATCTTAAGTGATTCAGCTTCTATGACTCTCTGTTTGAAGCAAACGGAGAGATGCATGGCCTAATGTGTTTGCCTAACAAACAAAAAGCAAAGAAACAATCAATCAAAGAAACACAAAAAGGATACGGTTGGCATACATATACCAAAGGAACCATGATTATTCAAAAGAAAATACTCAAAGTAATGTCAACAAACATTCAGCAAGCATTGACCCAGTATTGCTGCTTGCATGTACTCGAAAAGCTTGTATTCAGGAAAATGATGCGTGAGTAAATATTCATCAATATTGATTCATAAGAGTATATCGTGACCCAAATCAAATGCCGAGTTTGAGTAAATGGATTCATATTCCTTGATATAGACTTACAACTTTTCCAACAAGATGAATCAATGCCATATTCTACCCTAGGTAGAGACGAAATGGCAAAAGCCTATAACAAAGACAAGGAGCTCTGCAAAACTGTACTAAGAGCAAAAGAGACAGACAGGAAAGTGCACATAGGGATTGGTTTCATTTCTTGGAATTTCAGTTCCCATGAAACAATTGGATCCATATTCTGAGAGTGTGGGTGTTTCAGCAGAAAGCAACAAACGGATATGTATTCTGGGTGAATGGATATTACACAAACATAATTTCCTTTAGTGTGTCTCTGTGTACTGTGAACTGTTAGAAAGTTTAAAGTCGTGTGAAACCATAAACTAAAAATGGACACATTTCCCTCCGTTTGTACTGTGTATACGGATCTGAACAAAAGGAAAGAGAGAAGGAAAAAGGACCATTGGACGTTAGTGAATAGAATCACATTAATCTTAGGAATCTGTCATCTGATGCAGCCCCTCCCCCAACAATAACAAGATGTAGCAACCATTGGAGATGGCAGTTACCGGTTGGATGCCAGGTGGAATGATGGTGGGTACCACGAGGCTTGTTGTGGCTGGTGGATCCAAGGAAACTGGGCAGAATTCTGTGGGTGGATCAGTGTGACGGAGGGGCTGACGCCATCTGTGGAGCTTGTCATAGTTCATTTGTTCGGGAAGTTATGTCAGATCGAGATACTGCCCAAAGACCTGAGATCACGGGTCAGTTTCCAGAACCTGAAAGGGCAGACAGTGGAAGATCTGCCTGTCATCAGCTTATAGGTAGGCTCCTTGGTCCTTTCAGAATTGCCCAGTCCTGTTTAATTCGACTTTATGGGAGACACGAAGAGAAGCTTGCAGAAAAGCTGGCTGCATGGATTGAGGAGTGATGAGAAAAGATTGATGAGAGTTGTTCTGCCTCAATGGAGAATGCTGGCATGGAGACATCTCTAGAGAATACCAGGTTCGGAAGACATTCATGAAACTTATTGAATCTCGCTGATACTGGCCGAAATATAAGGAGTGTCAACCTCCCTTGAAGAAGTTATTCAATTCCCTACTAAAAGAACGGGTCGAAGATCCCCGACGTCTAAAAGAGAAGAGTTGTCAGAGAAGATTAATGCGCTCCTGTTCTTGTAATGGGTCGTAAGATTCCACACATCCCAAGGGGCATTTAGAAACAATTCAGACCTCAAAGCACCAAGCCCAGGTAAGACATTTACCAGGTATGGGCCTAGCTATCAAGCACTTGCTCTACCCTCCCCTCCACTCAGTCATCCACTTTAAAGGATCAGCTCCTGAGGTGAAATGAAACCATTAGGAGATTAGCAAGCCCATCCAAGAATCAGGGTTCAAAAAGATTCACTCCCTGTGAACAACAGTGAAATTTTTAAAGATCAAATACTCTCGACAAAAATATATAGGAATTGAATAATTAGCTCACAAAAAGAAATGATGACCTTCCTGTAGATTCAGCAAATGCTGGGGTAATGTCTAATTTGGGGTGAATGTAGTTTTTTAACTGAGGTGAATCTATGACTGAACTTGAATAGTTATAACGCCTCAGTTTTACAAGACAGTATAGTCAAATATTAGAAGTCAGATAGTAAACTGAATTGTAAAAGTTGCCAAAGACATTAAAGACACAGGACAAGTGAACCGTCTTTCCCTTTAGTCAAGCCCCAGGTGAAATATATCATGGGGGTGCAGACTTGGATTTGTTAACTTGCTTGACCCATAATGATCAGAAGATTAAGCATTCTCATCACTGATAGAAAAAAAAAAAACCTGGTTCTCAAAAGCCTAGCATACCTGCAGCAGGTATCTCATAGATATAACACCCATAGGTGCTTTAAGATTCAAGCATAATATATATATTTTGTTTGGATTTTTTTGTATGTTAGTAAAGAGGAATGTTACACCTTGAAATGCCAACATTGGCCAGTATGTGTCATTGGAAGTGAAGGGCAAAATTGCACAAGGGAAACCCAGGATGGGGGTTATTTCATGGTTCCAATACTTATTTACTGGTTCCTGTTGGTGTTGGAGGCTTCAAGAGTAAAGAGTTGACATGATCCGTTAAAAATTAGGACTGCTATTTCCATTTCATCTGTCTATTATTTCCTTAGAGCTGACAAAATGTTACAAAAATAGACAAGTCTGGCTTCTAGGTAGATTTAGTATGTTTCATAAAATAACTTCATTTTCATATAAATCCCAAAACAAGTAAATCAATTCTATTTATATTTTAAAAACTGAAACTGAGTTATCAACACAATGTCAAAACTGGAGTTTCCGGGAAACACTCCCACCATGGCTGTATAAAATACAGAGCAAAATAAACGTCATATTTCTGTGAATTATATCTGGAAAGTGATGATTTATCAATGACCAGTTGGGAGAGAAACAGTGCAACTTGCGCTCACTTGCTCCCATGTACACAGTAATGTGAACATCCACTCACCCAGCCCTTGGCACAGGACACTTGCCGAAGAGTGGTCTGTTATTTCCAAAGACAACATGAGGCCTCAGAGTCCTTGAAAGAGGAGAAGGAAATGTACAGAACGGAAACCACTACAGGATCTGACCTCTGGTAATAGAGCAGCAATGGTGAAACTCTGCTTTAATTGGACGCACACTCTCAAGCTGACTGCACACATGGGATTGAAGGTGATGCACTGAGTGTTAGAAGAGTGCACAGCAGATGCTTGGCTGACAGGACTCAAAGAAATCAGCACAAAATATCCCCACAATTGATTCTGAGATCAAGAACCGAGCTGCCAAATTAGAGCTAGCAGAGGCATCAGAAAATGAGGGATAGGGGTACGGATGATGGCACACGCTTAGTCTCAGGGATCTGGATTGCGTTGTGGGTTGTGGTGGGTCTTATCAAGAGAGCAAACCGACTTGTGACCCCAATGAGAATGCAACCACACTAGCGTGCTAGTTTGAGCATATCGATATGTCCCATGGCCACATCCAATACATCAGCATGACCAAGGACCAATTTGGCATTTCGCCAATAGAGCATGTGTGCAGCTCAATCAGAGATATTGCAGATTGTGTCTGAGCGATCCAGGGGGCCATGGGATTGAAATCAGTATTAAAAGCTTTGGGATTGGCTACATTCATAACCTGGAGCTAGATTACATTTTGGTTTGAGGCACAGGATGCGGAAGTGCACTGTGGTTGCCTTCGTGCACCCATGACACAAGGATGAGTGAACAAGGAATAGTGGTCAAAGTCCACAGCATGAGAAGATGAAGAATTACCTTCAGCATTATCTCCCAAATGCAGATGCTATATTTTGGATGGCACTGACATGGTACTGCACCGAGGACACATATGTCGGTCTTCAGGATCGTTCCAGCAGGCCTTGTTGTATGACATCCATAGATATGTTTCCACTGGTGTTTCTGTAGACAGAGAATCTCTGGGAAAAAATGGTAATATTGGGACATTCCCATGGAAAGAGAAAGCACAAGCTCACTGTCAGTTTCCTGTTTTGGAAACACTCCAAAAGCACATACACCAGAATGCAGAGCTGAAAGTCTTTAGAAGCTTCATTTCCACAAGTGGAAGTTTCCTGTGCAATTTCAGGATTCTGAGATAAGCGTAATAAAAATGAGGTTATACAAATCGAAATTTTATGCTGTGTTCATCACAACAAAGGCAACACCAGCAATTAGGGATATAAAAGACAACACACATAAGAACAGGACATAGAGTTCATGTCTAGGAAAAATTGTACTCACAGAAATATCATGGAATTGCTTACACCAAATAGTCTATTACATTCACTTAACAAAGCCCAATAATACTACATTAGATACCTGATAGTACTTGACCAGTAGAGATAAAGAAGTATAGGAAAAGAAACAGGAAGTACCATTTTCACTTCCAAAGAGATGGAAGGCAAAAAAATAAGCTTTCAAACGACTAGGCTGCATAAGGCTATCAGAGTAAGCATTGAAAGTGGAGGTGAGGAAATCACTGAAGGAAAAGAGTGTCTCAGATTCACAAAAGGCAGAATACCAGAAAAGGGGAAGAGAAAATCTAAAAATAAGCCAAATAATATCAGAAAACTCAAATGATGCGATAATAACAGGGCTAAAGTCAGACCTAAGCAGCCTAGATAATGCAGAGGGATTCGTGAATGACTGTGAAGACAGGGGAACAGAAATCCCACGAGCAGAAGAATACATAGAAAAGCAAGTGTAATCCAATGCAAACATTTCTGTTGAATGATGGGGTAAGACAAAGCATGAAAGACTATCATAACTAAGAGTCCCAGATGGGAATGAAAGAGATTAAAAAAAAAAAAGTTTGAAAATTCATTTGTTGAAAAATCAGACTGAAACTTTCTGAAAGCCAAGAAAGAACCATCTATAAGATTTCAGGAAGTACACAGCGTCCAAAGGAGGTGGAATCCCAATAGACCTACAAGCAGCTGTAGAATTCCAATCTACAAAGTTCACGATCATCCCATTGATTTAAAATGCACCTAGACGAAAGAAACTTAGTCAAAACAGAACCTCCAGAGGGGTTTCAGCTGATGTCTCGAGAGAAATATTGCAGGATAGGGAGGATTGCCAGGACATAGACCATCAACTGAATGAGATAAAGCTGCAATTTATGTTAGCCTATGCCACATGTCCGATATTAATAATAACGGCAGAGATAGAGAATTTCACAAACCTTCAAAACTTAAATGAAATCAGCAGTTTGAAACTAACCCTAAAAGAAAAATTGAGAATTCTATCATGAATAGAAAGTAGCAAGATGAAATGGGTATAAGAAAACCATTATTGGAAATGCAGGAAGAGCTTGAGATTCAAAGAATAAAAAAGAAGAAGGCAAGGAGGACAGCAAAACCCTAGAGATGGGAGAGGGAAGCAGGAAATCATAGGTGATTTTAAGCACTATCTTAACTGAATCAGCTTTTATGACTCTCTGTTTGAAGCAAACGGAGAGATGCATGGCCTAATGTGTTTGCAAACAAACAACAAGCAAACAAACAATCAATCAAACAAACACAAAAAGGGTACGGTTGTCTGACATATACCAAGGAAACCATGAATATTCAAAAGAAAATACTCAAAGTGATGTGAAGGATCATTCAGCACCCATTGACCCAGTATCGATGTTTGCATGTACTCCACACTCTTATATTCAGAAAAATCATGCGTGCATATATATTCATAAATATTGATTCATTAGAGTATATCGTGACCCAAATCAAATGTCGAGTTTGAATAAAATGTATTCATAGACCAGGATATAGACTTACATGTGTTCCAACAGGATGAATGAATGCCATATACTACCCTAGGTAGAGACGAAATGGCATAAGCCTATAAGAAACACAAGTAGCTCTGCAAAACTATACAAAGAGCTAAAGAGAAACACAGTAAAGTGCACATAATGATTGGTTTAATTTCTTGGAATTTCAGCCCCCATGAAACAAATATATATTCTGAGAGTGTGGGTGTTTCAGCAGAAAGCAACAAACGGATATGTATTCTGGGTGAATGGATATTACACAAACATAATTTCCTTTAGGGTTTCTCTGGGAACTGTGTACTTTTAGAAAGTTTAAAGTCGTGTGAAACCATAAACTAAAAATGGACACATTTCCCTCCGTTTGCACTGTGTATATGGATCTGAACCAAAGGAAACAGGGAAGAAAAAAGGACCATGGGACGCTAGTGGATACAATCACATTAAACTTAGTAATCTGTCGTCTGATGCAGCCCCTAATCCAACAATACCAAGATGCAGCAACCATTGGAAATGGAATTTGCTGGTTGGATTCCAGGTGGAATGTTGGTCGGTACCACGAGGCTTGTTGTGGCTGGTGGATCCAAGGAAACTGGGCAGAATTCTGTGGGTGGATCAGTGTGATGGTGGGGCTGCCGCCATCTAGGGAGCTTGTCTTAGGTCTTTTTTTCGGGTAGTTGTGTAAGTTCGAGATACTGCTGCTGCCCAAAGACATGAGATTTCTGGTCAGTTTCCAGAACCTGAAAGGGCAGACAGTGGAAGATCTGCCTGTCATCAGCTTACTGGTGAGGCTCCGAGGTCCTTTCAAAAGGGCTAATTCCTCTTGAAGTCGACTTTATGGGAGACACAAAGAGACGCTGGCAGAAAAGCTGGCTGCACTGATTGAGTAGAAATGCGAACACATTCATGAGAGTTGTTCTGCTATAATGGAGAATACTGGCATGGAGACATCTGTAGAGAACACCAGGCTCAAAAGACCTTCATGAGACATATTGAACCTCGGTGATACTGGCAGAATTTTATGGAGTGTCAACGTGTCCTTGAAGAAGTTACCCAATTCCCTGCTCCAAGAACGGGTCCAAGATTCCTGACGTCTACAAGAGAAGAGATGGGAGAAATGATAAAAGCGCTCATTTTCTTGGAAGTGGTCGTTAGAATCCACACGTCCCAAGGGGCATTTACAAACAATTCAGAACAAAATGCACCAATCCCAGTTAAGAGTTTGCCCATTATCGCCCTAGCTATCAATCCCCTGCTCTAACCTCCATTCCACTCAGGCATCCATTGTAAAGATCAGAACCTGAGGTGAAATGAAGCCAGTAGGAGAATAGCAATCCCCTCCTAGAATCAGGGTTCCAACAGATTCACACTCTGAGAACAACAGTGAATTCCTTAAAGATCAAATACTGTCGACTAAAGTAGATATGTATTCAATACTTAGCTCACACAAAGAGTGACCTTCCCCTAGATTCATCAAATGCTGGGGTTATGTCTTCTTTGGAGTGAAGGGAGTGAGGTAAGTGAGGGGAACATTTGACTGAACTTGAATAGGTAATTGGCCTCAGTTTCACAAGACAGTATAGTCAAATATTATAACTCAGATAGTGAACTGAACAGTAAAAGTAGCCAAAAACTTTAAAGACACTGGTTATGTGGACAGTCTATCCCTTCAGACAAGCCCGGGGTGCACTTTATCATGGGGGTGCAGACTTGGTTTTGTTAAATTGCTTTAACCACCATGATCGGAAGATTTAGCGTTCTCATCACTGATAGAAGAAAACTAGTTCTCAAAACACTAGCATAGTTTCAGAAGGATTCTCACAGCTATTGTGCCTCTAGGTGCTTTAGGACTCAAGCCTAAATGTTTATATTTTGTTTGGATTTTCTTGCACTTAAGTAGAGAGTAATGTTACACCTTGAAATGCCAACATTGGCCAGTATGTGTCATTGGAAGTAAAGGGCAACCCTTGCAGAAAGGGAACCAAGTTGGGGGTTATTTCACAGTTCCAATAGTTATTTCCTGGTTCCTGTTTGTGTTGGAGGCTTCAAGAGTAAAGAATTGACATGTCCCGTTCAAATTTGGACTGCTGTTTTACATTTTATCTGTCTATATTTTCCTTAGAGCTGAGAAAATGTTACAAAAATAGACAAGTCTGGCTTCTAGGTAGATTTAGTATGCTTCAAAAACTAACTTCATTTTCATATAAATCCCAAAACATGTAAATCAATTCTATTAACCTATTTAAAAACTGCAATTGAGTTATCAACACAATGTCAAATCTGGAGTCTTCGGGAAACACTCCCACCATGTGTGTATAAAATATAGGGCAAAATAAACATCATATTTCTGTGAATTATATCTGGAAAGTGATGATTTATCAATGACCAGTTGGGAGAGAAACAGTGCAACTTGCTCTCACTTGCTCCCATGTACACAGTAATGTGAACATCCACTCACCCAGCCCTTGGCACAGGACACTTGCCGAAGAGTGGTCTGTTATTTCCAAAGACAACATGAGGCCTCAGAGTCCTTGAAAGAGGAGAAGGAAATGTACAGAACGGAAACCACTACAGGATCTGACCTCTGGTAATAGAGCAGCAATGGTGAAACTCTGCTTTACTTGGACGCACACTCTCAAGCTGACTGCACACATGGGATTGAAGGTGATGCACTGAGTGTTAGAAGAGTGCACAGCAGATGCTTGGCTGACAGGACTCAAAGAAATTAGCACAAAATATCCGCACAATTGATTCTGAGACCAAGAAAATAGCTGCCAAATTTGAGCTAGCAGAGGCATCAGAAAATGAGGGATAGGGGTACGGATGATGGCACACGCTTAGTCTCAGGGATATGGATTGCGTTGTGGGTTGTGGTGGGTCCTATCAAGAGAGCAAGCCAACTTGAGTCCCCAATGAGAAACCAAACACACTAACGTGCGAGTTTGAGTATATCGATATGTCCCATGGACACATCCACTGCATCAGCATGACGAAAGACCAATTTGGAAGTTCGCCAATAGAGCATGTCTGGGGCTCATTCAGAGATATTGTGCATCGTGTCTGAGCGATCCAGGGGGCCTTGGGATTGAAATCAGAATTAAAAGTTTTGGGATCTTATATCTCCATAACCTGTAGAATATTACGGTTTCGTTTGAGGCAGAGGATGCGGAAGAGCACTGTGTTTGCCTTCGTGCACCCATGACACAAGGATGAGTGAACAAGGAATAGTGGTCAAAGTCCACAGCATGAGAAGTTGAAGATTTACCTTCAGCATTATCTCCCAAATGCAGATGCTACATTTTGGATGGCACTGACATGGTACTGCACCGAGGACACATACGTTGGTCTGAAGGATCGTTCCAGCAGGCCTTATTGTATGACATCCATAGATATATTTCCAATGGTGTTTCTGTAGACAGAGAAGCTCTAGGAGGAACTGGTAATATTGGGACATTCCCATGGAAATAGAAAGCACAAGCTCACTGTCAGTTTCCTGTATTGGAAACGCTAAAAAATGACATACAGCAGAATGCAGAGCTGAAAATACTTAGAAGCTTCATTTCCACAAGTGGAAATGTCCTGTGCACTTTCAGAAGTCTGAGATAAGCCTAATAAAAATGAGGTTATACTAATCAAAATATTATGGTGTGTTCATCACAAAAAAGGCAACACCAGCAATTTGAGATATACCAGACAACACACACAAGAACAGGACATAGAATCGATGTCTAGGAAAAATTGTCCTGACAGAAACATCGTGGAATTGCATACACCAAAGGGTCTATAAAATTTAATGAACAAAGCCCTATAATTCTACATTAGATACCTGATAGTACTTGACCAGTAGTGATAGAGAAGAATAGGAAAAGAACAGGAAGTACCATTTTCAGTTCCAAGGAGATTGAAGACCCAAAAAATAAGCTTAAATGACTAGACTGCATAACGCTTCCCGAGCAAGCATTGAAAATGGAGGTGAGGAAAACACTGAAGAAATAGAGCATCTCAGATACACAAAAGGCAGAATACCAGAAAAGGAGAAGATAAAATCTAAAGATGAGCCAAATAATATAAGAAAACTCAAATGATGAGATAATAACAGGGCTAAAGTCAGTCCTTTGCAGACTAGATATTGCAGAGGGACTCATGAATGACTGTGAAGACAGGGAACAGAAATCCCACGAGCAGAATACATAGAAAAGCAAGTGTAAACCAATGCAAACATTTCTGTTGAATCATGGTGTAAGACAAAGCATGAAAAATTATGAAACCTAAGCGTCCCAGATGGGAATGCAAGAGATTAAGAAAAAAAAATGTCTGAGAGTTTATTTGTAGAAAATTCAGACTGAAAATATCTGAAAGCCAAGAAAGTAACATCTATAAGATTTCAGGAAGTACACAGCGTCCAAAGGAGGTGGAATCCCTATAGACCAACAAGCTGCAGTATACTTCAAATCTACAAATTTCACGATCATCCCATTGATTTAAAATGCACTAGACGAAAGCAACATAGTCACAACAGAAACTCCAGCAGGCTTTCAGCAGATATCTCGACAGAAATATTGCAGGACAGGTAGGAGTGCAAGGACATAGACCATAAACACAATGAGATAAAGCTGCAACATAGGTTAGCCTATGCCACATGTCTGCCATTAATAATAACGGCAGAGCTAGAGAATTTCACAGACCGGCAAAACTTAAAAGAAATCAGCAGTTCGAAACTAACCCTAAAAGTAACATTGAGAATTCTACCCTGAATAGAAAGTAGAAAGATGTAATGGGTATAAGAAAACCATAACTGGAAATGCAGGAAGAGCTTGAGATTCAAAGATTAAAAAAGAAGAAGGCAAGGAGGACAGCAAAAACTTACAGATGGGAGAGGGAAGCAGGAAATCATAGGTGATTTTAAGCACTATCTTAACTGAATCAGCTTCAATGACTCTCTGTTTGAAGCAAACGGAGAGATGCATGGCCTAATGTGTTTGCAAAACATATAAGAAGAGAACAAACAATCAATCAAACAAACACAAAAGGGTACAGTTGGCAGACATATATCAAAGAAACCATGAACATTCAAAAGAAAATACTCAAAGTGATGTCAATGATCATTCAGCACGCATCGACCCAGTATCGATGCTTGCATATACTCAACACTCTTGTATTCAGAAAAATCATGCGTGCATAAATATTCATAAATATTGTTTCATAAGAGTATATAGTGACCCAAATCAAATGCCGAGTTTGAATAAAACGTATTCATAGAACGTGATATATACTTACATGTTTTCCAACAGGATGAATGAATGCCACATAATACCATAGGTAGAGACAAAATGGCATAAGCCTATAAGAAACACAAGTAGCTCTGCAAAACTATACACAGTTCTAAAGAGGAATACAGTAAAGTGCACATAGGGATTGGTTGCATTTCTTGTAATTTCAGCCCCCATGAAACAATTAGATATATATTCAGAGAGTGTGGGTGTTTCAGCAGAAAGCAACAAACGGATATTTATTCTGGGTGAATGGATATTACACAAACATAATTTCCTTTAGTGTGTCTCTGTGAACTGTGTAATTTTAGAAAGTTTAAACTCCTGTGAAACCATAAACTATAAATGGACACATTTCCATCCCTTTGCACAGTTTATATGGATCTGAACCAAAGGAAAGAGGGAAGAAAAAAGGACCATGGGATGCTAGTGGATAGAATCACATTAACCTTTGGAATCTGTCGTCTGATGCAGCCCCTCCACCAAAAATAACAAGAAGCAGCAACCATTGGAGATGGCAGTTACCATTTGGAATCCAGGTGGAATGTTGGTGGGTACCACGAGGCTTGTTCTGGCTGGTGGATCCAAGGAAACTGGGCAGAATTCTGTGGGTGGATCAGTGTGATGGTGGGGCTGCCGCCCTCTGGGGAGCTTGTCTTAGGTCTGTTTTTCGGGAAGCTGTATAAGTTCGAGATACTGCTGCTGCTCAAATACATGAGATTTCGGGTCAGTTTCCAGAACCTGAAAGGGCAGACAGTGGAAGATCTGCCTGTCATCAGCTTACTGGTGAGGCTCCGAGGTCCTTTCAAAATGGCCAATTCCTCTTGAAGTCGACTTTATGGGAGACACAAAGAGACGCTGGCAGAAAAGCTGGCTGCACTGATTGAGGAGAGATGCGAACATATTCATGAGAGATGTTCTGATACAATGGAGAATACTGAAATGGAGACATTTGTAGAGAACACCAGGCTCAAAAGACCTTCATGAGACATATTGAACCTCGCTGATACTGGCAGAAATATACGGAGTGTCAACGTGACCTTGAAGAAGTTACTCAATTCCCTGCTCCAAGAACGGGTCCAAGATTCCTGACGTCTACAAGAGAAGAGATGGGAGAAATGATAAAAGCGCTAGTGTTCCTGGAAGAAGTCTTCAGAATCCACACGTCCCAAGGGGCATTTGCAAACAATTTAGACCAAAATGCACCAAGACCATGTAAGACTTTGCCCATTAACACCCTAGCTATCAAGACCATGCTCTAACCTCCCTTCCACTCAGGCATCCATTGTAAAGATCAGCACCTAATGTGAAATGAAGCCAGTAGGAGAATAGCAATCCCCTCCTAGAATCAGGGTTCCAACACATTTACACTCTGAGAACAGTGTACTCCTTAAATATCAAATGCTCTCGACTAACATAGATATGATTTGAATACTTAGCTCACACAAAAGAAATGATGATCTTCCCCTAGATTCAACAAATAATGGGGTTATGTCTTCTTTGGAGTGAAGGGAGTGTGGTAAGCGAGGGGAATATTTCACTGAACTTGAATAGGTATTAGGCCTCAGGTTCACAAGACAGTATAGTCAAATATTATAAGTCAGATAGTGAACTGAAATGTAAAAGTCACCAAAGACATTAAAGACAAATGTTATGTGGACCGTCTTTCCCTTCAGTCAAGCCCCGGGTGCACTATATCATGGGTGTGCAGACTTGGTTTTGTTAAAATACTTTACCCTTCATGATCGTAAGACGAAGGGTTCTCATCAATGATAAAATACAACATGGTTCTCAAAAGCCTAGCATAGCTACAGAAGTATTCTCATAGCTATTGTGTTTCTAGGTGCTTTAGGAACCAAGCATAAATGTAGATATTTCATTTGGAATTTCTTGTATATATTTAGAGAGGAATGTTACACTTTGAAATGCCAACATTGGCCAGTAAGGGTCACTGTAAGTAAAGGGCAAACCTTGCAGAAGGGAAACGCAGTTTGGGGGTTATTTTATGGTTCCAATATTTATTTCCTTGTTCCTGTTGGTGTTGGAGGCTTCAAGTGTAAAGACTTGACATGTACCGATCAAAATTTGGACTGCTGTTTTACATTCTATCTGTTTTTTTTTCCTTAGAACTGACAAAATGTTACAAAAATAGACAAGTCTGGCTTCTAGGTAGATTTTGTATGTTTCAGAAACTAACTTCATTTTCATATAAACCCCAAAACATGTAAATCAATTCTATTAAACATTTTAAAAACTGCAACTGAGTTATCAACACATTGTCAAAAATGGAGTCTTCGGGAAACACTCCCACCATGGCTGCATAAAATACAGAGCAAAATAAACATCATATTTCTGTGAATTATATCTGGAAAGTGATGATTTATCAATGACCAATTGGCAGAGAACCAGTGCAACTTGCGCTCACTTGCTCCCATGTACACAGTAATGTAAACATCCACTCACCCAGCCCTTGGCACAGGACACTTGCCGAAGAGTGGTCTGTTATTTCCAAAGACAACATGAGGCCTCAGAGTCCTTGAAAGAGGAGAAGGTAATTTACAGAACGGAAACCACTACAGGATCTGACCTCTGGTAATAGAGCAGCAATGGTGAAACTCTGCTTTACTTGGACGCACACTCTCAAGCTGACTGCACACATGGGATTGAAGGTGATGCACTGAGTGTTAGAAGAGTGCACAGCAGATGCTTGGCTGACAGGACTCAAAGAAATTAGCACAAAATATCCGCACAATTGATTCTGAGACCAAGAAAATAGCTGCCAAATTTGAGCTAGCAGAGGCATCAGAAAATGAGGGATAGGGGTACGGATGATGGCACACGCTTAGTCTCAGGGATCTGGATTGCGTTGTGGGTTGTGGTGGGTCCTATCAAGAGAGCAAACCGACTTGTGACCCCAATGAGAAAGCAACCACACTAGCACGCTAGTTTGAGTATATCGATATGTCCCATGGCCACATCCAATACATCAGCATGACCAAGGACCAATTTGGCATTTCGCCAATAGAGCACGTGTGCGGATCAGAGATATTGCACATTGTGTCTGAGCGATCCAGGGGGCCTTGGGATTGAAATCAGTATTAAAAGCTTTGGGATCAGCTACATTCATAACATGGAGTTGGATTACATTTTGGTTTGAGGAAAAAATGTGGAAGAGCACTGTGGTTGCCTTCGTTCACCCATGACACAAGGATGAGTGAACAAGGAATAGTGGTCAAATTCCACAGCATGAGAAGATGAAGAATTACCTTCAGCATTATCTCCCAAATGCAGATGCTACATTTTGGATGGCACTGACATGGTACTGCACCGAGGACTCATACGTCGGTCTGTAGAATCATTCCAGCAGGCCCTGTTGTATGACATCCATAGATATGTTTCCAATGGTGTATCTGTAGACAGAGAAGCTCTGGGAAATATTGGTAATATTGGGAGTTTCCCATGGCAGTAGAAAGCACAAGCTCACTGTCAGTTTCCAGTTTTGGAAATGCTCCAAAATGACATACAGCAGAATGCAGAGCTGAAAATCTTTAGAAGCTTCATTTCCACAAGTGGAAGTGCCCTGTACACTTTCAGGATTCTGAGATAAGCGTAATAAAAATGAGGTTATACAAATCGAAATTTTATGCTGTGTTCATCACAACAAAGGCAACACAGGCAATTAGAGTTATACCAGACCACACACACAAGAGCAGGACATAGAATCAATGTGTAGGAAAAATTTTCCTCACAGAAATATCATGGAATTGCTTACAAAAAGAGTCTAAAATATTCACATATCAAAGCCCTATAATTCTACATTAGATACCTGATAGTACTTGACCAGTAGAGATAAAGAAGAATAGGAAAAGAAAAAGGAAGTACCATTTTCAGTTCCAAAGAGACTGAAGGCCCAAAAATTAAGGTTTCAAATGACTAGGATGCATAACGCTACCAGAGCAAGCATTGAATTTGGTGGTGAGGAAAACACTGAAGAAAAAGAGTGTCTCAGATTCACAAAAGGCAGAATACCAGAAAAGGAGTAGCGAAATTCTAAGGATGAGCCAAATAATATAAGAATACTCAAATGATGAGATAATAACAGTGTTAAAGTCAGTCCTAAGCACACTAGATAATGCAGAGGGACTCGTGAATGACTGTGAAAGCAGGGGAACAGAAATCCCACGAGCAGAAGAATACATAGAAAAGTAAGTGTAAACCATTGCAAACATTTCTGTTGAATCATGGGGTAAGACAAATCATGAAATACTACGAAACATAAGAGTCCCAGAAGGGAATGCAAGAGATTAAGAAAAAAATATCTGAAAATATATTTGTAGAAAAATCAGACTGAAACATTCTAAAAGCCAAGAAATAATCATCTATAAGATTTCAGGAAGTACACTGCGTCCAAAGGAGGTGGAATCCCAATAGACCTACAAGCAGCTGTATAATTTCAATCTACAAAGTTCACGATCATCCCATTGATTTAAAATGCACCTAGACGAAAGCAACTTAGTCAAAACAGAACTTCCAGAGGGCTTTCAGCTGATATCTCGACAGAAATATTGCAGGATAGGGAGGAGTGCCAGGATATAGACCATAAACTGAATGAGACAAAGCTGCAATCTAGGTTAGCCTATGCCACATGTCAGCCATTAATAATAACGGCAGAGCTAGAGAATTTCACAGACCGGCAAAACTTAAAAGAAATCAGCAGTTCGAAACTAACCCTAAAAGAAAAATTGAGAATTCTAACATGAATAGAAAGTAGCAAGATATAATGGGTATAAGAAAACCATTACTGGAAATGCAGGAAGAGCTTGAGATTCAAAGAATAAAAAAGAAGAAAGCAAGGAGGACAGCAAAACCCTAGAGTTGTGAGAGGGAAGCAGGAAATCATAGGTTATTTAAACACTATCTTAACTTAATCAGCTTCTATGACTTTCTGTTTGAAGCAAACGGAGAGATGCATGGCCTAAAGTGTTTGGAAAACAAACAACAAGGAAACAAACAATCAATCAAACAAACACAAAAAGTGTACGATTGTCTGAAATATACCAAAGTAAACATGAATATTCAAAAGAAAATACTCAAAGTGATGTCATGGATCATTCAGCACGTATCGACCCAGTATCGATGCTTGCATGCAGTCAACACGATTGTATTCAGAAAAATCATGAGTGCATAAATATTCATAAATATTGATTCATAAGAGTATATCGTGACCTAAATCAAATGCCGTGTTTGAATAAAATGTAGTCATAGACCGTGATATAGACTTACATGTTTTCCAACAGGATGAATGAATGCCATATACTACCCTAGGTAGAGACGAAATGGCATAAGCCTATAAGAAACACAAGTAGCTCTGCAAAACTGTACTAAGAGCAAACGAGACAGACAGTAAAGGTCACATAGGGATTGGTTTCATATCTCGGAATTTCAGCCCCCATGAAACAAATGGATCCATTTTCTGAGAGCGTGGGTGTTTCAGCATAAAACAACAGACGTATATGTATTCTGGGTGAATGGATATTACACAAACATGAGTCTCCTTTAGTGGGGTCTCTGTGCTCTGCGAGCTGTTAGAAAGTTTCAAGACGTGTGAAAACATAAACTAAAACTGGACACACTTCCCTCCGTTTGTACTGTATATATAGATCTGAACCAAAGGAAAGAGGGAAGAAAAAAGGACAATGGCACGCTAGTGGATAGAATCACATTTAACTTAGGAACCTCTCGTTTGATGCAGCCCCTCCACCAACAATAACAAGAAGCAGCAACCATTGGAGATGGCAGTTACCGGTTGGATTCTAGGTGGAATCTTGTTGTGTACCACGAGGCTTGTTCTGGCTGGTGGATCCAAGGTAACTGGGCAGAATTCTGTGGGTGGATCAGTGTGATGGAGGGGCTGCCGCCCTTTGTGGAGATTGGCTTAGGTCTTTTGTTCGGGACGCTGTGTAAGTTCAAGATAATGCTGCTGCCCAAAGACCTAAGTTCACGGGTAAGTTTCCAGAACCTGAAAGGGCAGACAGTGGAAGATCTGCCTGTCATCAGCTTACTGGTGAGGCTCCGAGGTACTTTCAGACTTGCCCAGTCCTGTTGAAGTCGACTTTATGGGAGACACGAAGAGAAGCTGGCAGAAAAGCTGGCTGCACGGATTGAGGAGAGATGCGAACATATTGATGAGAGTTGTTCCGCTACAATGGAGAATACCGGCATGGAGACATCTCTAGAGAATACCAGGCCTGAAAGACATTCATGAGACCTACTGAACCTCTGTGATACTGGCAGAAACATTCGGAGTGTCAACGTGCACTTGAGAAAGTCACTCAATTCTCTGCTCCAAGAACGGCTCCACGATTCCTGACGTCTAAAAGAGAAGAGAAGGCAGAGATGATAAAAGCGCTCATGTCCTTGGAAGAGGTTATGAGAATCCACAGGTCCCAAGGGGCATTTTTAAACCATTCAGACCAAAATGAACCAAGCACAGGTAAGCCTTTTCCCAGGTTTGGGCCTTGCTATCAAGCAATTGCTCTTCGCTCCCCTCCCATCAGTCAACCATTTTAAAGGATCAGAACCTGAGCTGCAATGAAGCCAGTAGGAGAAGAGCAAGCCCCTCCTAGAATCAGAGTTCCTTCAGCTTCACACTCTGTGAACAACAGTGAACTCCTTAAAGGTCAAATACTCTCGCCTAAAATAGTTAGGAATTGAATACTTAGCTCACACAAAGAAATGATGACCTTCCCCTAGATTCAGCAAATGCTGGGTTTATGTCTTGTCTGGGGTGAAGGGATTGTGGAAAGTGAGAGGAATCTTTGACTGAACTTGAATATGTACTAGGCCTCAGTTTTTCAAGACAGTATAGGTAAATATTATGTCAGATAGTGACCTGAACTGTAAAAGTCTTGAAAGACTTTAAAAACACAGCTTTGTGGACTGTCTTAATGTTCAGCGAAGCACCGGGTGCACGATATATTGGGGGTGCAGACTTGGTTGTGTTAAATTACTTTACCCAACATGATCGGATGATTAAGCATTCTCAACACTGATAGAAGAACACCTGCTTTTCAATAGCCTAGCATAGCTGCAGCAGTGTTCTCATAGCTAAAATGCCTGTATGTGCTTTTGGAATCAAGCCTAAATGTATACGTTTTGTTTGGTTTTTCTTGTACTTTCCTAGAGAGGAATGTTACCCCTTGAAATGCCAACATTGGCCAGTATGTGTCATCGGGAGTATTGGGCACCACATGCACAACGGAAACCCAGGTTCTCGGTTATTTCATGGTTTCTGTAGGTACTTCATGGTTCCTGTTGGTGTTGGAGGCTTCAACAGTAAAGAGTTGACATGTCCCCTTCAACATTTTGGACTGCGATTTTACTTTCTATCTGTCTACAATTTTCTTAGAGCTGACATAATGTTACAAAAATTGACAAGTCTGACTTCTAGGTAAATTTAGTACGTTTCCAACACTAACTTCATTTTCATATAAATCCCAAAACATGTAAAACAATTCTATTAACCTTCTTAAAAACTGCAAATGTGTTATCAACACAATGTCAAAATTAGAGTCTTCGGACAATCCCTCCAACCAAGGCTTTATAGAAAACAGAGCTAAACAAACATCACATTTCTGTGAATTACATCTGGAAAGTGATGATTTATCGATGCCCAGTTGGCAGAGAACCAGTGCAACCTGCGCTCACTCCCTCCCATGTACACAGCAATGTAAACTTCCACTCACCCAGCCCTTGGCACAGGACACTTTCCGAAGAGTGGTCTGTTACTTCCAAAGACAGGCTGAGGCCTCAGAAAACCTGGAAGCAGGAGAAGGCAAAGTAGAGAATGGAAATCTGTGCAGGATCTGACCTCTGTTGATGGACCAGCAAAGGTGAAGCTATGTTTTACTGGGACGCACACTCTCAAGCGGACAGCACACATGGGAATGTAGTTAATGTGCTGAGTGTTAGAAGAGTGCACAGCATATGCTTGGCTGACATAACTCATAGAAATCAGCACAAAATATCCCCACAATTGATTCTGAGACCAAGATCCGATCCGCCAAATTTGAGCAAGCAGAGGCAGCAGACAATGAGGTATAGAGCTACAGATAATGGCACACGCTGAGTCTCAGGGATCTGGAGTGCATTGTGGGTTGTGGTGGGTTCTATCAAGAGAGCAAACCGACCTGTTACCCCAGTAAGAAAGCAACCACATTGGCGTGTGTGGTTGAGTTTTTCGATATGTGCCATGGCCACATCCACTGCACCTTGCAGGCCCAGGATCAATTTGGCATTTTGCCAATAGAGCACGTGTGGGGCTCAACTAGGGAAGCCGTGCATCTGGTCTGAGGGATTCAGTGGCCCTTGGGTTTGAAATCAGTATTAAAAGCTTTAGGATCTGCTACAGTCATAACCTGGACAGGGATTACGGATTGGTTTGAGGAAGAGAATTCGGTACAGCTCTGTGGTTGCATTCGTGCACCCATGACCCAAGGATGAGGGATCAAGGAAGAGTGGTCAAAGTCCACAACGTGAGAAGTTGAAGCATTTCCTTCAGCATTATCTCCCAAATGCAGATGCTACATTTTGGATGGCACTGACATGGTACTGCACAGGGGACACAAAGATCGGTCTGCGGGATCATTCCAGCAGGCCCTGATGTATGACATCCATACATATGTTTCCACTGGTGTTTCTGTAGACAGAGAAGCTCTGGGAAGAACTGGTAACATTGGGACATTCCCATGGCAATAGAAAGCACAAGCGCACTCTCAGTTCGCTGTTTTGGAAAGACTCCAATATGACGTACAGCAGAATGCCGAGCTGAAAACCTTTAAGCTTCATTTCCAGAAGAGGAAGTGGACTCTGCACTTTCAGAATTGTGAGGTAAGTGCAACAAAACAAAGTTTTACTAATTGAAATAATATGGTGTGCTCATCACAACAAAGGCAACACCAGCAATTAGAGCTATACCAGACAACACACACAGGAACAGGACATGGCATCAATGCCTAGGGAAAATTGTCCTCACAGAAATATCATGGAACTTTGTACACAGAATGGTCGAAAATTTTCACTTAACAAAGCCCTATAAATCTATATTAGATACCTGATATTACTTGACCAGTAGAGATAAAGTATAGTAAAAAAACAGGAAGTACCATTTTCAGTTCCAAAGAGTTTGAAGGCCCAAAAAATAAGCTTTCAAACATCTAGACTGCAAAACGCTACCAGAGAAAGTATTGAAAACTGAGGAGAGGAAAACATGAAGTACAACAGTGTCTCAGAATCACAAAAGGCAGTATACCAGGAAAGGGGAAGAGAAACTCTAAAAACGAGCCAAACAATATCAGAAAACCCAAGGATGAGGCAATACCAGGGCTAAAGTCAGTCCAAAGCAGACTTGATAATGCAGACGGACTCGTGAAAGACTGTGAAGACAGGGGAACAGAAATCCCTCGATCAGAAGAAGACATAGAAAAAGAAGTGCAAACCAATGCAAACATTGCTGTTGAAGCCTGGGTTAAGACAAAGCATGAAAGAGTATGATTCGTAAGAGTCCCAGATGGAAAAGCAAGATTAACAAAAAAAAGCCTGAAAAGATAATTGTAGAAAAGTCAGACTGAAATTGCTGAAAGACAAGAAATAATGAGGTATACGAAATCAGAAAGTACACATACCAAAGGAGTTGGAAACCCAATACATCTACATTCAGCAGTATTATTCAAATCAACAAAGTTCATGATCAACCCAGTGATTTTAAATGCACCTAGAGGAAGTTAACTTAGTCACAACACTACCTCCAGATGGGTTTCATCTTATATGTCAAGAGGAATATTGCAGGATAGGAAGGAGTGACAGGACTTAGACCAAATCCTGAATAAGAAAAAGCTGCAATCTATGGTAGCCTATGCTACAAGACTGCCATTCCTATTATAGGCAGTTCTAGATAATTTCTCAGACCAGCAAAACTTACAAGAATTCAGCAGTTAGGAACTTATCCTTAAAGGAATATTGAGAATTCCACCCTGAATCGAAAAGTAGCAAGTAGAAATATAAATAAGTAAACCATTATTGGAAATGAAAGAAGAGCAATGAGTTGCAAAGAATAAACAAGAAGGCAATGAGGAAATCAAATTCCTGAAGATGGGAGAGGGTAGCAGGAAATCATAGATGATTTTCAGCACTATACTAAGTTAATCAGCTTACATGACTCTCTGAAGCAAACGGAGAGATGCATGGCGTAATGTGTTTGCAAAACAAACAACAAGCAAACAAACAATCAAAGAATTAAACACAAAAAGTGTACGGTTGTCTGACATCTATCCAAATGAAACATGATAATTCAAAATAAATTACTCAAATTGATGTCAAGGATCATTCAGCCTGCATTGACCCAGTATCGAGGCTTGCATGTAATCAACACACATGTATTCAGAAAACAGATGCATGAATTAATTTTCATAAATATTGATTCATAAGAGCATATCGTGACCTAACCCAAATGCCGATTTTGAATAAGATGGAGTCATAGTCCGTGATATAGTATTACAAGTCTTCCAACAGGATCAATGAATGGCATATTCAACCCTACGTAGAGAATAAATGGCATACACCTATAACAAAGACAAGTAGCTCTGCAAAACTGTACTAAGAGCAAAAGAGACAGACAGGAAAGTGCACATTGGAATTGGTTTCACTTCTAGGAATTTCAGCCCCCATGAAACAAATGGATCCATGTTCTGAGAGTGTGTGTATTTCAGCAGAAAAGCAACAGACGGATATGCATTGTGGGTGAATGGATATTACACAAACAAAAGATTCTTATAGTGGGTGTTTATGTAATGTTAACTATTAGAAAGTTTAAAGACGTGTGAAACCACAAACTTAACATGGACAGAATTCCCTCCATTTGTACTGTGTATACAGATCTGTACAAAAGGATAGAGGGAAGAAAAAACGGATCATGGGACACTAATGGAGAGAATCACATTTACCTTTGGAACCTCTCGACTGATGCAGCCCCTCCCCCAACACTGACAAGATGCAGCAACCATTGGGGATGGCAGTTACCGGTTGGATTCCAGGTGGAATCTTGGTGTGTTCCTCCAGGATTGTTGTGGCTGGTGGATCCAAGGTAACTGGGCAGGATTCTGTGGGTGGATCAGTGTCATGGAGGCGGTACCGCCCTCTATGGAGCTTGGCTTAAGTCTCTTTTTCTGGAATCTGTGTAAGTTCGAGATACTCGTGCTGCGCAATGGCCTGAGTTCATGGGTCAGTTTCCAGAACCTGAAAGGGCATACAGTGGAAGATCTGCCTGTCATCAGCTTACAGGTGAGGCTCCGAGGTACTTTCAGACTTGCCCTGTCCTTTAGAATTTGACTTTATAGGAGACATGAAGGAAGCTGGTAGAAAAGCTGGCTGCACAAATTGAGGTGAGATGCAAACACATTGATGAGAGTTGTTCTGCTACAATGGAGAATACTGGCATGGAGACTTCTGTTGAGAATACCAGGCTCGAAAGACATTCATGAGACATATTGAACCTCACTGATACTGGCAGAAACATATGGAGTGTCAACGTGCAGTTGAGAAAGCCACTCAATTCTCTGCTCCAAGAACGGGTCCAAGATTCCTGACATCTAAAAGAGAAGAGATGGCAGAGATGATAAAAGCGCTCATGTTCTTGGAAGAGGTCGTGAGAATCCACACATCCCAAGGGGCATTTATACACCACTCAGACGACCAAGCACAAGGCACAGTTAAGCCTTTTCCCAGGGTTGGCCCTTGGTATAAATCACTTACTCTTCCCTCCCCTCCCCTCATGTATCCATTTCAAAGAATCAGCACTTGAGTTGCAATGAAGCCAGTAGGAGCTGAGCAAGCCCCTCCTTGTATCAGAGTTCCTCCTCCTTCACATTCTGTGCACAACAGTGAACTCTTCCTTTGTCAACTACTCTCGACTAAAATAGATTGGTATTGAATACTTCGCTCACAACTTGAAATGATGATCTTCCCCTAGATTCAGCAAATGCTGGGCTTATGTCTACTTTGGTGTGAAGGGAGTTTTGTAAGTGAGTGAATTTTTTGCCTGAATTTGGATATTTATTTATCCTAATTTTTTCAAAACAGTATTTGTAACTATTATAATTCAGTTATTGAAATGAAGTGTAATTGTTGGGATAAATATGTAGTGACACTTTTTTTGTGGACCATCTTTTCCCTTTTGTCAAGTCCCAGGAGCAGGATATAATGTGATTGCTGTATTTTTTGGGTTAAATTGCTTTTCTCAACATAATTTTTCGATTAAACATTCTCATCTTTGATAGACGAGCACATGATTCTCAATAGCCTAGCAAAGCTGCGGCAGTGTTCTCATATCTATAATATCTCTAAGTGCTATTGAAACCAAGCCTATGTAAAAATACATTGTTTGGGTTTCTTTGTGGTTTCCTAAATAATAATTTTTCCCCTTGAATCGCCAACAATGACCAGTATGTGTCATTATTAGGAAAGGGCACCACATGCACAATGGAAACCTAGGGTTGTGGTTGTTAATGGTTCTAAGAATTATTTCATTGTTTCTGTTAGTGCTGGAGGCACCAAGAGAAAACTGTTGACCTGCCTCCTTCTTGACTTTTGGCTGCTAATTTATATTTTCTGTGCATTTTTCTTATTTGGATATTTCAAGCTGGTACCTAAATTTGGCAACACTGTCTTATAGTTAGATTTAGTATGTTTCTAAAACTGTCTTTATTTTGATACATTTCCCATGTATGTAATTCAATTCTGTTTATTATTTGAAAGTCTGCAACTGAGGTATGAACACATTGTCAGACCTGGATTTTTCGGACACATCCTCCCACAATTGATATACAGAAAAATAGCTAAACAAGAATCAAGTGTCTGTGAGTTATGACTAAATTGTGTTAATTTATCCATGCCAAACTGGCAGAGTACCAGTGCAAACTTCGCTCACTCTCTCCCATGTATACAGCAAGATAAACATACACTCTCCCAGCCCTTGGCTCAGGAACCCTGCTGAAAAATGCCCAAACATCTCTTACTTCAAAAGTCAGAAAATTCTCACATAACCTGGAAAGAGTAGAAGGCAAATTAGAGAATGGAAATCAGTGCAGGACCTGACCTTTGGTGAGGGAACAGTAAAGGGGAAACTGTGTTTTACTGGAATGCACACTCTAAAGTGGACAGGTCATTTGAGATGGAAGACAATGTGCTGAGGGTTAAAAGAGTGCATAGTGGACGTTTGGTTGACATATCTGAAAGCAATAATCACAAAATTTCTCTGCAATTCATTCCCAGACCAATACTCCACCTGTTAATTTTGAGCTAGGAGTGCCTGTGGAATCTGTGTGTTAGGGCTGTGGCTGATGTCACAAATTTATTCCCAGGGGTTTAGAGATTGTTTTGGGCTGTGGTTGGTACTATCTAGAGAACAGATCTGCCTGGGTCCTCTCTTAATATTAAATCTGCTGGCATATGTGTTGTGGATTAACTTAGTAACCCAGGGCCTTAGTCACAGTCTTTCCACATCCACGGTATAATTGCTCATTTTCTCCATAAAGGAGAAATGGGTCTCATTCAGAGCCATCTTCATCTAGTTTCTAGAATCCAGGGCAATTTATTGTTGAAATCAGATTCTATAGCCCAAGGATCTGCAACTTTCATAGGCAGGATTGAAATTTCTTATTGTCCAAAGCAGAGGTTTTTGAAATGCCTCATGCTTGCCTTTGAGTTCCAATGCCTTATTGCAAGAGTTCTTGGAGCAGAGATCTGCTGAACAATAGGTGAATTTGAAGCCTTTCCATCAGCCTTGACTACCACATGCTAATGCAACAATAGTTGTGGTGCTGACCCAGTACTACACTAAGGACCCAACTGTGGCACTGCATGTTTCAACAGGTTCTAATGTGTGACATCATTAGATTTGTTTCCACTTTTGTTTTTGTTTGCAGAGAACCTGAGGGAACCCATTATAAAATTTTGACTTTTCCGTGGCAATAGTAAGGACGAATGCACTTTCATGAGAGTGTATTGGAACCATTCCCTATCCACATATCCAGCCGGCAGCCCAGAAACCATTTTGAAGCCTCTATTCCCACAAAAATTACTAGTCCCAGCACTGTCAGAGGTATGATAAGCATTTAACCAAAATGACACTCTGCTAACATTACCAGAATAGGTTGTATTCACCACAACAAAAACCACACTAGCAATCATAGATATAAAAGGCAACAGACACAGAAGGAATGCATGGCATCATTACATACCAAAAACAATCCTCACAGCATTAATACTAAATGTGCACAGAAATGATTTCACTTACAAAAGCTGTTCAAGTCTATAATAGATAACTGATAATCCTTAACCCATAGCAATAGAGAGATATAATAAAGTTAAAAGAACCATTCCAAATTTTCAAAAGACAGGAGTCTCCTGAAAGAACATCCAATGTATTAGACCACCAAAATTTACTAGAACATGACTTGAAAAGGGAGGACATAAAAACACTGAAGGAAATCTTGAGTCTATGAATACAAATGCAGGCTAGTATAAATGGAAAGAGAAACACTTTAGATGAGCCAAATAGAATCAGAAAACTCAACGGTGAGAATAGCTAAGCTAAAGACAGTCCAAATCAGACTAGATAATGCAGAGGAACAAATAAGTGACTTCGAAAGCAGGATAACCGCAATCACTCAGTCAGAACACGACATAGAAAAGCAAGTGAAAACCAATGTAAGCAATGCAACTGAAACATGGGATAAGAGAAAACATACCAGTCTATGACTCATAGGGATCCCACATGGAAAAGAAGAAAGACAAATGGTTTGAAAAGATATTTGAAGAAATCAGACTGAAATTTTCTTAAACCAAAGATAGAACCAGCTATCTCAACACAGGAAGCACAGAGGGTCCAAGCATAATGAACCCCAGTAGGCCTACAAAAATATATATTCTAATTTAAATGGCCAAAGTTGATAATAAAGAAATGATTCTAAATGCACCAAAATAGAAACAAGTGCATTGCAAGAGAACTTTCTAATGTCTTCAGCTGATTTCTCAATAGATATATTGGTAATTTTTTCTTCCCTCTTTCATTTTGTGTTGATCTCTATTCCAAGAACTGATGAACGGCAGATTCCTTCAGTCTAAACAAGATGAGTTGGCAGAGATTCTAAAAGTGTTCAAGTTCTTGGAAGAGGTCATCAGAATCAACACATCTCAAGGGGCTTTTTCAGACAATACAAGAGACCATGCACCAAGCCCTGTTTATATTTTTCCCAGGAGTGGGCCAATGTATTAAGACTTGCTGTTCCTTCACACTAAACCAGCCATGCAGGTATACCCTCAGTCTGCTACTGCAGTTGAATTGGAGCCAGGTCCAATTTTACCAACACTGTAGGGAGAACCTGAGCCTGCTACTGCAAGAGACACAGCACTGTGTCCCATTTCACCAATCTTTCAAGGAGACCCTGAGCCTATTCCTGCAGGAGACTCAGAGCCAAATCACATTCCACCAGCTGTGTAGGAAGACCCCCAAGCCTTCACTTGCAATGGACCCAGGAATGTGTCCAATTCCACTAGCCTTGTAGGGAGACCTTGAGCCTATTCCTGCAGGAGAACCAGATCTCTGTCATATTCCACCATCCCTCCAGGAAGATGCAGGGCCTCCTCCTGCAGGAGACTCAGGAATGGGTCCAATTTCACCAGTCCTGCAGGAGACCCAGGACTGTGTCCCATTCCATCAACCATGCACTAAGACCTTGAAGTGGGTCCAATTCCACTAGCCTTTCTGGGTGACCCACAAGCCTGATCCTGCAGGAAAATTAGATATATGTCATATTCCAGAAGCCCTGCAGGAAGACTGAAAACCTGCTCTTGCAGGAGACCCAGGAATAGGTCCAAATCCACCAGCCTTGCGGGGAGAGCACAAACCTGATCCTGCAGGTGATACAGAGCAAGGTACAATTCCAACAGCCCTGCAGGGATATCCTGAGGCCACTTCAGCAGGAAACACATGACTGGGTCACATTCCAATACCCCAGAAGGGAGACTGTGAGCCTGCTACACCAGGAAACCCAGGACTTCTTCCCATTCCACCAAACCTGCAGTCAAACACTGAGACTGCATCTGCAGAAAACACAGAGCGGGTCACATAACACCAGCCCTGTAGTGAGACTACAAACCTGCTCCTGGGGGAGACCAAGCCCTTCACAGAGAACATGAGCCAGCTCCTGCAGAAGAACAAGAGTTGTGTGACATTCTACCAGCTCTGCAGGTAATCCCTAGGCTTGCTCCTGCAGGAGACAGACATCCCAGTCCAATTCCATCAGCCTTTCCAGGGAGAACCCCAGCTTCCTCCTGTAGAAGAGCCAGAACTAGATCTCATTCCACCAACCCTGCACGGAAACACTGAGCTTGCTCCTGCAGGATACCCACAGCCAAGTCATATTCCACAAACCCTGCAGGGAGACACTGAGCCTGCAATTGCAAGAGACCGAGGACTGGGACGAATTCCACCAGCTCTGCAGGGAATCCCTCACCTTCTCCCATAGGAGACTAAGAGCCATCAGTTCTGGTGGGGTCCCTAAGCCTGCATCTGCAAAAAATACTACAGAGTGGAGTCACATTCCACCAGCCCTGCAAAGAGAACAGAACCTGCTGCTGCAGGAGACACAGGACTAGGTCCCATTCCACCAACCTTGCAGGGATACCCTGAGCCTTGGACCAAGAAATGGGACAAATTCTGCTAACCTTCTAGGGAGACCATGAGCCTCTCCTGCAAGAGAACCAGAGATGGGTCATATTACAGTATTCTTCCAGGAAGACCCAAGGCCTGTTCCTGCAGGAAATGCAAGAACAGGCCCAATTCCTCCAGCCCGAAGGTAGAGTCCAAATCTGTTCTGGCAGGTGACCTAGAGATGGGTCCCATTCCATCAGCCCTGCAGGGAGACTCTGAGCCTACTTCTACAGGAGACCCAGGAATGGGTCCCATTAAACCAACCCTGAAGGGAGACACAGAACCTACACTTGCAGGAACCACAGAGCCAGGTCACATTCCATCAGCCCTGTAGTGACCCCTGAGCTGGGTCCAATTACACTATCCTTGCAAGGAGACCCTGTGCCTATTCCTGAAGCAGAACAAGTGATGGGGTCATGTTCCAACAACCCTGCAGGAAGACCTGGAGCCTGCTTCTGCAGAAGACCCAGGACAGGGTCTGATTCCACCATCCCAGCAGGGAGAAAACTAGTCTGCTCCTGCAAGTGACCAAGGTCTGAGTCATATTCCACTAGCCCTGTAGGAAGAACATAAGACTGCTTTTACAGGAAACTCAGAGCCATGTGCCATTCCAGCAACACTGCAAGGAGAGTCTGAGCCTGCCCCTGAAGGAAACAGAAACCCAGTCACATTCCACAAGCCCTGCAGGGATACCTGAGCCTGCACATGCAGGAGACCCAGGCCTGGGGCCAATTCTACCAGCCCTGTGGAAAGACCCTGAATCAGCTCTGGCAGGAGACTAAGAGCCATGTCACATTCCACCAGCCCTACAGGTAATTTATCAGCCTGCTCCTGCAGAAGACCCAGAGCCAGGTCACATTCCATGAGCAATGCAGGGAGACTTAGAACCTACACCTTCAAAAGACCCAAGAATTGGACCAATTCCAACAGCACTGCAGGGAGACCATTAGCCAGGTCCAATTCCACTAGCCCTGCATAGAGACCCCGAGCATGCTCCTGTAGGAGACCCAGCACTGGGTCTCATTCCACAAGGCTTGCAGGGAGAAACTCTGCCTGTTTCTGCAGGAGACCAACAGCTGAGTCACATTTCACCAGCCCTGAAAGAAGACCCCAATCCTGCACCTGCAAGGGACATAGGACTGGAACAAAATTGACTAGCCCTGTAGAGGGACCCTGAGCCTGCTTCTGCAAGAGAATCAGAGATGGGTCATATTCCATCAACCCAGCAGGGACAGTCTGAGCCTGCTCCTGCTGGTGATACACAGTAGGGTGAAATTGCAAAACCTTGCAGGGACACCATGAATCTGCTGCTGCAGGAGAAAAAGGATGGGGTCTCATTCCACAAGCCTTACAATGAGACCCTGAGCCTGGTCTTGCATGAGATCCTGAGCTGGATCCTGCAGGAGACACAGGACTGGGTCCCATTCTACCAACCCTGCAGGGGAACCCGAACCTGCACCTGCAAAAAACACAGAACCGTGTCACATCCCACCAGCTCTGCAGGGAGACTGTAAGACTAGCCCTACAGGAGACCTAGAGACAGGTTACTTTACCAGTCCTGCAGGGAGACCCTGAGCCTGATCTTGTAGCTCCTCCTGCACCTACACACACACTTCTATGAGACCCAGAGCCAATTCAGGCATCACCATCCCTACGGGCTGAGATGCCTCTGCAAACACCAACACTGTCATCTAATTCTCAGAATCAACCCACTCCCAGACGCAAACATTACTTCCCTTCTCCTGGCATCATTTTTGTTTGTTTTTTATGTAATTTCCTTGTTTTCTTTCATGTCATTTAGAGTATCATCTATTTTTATGTTTTAAGTTTACAATAATAAAATTTAGATGTTTTTCCATTTTAAATTGTGCAATTCAGGAGCATTAAGTGCATTCACAATGCTGTGTAACCATCATCACTGTCTAGTTTCAGACTGTTTCTTTCCTCATAATAAAACCCTGTATCCAAAGCACACATTCTCTTTTCTCCCTCCCCCAGCCCCTGACAAGCCCTAATCCGATTTCTTTCTGTGTGTCTTTCCCTACCCTGGATGTTCCCTATCAATGAAATCATACAAAAGGTGGCTGTTTGTGTCTGCTCTCGTATTTTAACAAGGGACTGTTTTTTTTTTTTTAACTTGAAGTAGCATTTTGGTTATTTGAAAGGGAAACCCAGGTGGATTAAACATGAGATGTACAAAATGAAAATTTTTATTAACTATGTGCATAATCTCGAGATAGGCACTGCTATTCTATGTGTGAAACCAGAGCCAGAAGGGAGATGCTTAGCTCTTCCTGTGGCAAAACATAACCTACAAAATAAAAAATAATAATATTCAAAAGCCATGAAAGACAAACCACAACCTGGAAAAATCATTTTTCATAACCTAAAGTCAGAGAAAGTTTTCAAATCCCTGTGGTCCAAAAACTTCTTGAAACACTGTGTTCTAAACAGAAACAGAACAAACACATGCAATTCCAACAAGAGGAAATGCAGGTGGCCAGTGTATATTAGAGGTGCTTGACCTCTCAAGTGAGGATGCACACAGATGTACACACTTTGGAGACAGCATTTGTCACCATCACACTGGCAGGACTTTAGCCTGGTGACAACCAGCTCTAGTGACAACATGAGGAGGCAGAGGCCACAGTAGATCCCCTGGAGGGAAGAGTGAGCAGACACTCCTCTCTGGGAGAATAGTATGCAGGATGAATTACAGTTCCACAAGTTCACCACTTTCTGAGTAGTGCTGATGCTTAGTGTTGATCATACTAAAATTCTTGCACAATTTTTCAAAGATGTCTTTTCAAGATGTTCATCACAGTTCTGGTTTAACTAGTAGGAGATTGGAAGCAACACTAATGTTCATGGAGAAGGGGTTGGATTCATTAGTTCTGGTTCACATGGAGGAATGATTGTTGTGCAGCTGGAAAAATGACTGCTAGGTCTTTACCTGATGTCAAGGAAGCCCTCAGTTTGGATGCTTGTTAATCCATCATCTACATCCCAGATGCCATCTATGACCACATATGTGTCAAATCATCATAGATGTAAATGAATCTTGTGGTGTGTGAGAGACAGAGGCAGAGAGAATAAGAGAGATAGAGACTGAGAGATGTTCACCAAGCCATTCATGACGGTCACTTCTGGGGGTGGGATTTGCAAATCTCTGCACTTCTCCTTTAGGCAACATTTCAAGTGTTAATAATGTATCTATATTGCTTTACTAATTCTTAGGTATTTAAAGCATATGTTACTTGAGATTCATTCATATTGCATCCACAGCATAAAGTTTATTATTTTTATTTTAAAGTATTTGTTACAAGTACAATCAGCATTTATGAGAGTAAAATGACAAATTCTAAAGAATTAAGAATCAGATAAAGAACAAAACCTTTTGGTGACTCAGACACAGGCCAGCTAGTTCGCAGCAAATGGCAGGGTGGGACAGGTTTCTCTAGAAGGTTGTGTATGTTCTGAATCCGCATCCAATAGAGGCAAGGAAAAATTACAAGACATGTACGCTGGAAACTACAACAGCTTGTTGAGAGTAATTAAGAAAGACCTAGCCCTATTTTAAAATTTGAAGGAGCCAAAGTGACAGAGTAGACAGACTCACAGCTTGACCTCTCCCACAAATACACAAAGAATTACATCTACAAAAACATTGAATTGCACAGAAACCTCCTGAACTCTGGCACAGTGTCTCTCATTTTGAAATACAGGAAGATTCTCACAAAATATGGTAAGGAATAAAAAGAAAAAAGACAAATTCAGTGCAGGACTGATCCTGCAGGGAAAAAGTAGCATAGGAAGAAAGGCACCCTCACACTGGGACACAACCTCTCTAGCTGGGAGATCAGCTAGGAAAGAAGCAGAGCTTCCAAGGTTTGGAGGAGACAGTGGCAACTGCATGGCAGGCAGAACTGGGGAATACTGACACAGAGGGTCCCTGTGATGACCAGCCCTAGACATGAACTAGCAGGGATGAGCCAGGACTGGCTACTGGAGTCAGTGAAGAGCCCAGGCAGAGGGCTGGGTCACACTGCAGAGAGGCAGCATCAGGAAACTAGAGGGCAGTGTGAGCTCTGGCTGTGTGTGTGTGTGTGAGTGGAACAGAACAGACTGAAACTCTCATAAAAAAGCAACAATGTTGGTATAATGGGGGAGGAATGACACATGGCTGTGCCAAAGTCACTTTCTCCACTTGGCTCCATTGTTGGTGTGTTCTCATGAGAAGAGAAATGGGGCTTGGTCATAGCCAACACTGCTGCACAAAGGCAGAGCTGAATGTTGAATCCATATCCTGTGCCATTGCAACTTCACAGGCGGGACTGAGATTTGTTTACAGCCCCAGGCAGAGAGGGTGGATTTGCTCTCTCTGGTCACTTTGTGGATCCACACCTCTGGGACTTACAGGCAGTGAGTGGAGTTCTGACTCAAGAAGGGTGGCCAGTGAGGGTATTTACAACAGGGTGGTGTATGGTTCCATATGTGGATGTGGGATTGTGGTTTGAGCTGAACCTGTAGTGGACCACAAATTCATGTGTGTGACTACACACTTGCTAAGGCAGGTCCAAGGGACTGACACTGCTGGATCTGCACTGATGTTTCCTGGGGCTCAGAACCTGAGGGGCACCAGAGTAGGTGGCTGACATTCCCATAGCTAAAGCAGGGATAAAGCCAACATCAACAAATAGTACTTTGTAAGTCTGCATAACAAGTGACAGACAACACCACAGAGGGAACTCCCCAGTGGAAATCTCCTGCCTATTTTTCTTCACAACTGAAGTGCTCTCACCATGCCTACTACAAACCACAGCTCAGAAACGGGTCTAGAAGAAATACATAGAGCCAGAGAAATATAATTAAATAAAGAAGCCGAGGAACCACTTTCAATTAAAAGAACAAGAGAAATCCCCTAAAAGAACAAACAGTAAAATAGACTGATAGTCTACTAGACTTCAAAAAGGGAATGATCAACACACTGAAAGAACTAAAAGAGACTATCAATAGAGACAGAAAACTTTGAAAAGAAAATTTAAACTGTAAAGAAGAGCTAGTTAAAAATAGAAAATTCAACTACAGGCAATCAAAAGCAGACTAGATAATGCAGAGGAATGAATAAATGACAGGAGACAAGAAAAAAGAAATAACCCAATACAGCAGACATAAAAGCCAATAAAAACCAATTAAAGCAAGATAATATAAAGTGCGCCAGCCTATGCATAATAGTGGGTCCCAGAAGGAGAAGAAAGAGAAAAGGGGATTGAAAATATAGTTAAAGAAATCATGACTGAAAACTTTCCAAACCTTAAGAAGGAAAGAATTATCCAAGTACAGGAGGCACAGAGGGTCCCAAACAAGAAGAAACCAAACAGACCTACACCAAGACATATTATAATTAAAATGGTTAAAGTTAAAGATAAAGAGAATATTCTAAAGGCAGTGAGAGAAAAACAAAATGTTAGTTACAAGGGAGCCCCATAAGCATTCAGCAGATTTCTCTACATAAAAACTTGTGACCAGAAGGGAGTGGAAAGATATATTCAAAGTCCTGAATGAGAAAAGGCTGCAAACTAGGATATTCTATCTAGAAAGACTCTCCTTTAGAACAGAAAGAGAGAGAAAGAATTTCACAGACAAGGAAAAACTAAAAGAATTCAGCAGTACTAAATCTATGCTAAAAAAAAATTGAAAGTTCTAATCTAAATAAAACATAAACAGGAAGCTATAGAAATTAGGAAACCATAATTGGAAATGCAATAAATACAGTGAATTGCAAGGGAAAACATGAAGATATAAATAAGTCAGTAAGTCAATAAAGAAAGCAAGAAAGAAAGAGAGAATAGCAAAATCATAAAAGGTGAAAGAGGAGGGCAAGAGAATATAGATTTTGTTCCCTTTCTTTTTTTTCTTCTTCTTTCTTTTTGTCTTCTTTCTTTTTAGGATGCACTTGAGCCTACATGACTATCAACTAAAACCAAACAGATGAAGTAAGGGGTTACCATACTTGAAAGACAAGATAACCACAAATCAGAAGTATATAATAGAGTCATAAAACCCAAAAAGAATCCAAGCTAATAGAAAAGAAATTTATCAAACCACAAAAATAAAAAAAAATTAAAAGAAAGAAACAAATAAGAAATACCATATCAACTGGAAAACAAATTTCAAAATGGCAATAAACCCACATCTATAAAATAACTACTATAAATGTCAATGGACAAAATGTTCCAATCAAAAGAAAAAGTGAAGGAGGAGGAAAGATGGTGGAGTAAAAAAGATGCTCAGAGCTCACCCTCTCCCACAAATTCACCAAGAGTGACATTCACAGACACACCCACCACCCAGAACACCTGCTGAACTTTGACAGAATATTGCCTTCTTCAAAAGATAAAATTTTCCACAAATCTGGTAGGAGAAAAGAAGAAAAAGGAAAATAGTTCAGGACCATTCCAAAGAGGAGGGAGCTGCAAAGGAGTAATAGCATTAATACACTGGGTCTACCCAACTCCAATGGCGAGTTCAGCAAGATGGAGAGGGAACATCTGCGGCTCGGATCTGTACAGAATAGCCTTTGACTGACAGAACTAAGTTATTTGGGCACAAAGAGCCCCAACGATCCCCAGCCCTAGATGTGAACCAGCAGAGGTGGAATGGGACAGGCTGTCTGAGTCGAGCAGAGGACTCGGGCTGACTGTACAGAGGAAACCTTGGGGGACTGCAATGTTCTGTGTGCCATGGCTGGGAGAGTATACAGATTAGAACAGCCTGGGTCCCCCATAAAATCCAAAAAAAAAAAAAAAAAAGACAAAGCAACACTGCTGGTCTGCCCTGGGGGTAAGGGGATCCGTAGCCTTTGTGTCCACAGACCCACAGTGCCATTATTGGAGACTTCTTGGGAGAAGAGTGTCAAGGCTCAGCCATAGCCACCATATTTTCTGGTTCATGGTTCCCAGGTGAAGGAGGGGTCAAAAGCCGAATCCCTACCTAGGGGCTCCACAACCTCATAGGTGGGACATAGATTTGTTTACAGTCCCAAGCAGAGGGGACCATTACACACCGATGTCTCTCTGAATTGGCTTTTCTAAGACAAATGGACAAGAAGCAGTGTTCTGGAACAGAGCAGGGGTGAGGGCTAGTTCAGCTGTTTTCTCTGAGTCCACCTATGAAGCATGGACCTATTGCGGCAGGGGAGCTACCTGCCAACTACCTTGCACAAGTGTGGTGCTGGGACCAGGCATCTAGTGGGGGTGCAGACCACCCACAAACTGATGCTGGGACACAGACCAGGAGCACGACTGGAGGGCCTCTGGAACCAGCAAGTGGAGTTTTCACAGCAGGATATGGGCAGGAGTGTGACAACCACAGGAAAAAAAGGAGCTCCTGCTCAATAGCCAGGGCAGACTCAGGCCACTAGAACACCAGCCACACCAACAACAAAGGGGATAACAGGCAAAAGGCATGGAAGGAAGACTTGGCAACCACCCATAATTAAAAACAACCGTATGACAAAATTATTAAGAGTGCATATTCTTGGAGAAAGGCCAAGATAGTGGAGTAGAAGTATACTTGTGTCTTATCTTCTCCAATAAATACACCAAGACTGACATTCACAGACACACCCATCCACTCAGAACATCTGCTGAACTTTGATAAAACATTGCCATCTTCAAAAGACAAAATGTGCCACCAATATGGTAGGAGAAACGGAAAAAATAAGGAAGAAATTCAAAATGGCTTGGGGTTGGTCCTTTGAAGAGGGAGCAGCAAAGGAGGGATAGTGTTGGTTGACTGGGTCTCCCCCTTTCCAACGGAGAGGTCAGCAGGATGGACAGGGAACCTCTGAGGCTCAGATGTGTACAGAACCGCCCTTGACTGACAGAATTAAGTTACATGGGCACAAAGTGTGTCAACAACCCCCAAACCTTGAAGTGAATCCGGGATGGGAAGGGACAGGCTGCTGGATCCAGGCAGACTCTGGTTGACTGTACAGAGGTAACCCTGGGGGACTACAGTGTGCTGTGGACAACTGCTTGTATTGTATACAGATCAGAACAGCCTGGGCCCCCCATAAAATAAGAAAAAATAAATAAAGCAAAGCAACATTGCTGGCTTGTCTGAGGGAAGGGGAGTTTTGTCCTTTGTCTCTGCTGACCCACAGCAACATAGCTGGTGATTTCTCAGAAGAGAGAGATGAGGCTCAGCCACAGCCATCATACCCACCCAGGCAGAGGCAGGGTTGCAACCTGAACATGTACCTGGCAGTTCTGCAGCCTCATAGGTGGGACTGAGACTTGTTTACATCCCCAGACATATAGGAAGGTTCTGTCCTGGTGCGTCTATGAACTCGCACCTCTAAGACAAATGAACAAGGAGCAGAGTTCTGGCAAAGAGCAGGGACTAGGGCTGGTGTGGCCTTTTGTCTCAAGCCCACCTAAAGTGTGGAACAGATGTGGAGTGGGGAGTAGCACTGAACAGGGGAGCAACCAACCCAACTACTGTGCAGGACTGCTGCACCTGGACACGGCATTGGGAAGGGGCACACCCTGCCCACCTACCATGCAGGAGAGCAGCACCAAGATGCAGCATTGGGAGGAGATGTGACATGTCTACCTACAGGCACTGGGAGCAGCACAGACAAAGGGTGTGACCAGAGGGTCTCTGGAACCAACGAGCTTAGTTTATGAAACAAGGCAGGGGCAGGAGCTGTGACAACCACAAAACAAATAGGAGTCCCCATTCAATAGCCAGGGTAGGCTCTGGTTAACAGGTTAACGGCCACATCCGTAACCAAAGGGATAACAGACAAAAGGCACAGAAGTAAGACTTGGCAACCACACTTATTTAAGAAAGACTTCTTGATAAAATTATTAAGGGCACACAATCTCCACGGGAACATCCTCTCTTCTTTTTCTGTTCCATTTTCTTTTACTTTTTAAATGTTACTTCTTAAATAATTTTTATATTTCTATTTTTAATCCCTTTTAAAATTTTCTTTTAAAATACTAATATTATTATCTTTCAATTTGTCCAATTTCATTTTTATCTTTGTTTTGTTCTTCTGTTATGATGATACTCTGTTCTCAAATATTTTTCTTCCTTTAATGTTTTAAAAATTCATCCCAACTCAATTGTTATCTTGTTTCAATATGTTCTTCTGTTATTGATTATACTGCTTTTAAAACTAATTTCTTTGTGCTTAGTTTTATTTCTGCATCCACTTTATATAAATAAATAAACTCCTAAAGGACGACAGTAGATAACTGATACTCCATAAGCCATAGTACCAGAGAGATATAAGCAAGATGAAGAAGCAGAGCCACCTCTCTCAATTAAAAGAACAAGATAAATCCCCTGAAAGAACAATCAATGAAATAGACATTGATAGTCTACTAGATGATTTCAAGAAAGGAGTGATCAAAGTACTGAAGAAACTAAAAGATATTGTCTATAGAGACAGAGAATATGTCAAAAAACGAAATTGAATCTCTAAAGAGGAGCCAGTGAAAATTGGAAAACTCATTTGCTGAGATGACAGTTGAGCTAAAGGCTGTAAAATGTAGGCTAGATAATTGAGAGGAATGAATATGTGACTTAGAAGACAGGACAACATAACAGCTGAGAGAAAACAAATAAAAACCAATGAAAGCAATATAAGGGGCCTATGGAATAACATTATGCATGCCAACTTACTCATAATGGGGGTCCCAGAAGGAGAAGAAAGAACAAAGGGGATTGAAAAGGTATTTGAAGAAATCATGAATGAAAACTTCCCAAACCTAAAGAAGGAATCAGATATCCAAGTACAGGAAGCACAGAGCGTCCCAAACAAGGAGGTCCCAAACAGACCCACACCAAGACATATTACAATTAGGATGACCAGTTTTGAGAATAGGAAATGATTCTAAAGGCAGCAAGAGAAAAACAAAGGATGAGATACAAGGGAACCCCCATAAGATTTTCAGCTGATTTCTCTACACAAACAGTACAGGCCAGAAGGGAGGGGCAAGGAATATTCAAAGTCCTGAATGAAAAAATGATGCAGCCTACGATACTTTATCCAGCAAGGCTATCCTTTAGAATAGAAGGAGAGATAAAGAACTTCACAGACAAGCAAAAACTAAAAGAAATAAGCAACACTAAACCTATGCTAAAGGAAATATTGAAAGACCTACTCTAAACAGAAAAGAAGCAGGATGCTACAAGAAGGAGAAAACCATGATTGGAAAGGTGATTGCTACAATGAATTACAACAGAATAAACATGAAATCATAAAAGAGGACATCTAAATCATTAAGGGTGGGGGAGGCGAACAAGAAAATATACAGGTTTCTCTCTCTCTCTCTCTCTCTCTCTTGTTCTTGGTAGGATGAGTTTGAGCTTATATTACTATCTGTTTAAAACAAACAGATACAGTAATGGGTTAATATATATACAAAGTAGGGTAACCACAAGCCAAAGAGTTACAACAGAGTCACAAAACTAAGAAGACACCAAGATAATAAAAAGGAAAACTATCAAACCACAAAAAGAAAATGAAAGGAACAAAGAGGAAATACAAAATCAACTGCAAAACAAAGTTCAAAATATAATAAACACATATGTATCAATAATTATTATAAATGTCAATGGACTAAATGCTTTAATCAAAGGATATAGAGTGCAGAATGGATAATAAAGCAAGTATCTACAATACACTGTTTACAAGAGACCCACGTTAGGGAGAAGGACACACATAGATTGAAAGTGATAGGATTGAAAAAGATATTCCACAAAAATGGAAATGACAAGAAAGCAGGAATATCAACAGTGATCTCAAATAAAATAGACTTTAAAACAAAGATTATAAAGAAAGATTAAGAAGGACATTTTATAATGATTAAAGGAGTCATAGATGAAGATATTACACTCATTAACATATATGAACCCAACATAGGAGCACCTAAATACATAACAGATAAAAAGGGAAAATTTGATCAGAATACAGTCATGGTAGAAGACTTTAACTATCCATTAACATCACTGGACAGATCTTCCATACATAAAATTAATAAGACAACATAGATATTAAATGATAAAATAGAACAATTTGTCTTGGTTAATATTTTCAGAACATTATATTTCCCTAAAATAGAATATACATTCTTCCCAAGCGCACGTACCACATTTTCTAGGATAGATCATATACTTTGGCACAAAAGAAGCATTAACAATTTGAAGAAGATAGAAAATATTTGAAGCAACTTTTTCTGAACACAATACCATAAAACTAGAAATTAACTACAGAAAAATAAAGGAGAAATAAATGACAGCATGGAGATTAAAAAACATACTACTTTAAAAAAAATGGGTGGATGATGAAATCAAAGAAGAAATAAAAAAACACAGTGAGACAAATGATGATGAAAACACAACCACACAGAACCTATGGGATCCAGAAAAGGCAGTGCTTAGAGGGAAGTTTATAGTGAGAGAATCAGGTCTACCTCAAAAAAGAGGAAAAACTGCAATAAACAATCAAACTTACCACCTAAAAGAATTAGAAAAAGAAGAGCAAAAAATAACAAAAGTAAGCAGAAGGAAGGAAATAATAAAGATCAGGGAGGAAATAAATAAAATAGAGATATTAGAAACATTTGAAAAAATCAAGCCAAGAGATGGTTTCTTGAAAGGGTAAACACAATTGACAAAATTATGCTCTATGCTGGAAATTGACAAAACAATGCAAACTGACTATAACTCAATAAAATAAAAATTAAAAAATAAATATATTAACAAAAGAAAAAAGAAAAGGTAGTTTCTACTCACCAGACTGGAGGAGGGGACTGCACCCCATGCGGGGTCATACACCATGGGAAAGCCTGGGGTTAGGATTCGAGGAGCAGGGTGCTGTGGACAGGATCTGTCACAGGGTTTCTGCAGGAGGGGAGGGTGAGGCATGTAAGCAGGCTGAGGACTGGCCATTTGAGTAAGTTCATGGGCTCTAGGGTGGAGGGGCTCCCCCAAGTGTCTGGACTTGACTCTGGGTGAGTTGGGCAGGTGGACAGTGGCTCAGTGTGAGTCCAAGTCCAGTGGAGGAGGTAGTGCATTAGATCTAGAAGGACTCCTTCTGGGGTGGGAGGGCCCACAAGGGAGGCAGGAGGCCAAGTCCAGGTGACTGAGAACAGGGAGTGTCCTGCATAGGCCTGCAGGGCAGACGAAAGCATCCAGTCTACAGAAGGTGGAAACACGGTCCATACAAGGGCTCAGCTCAGATGTCACCCCCTCAGAGGAGCCTTCCCTGCCTGCACAGTCTACAGGGACAGCCTCCTCCACGCACATCTCCCCAGCAGACACCTTCTCCATTTCCTGCATAGCATTCAGGACACGGGCCCCTGCTCCACGCCCAGCCATGGTTCCGCTGCCCTGAGGAAAAGCCCTCACAGGAGCCATCTTGCCCTGCAAGACCTGGGCCCCACCTCTCTGTCTCTTCTGCCACCACTTTCTCCACCTGGCCCTCTTCTCCTCCACTCCTGCACTCCTGACTTCCCCCAGCCCTGTGTGCTCTCCAGAGCACGTGTCCCTCCTAACATGCTGTGTTTGCTCACTGTGTCTCATCCACTGCATGCCTCCCACCCAGGTCAGTATCCAGTGCACAGTAGGGCTCAGTAAGCAGAGAATGAATGACTCTTACCATCACTGCTGGGAAGAAATTTGTCTGTGGCCTACAGTGATCACACACCCGTCACACATTCGCTGACGTCATACTGTGTGTTGGGCGGGTTCCAGATACCGGGCACAGCAGGTAGTGAAGCAGGCAGGTCTCCATTCTCATGCAGCAGACAGCCTGGTGGGGGACACAGAGAAAATTAAGTAAAATATGCACAGTGTCCAGAGGTGATATGTTCCATGGAGAAAAATAAGGTCAGGGAGGACATTTGAGCAGATTCCTGGAGGTGTTTAAGAAGCAGGCAGAGAGGGATCCTGGCTGAAAGAGCAGCCAGCGCAAAGGCCCTGAGGCCACAGTGGGATGCGCGTGGAGGGTCTTAGTTATCCGTGTGAGTTCTTAGTCCTGCCGTGAGTATGTATGTTGCTTTTATTTGTAAACCTTGATTTCACCTTTATAGCAAATTAACCTGCATCATCAATCTGCATAATTTAGCCAATTCTGTTTCAGGTGTTGTGGGCACAATGGCGGGCTAGTTACTTGGGTTGGTAAAGAATTACCAGCATCTGAGAAGGGTTTAGGAAAGTTTAATAGGGACACTGCTATAGGCAACATCAGGCCACACAGGCAAGAGGTGCCTACACGAGGGCCAAGGTTGAGTTTGTGGGGTCTGTTATTGGGGGGGTGCTGTGCACACAAGGAGGAGGGGGCTGCCTGATCAATTCTTGCACAGGTACCTGGTTGGTTGTGAGATCTGTCAGGGGCTTCTCTGAACAACAGGCTTTACCACTTTAATAAGGGCAGGATGTGAGGCCTCTCTTCCTAGGGAAATGAGTTTTCATAGGGTAAACACAGCAAGAGAAGATGTTGTATAGCTTGTGGAAATGCAGGTGTGCAAAGGGTCCTGCAGTGGGGAGTGGGAGGTAAGGTGCCACTGGGCTCTAGGCACACAGAGAGCCCAGGGGTGAGGGTGTATGACTCTAAAGAGTGCCAGCTGGCTTCACACCAGGGACTTTATATGGAAACAGGAGACTCTATGTTGTCAGCACGTGTCTACTCAGTGAGCTCCCTAAGTCTAGCTCTGTCAGGCACCATGTGAAATGGACATGAAAGTCCCCACCGTGAGGACCCCAATGAATGAACATCTTGACATCCTCAAGCCCCTTACCCTGCACCACCGCCCCACCTCATCTGGGTCTCAGGCTCTGACCCTGACATCAGTGGCACCTTTGTTCCCTATATCCAGCTCCTCTGGACGTCTCTGTGATGAGCTGTTCCATGTCAGCGAGGCCCAAACTGAGCTCTGCCTTTACCCCATGAATGCTTCCTCCCTGTGAAGCCCCTTGTGAAGGAGCCACCACTAGCAGGATCCTTCAGCCCTGAGTCTCTGCCTTCCCCACCCCTCCGATTTCCCCCAGCCCATGATCCCCTCTGGAGGTCCCTATTATCCTCTCCCTCCCACTTCAGTCTTGGGCTGCACACCAAATCCCTCTTCACAATCTCCCACAAGACAGGTCCAGGTCCACTTGGGGACACTGAGGTGACACAGGTGGGTGTTGCTGGGAATGAAGAGCAGGATCCTGGAGCAGAGGAGAGGCAAGGGCTCCCAATCCAGCAGAACACAGGCTAAAGTGGGGGCAAGACACCCATAAAGAGTGAGGAAGGCATCACACTGCAGCCCCGCCCTCTGCTCCCCCAGGGTGCCCTGTGTTTCCTGCTTTGGCCTGGGGGACTTCCCCCCTCACTCTCTGTTAGAGGGGTGCCCATTCATTCATTCACACCCTCATTCAACATGTACATGGGTCCTGCTCAGTGCCAGGCCTCAGCTGGATGACAGCTCATCCTTGGGGACACAGCTCAGATCTCACCTCCTCCATGAAGCACTTCTGGATTCCCACCCCTCCTGAAGTTCCTCTGGCCTCAGTTGGGACCACTAGGGCTGAGACCACACTCTGATTACCTCCCAAGTCTGTGATCTCTGTGAAAGCACTGGGCTGAATGTGGAAAGAGACTCAGAAAAATGGGGCCAAAAGGGGCTAAGAAAAATGTTACTAGTTCTCTATTACAGAGAAGGGCACTGAGCAGAGAGAGGGCAGTGTCCAACCAAAGCCACAGAGGAGGGTCTCAGTGAGCCCTCCCATTGCCCTGTTACTAGTTCTCTGTTACAAATGAGGAACCTGAGCCACAGAGAGGGAGCAGAGCCCTGCTATAGCCTTGGCCCCACAGCCTGTGTCCTTTATGACTAGCTCAATGCTGCCAGCAGGGGTATGGGCCTGGAATGGAGGTTGAAAGCAGCCTGACCCCAAGGACCCCTTCATACACAAAGTCAGTCTCAGGAAACACCCCTCAAGACCTACTCTACACCCCTGGGATTGGGACCTGATTGCTGTTCCTGGAAGCTGGCTGGGCTTCCCTGTGAATTGGCCCAGGAGATGCTTGGGACAGACAAAGGGCCCCTGAGGCTCCCTGTCCCCAGATGAGCAGCTCTGGTCCCTTTGACTGTCCCTGGCAGAGGCCTGATGACATAAGGTGTTGGCCGGGTAGCCAGCTGTGGAGATGAGGAAATGGGAGAAACATGCAGGTACATGCAGAGCTCCAGGTATTCACTAAACAATCATTGATTCATGCCTTGCAGTGTGGCTGGCCTGGTCCCAGGCCTGGGTGTCCAGTAGTGAATACAGTCAACCCCTTGAGCATTCTGGGAAAGCAGTGCTCAGAGAAACGGGCACTCAGAGCCCCCATCTTGCTCCCCTTGAACAATTACACTGAGATGAGGCTGCAGCCATGGGTCCCAGTGGAGGGTGAAGGGAGAAGGAAACCCAGAGTGGGCACTGACCATGAGCCTGGACACTGGAACCAGATGACCTGGGCTCTGTAATCTGGGGTGGTCACCTCCTCTGTTCTCTCTGTGCCTCAGTTACTTCTTCTGCAGAAATGGGTGATAATGCCTGTCCCTGCCCCACAGATTTTCATGAGGAGTCAGTGATCTTCTCTTATGCGTGTAGGACAGTGCCTGGCTATGGGTCAGGATCCTGCTCACCTCACAATAGTCTGTCCCACTTTAAAGATGAGAAAGCCAAGGCTAAGGGGGTTATGAGACCAGCCTGGGCTAGCCCCCTTCTCATGCTCTGCTGTCCAGGTCTCCTGCTTTTACATCATCCCTCTGCCCCCATATCCACCCAGCAAAGTAGGTGCTGAGAATCTGAGCAAATCAGAGTATGAATGGAGGCACACCCTCTCCCCAACTTGGGCTCTTGGGGCGGTGGGCAGGATGGGGATATTGGGCTCCCCCAGACTGTCCAGGAGGCCTAGCATGTCCGTCACCTCATTTCCACTCAACACGGAGTAGGTGTGTGTCCAAGGGCCAGAGGGCGATGGAGTAACCCAGGGTGGGTGGATGCTAGGTAGGTGTGGGAGGCACAGAGTGGCCCCTGGAAGACAGTGTCCAGGCAGCCAAGGTGTAGGGAATGAGGGTGCCCAGAAGGGGCAGAGGACAGAGTCCAGCCTGGACACCACCCCCTGCTGGACCCTGATCTGGGGTGAGAATTGGGACAAGCCAGGGCCCCGCTAGGACTCCTGATCCAGCAAAGAGGTGAGGAAAAGTTAAGGAGACAATGGAGGCTGACCCCACCATGCTCCCTGTGTGAGGGCGCTGCTTCCAGGATCCTGGAGTTTCCTTAGACTTTTGTGAAGTGGCTGCTGTTTCCAGCCCCATGTGGGCAGAAGGACTGAGGCAGGGAAGACAGAGTGACTCAGGACAGAGCTAGGATTCATCCAAGAGTGTGTGCTGGGCCTCTAGCTGAGAGCAGCCTCTGGGCATCATGGACTCAGGAAGTGTCTTGTCCTCCCTCTTAAGGCTCCTGGCATGTTAGGCAGGAAAGGTCCCAGCGCCCATACCTGGGCCTCTCTGGGTGATGCTGACATGTGGGATCATGATGGTCCTGGGAAAGGAGAGAGAATGTAGGCTGGGCGTCAGGTCTGCATCAGACCCTAATGATGCCCCTAATGTTGTGTGACCTGGAAACTCCCTGACCTCTCTGTGCCTGGCTTTCCAGCTCTGACTCAGAGGACTGCTGTGCTTGGCACACAGTAGGACCTCAATCAGAGGAAAAAGCCAGCCCTTCCCCAGGAACCTCTCCTCTTACATGCCCAAAGCTAAGCCCATGTGCCACACATCACCAGAGCTGATACTTGACAAATAGGGCAAGTGAAATCCAGCAAACCCTCCCTCCTGCCTGAGGCCCTTCCCTCCTCAGTGACAGTGGCTCAGAGCAGGTCTCTGCATCCCAGAAGTCTGAACTGAGCCTTGTGACCTGGAGGAGTCCCTGTTCCACACAACTTTGTTTCCAGGTCCTTCCAACAAGACACAAGAGCACCTGGTCAGTCTCTTAGCTGCAAGGTCCTCCCTTGGCAAATTCCCCCATCACATCCGGGCTAGAAGATGTGAGTTCCAGGGCACATGACCATCCAAAAGTTGACTTCAGGGAAACATCCCTGCCCACACTGCACTCTTCAGAGCCCACCTTCTAAAAGAAGGGGTAGTGACCCACGGTTGTGCACAGTTTTATCAGAACACAGCCCTCACCCACCCACCATTGGAAACATGTGAGAAGCAGAGATTCCCAAGTGCCTGGACCCCTGTCATCCAGAAAGCAGAGGTTAGGGTAACAGACAGAAGGGGAGAAAGTATTTTCATACTATATATCTGATAAGGGGTTAACACCCAAAACATATAAATAACTCTTACAATTCAACAGCAAAAAAACAAGCAATCTGATTTAAAAAGTGGGCAGAGGAACTGAATAGACATTTTTCCAAAGAAGACACACAGATGTCTAACAGGTACATGAAAAGGTGCTCAACATCACTCACCATCAGGGAAATGCAAATCAAAACCACAATGAGATATCCCCTCCCACCTGTCGGGGGGGTCATCAAAATACAAGAGATAACCCATAGAAACAGAGATCAGGTTGGTGGTTGCCAGAGGTGAGTCAGGGGGTGATTGAAATTCGGGAATATAATCAAAATGTACAAACTTCCAGTTAGAAAATAAACAAGTCCTGGGGACATAATGTACTGCAAGGTGACTGTAGTTAACAACACAGCGCTGTGCATTTGATAGTTGTTAAGAGAGTACCTCTTAAAATTTCTGATCACAAGGAAAATAGTGTGTGACTATGGGTGAAGACAGACGTCAAGTAAACTTAATGCAGTGATCATTTCACAATATGCACATGTAACAAGTCATTATGCTGCACACCTAAAGCCAACAAAGTTATGTGACAATTGTATCTCAGGAATACTTATCCCAGGAAGCAGGGGTGCGAGCCTGGATTACCTACTGCAGGAGTTGCCTTGGTCCTCCAACAGCAGAGGGTGGTAGTTGTGACAGGGACTGTAGGTCCCTCAAAGCCTAGAATGTTTACTGTCTGGACCTTCACAGGGAGAGTGTGCAGACCCTGCCCTGGAAGACGGTGGTCATGGCAGCAACAACGGCCTGCCTGTGTGCAGGCTCAGCCCAGACATCTCCTGTGCTCTGCTGTCACCGCATTTACTTCCCTCCACACCCTCAGAGGGAGAGGCTTCAATGTTCCGATTTTACACATGAGAAAACTGAGGCTCATTTGCTTTGAATTATTGACCAAGTGGTGGGGGAAGCTTTGAACCCCAGTGTTCTGATTTCAAAGCCACATCTCAGTCCTGATTTTTAGAAGGTGGAGGTCCAGGCACTGGGGACCCTCCACCTTCCTCACTTGTAGTCTTACTCTAGGGCTGCCATCCCCGAGGCGTCTGGGTGAACACATTTAATCCGCTTAATCTGCACCAGCTGAGCCCTTGGCTGCCAGTCTGTTGTCGCTGCCTGACACCAGCTGAGTTTTACAAGTGTACAATCACCACCTGCCAGCCCACCTGCCCTGCTATGTGGGGCAGACCCCTCCTAGCCTGGTCATTTTAAACCCTTAGCTCACACATTTGCACAACTGCATCGAAAGGGCCCTACTCCCTGTGTGGAGGTATCGACAAGGGGAAGGGAGGGGAGTTTTGGGTGGCCCCTTACTCTGAAGGTGACACATGACAGGGACATGTTCATGTCCATAATGGCACTCAATTTGAAGCTAAGAACATGGTCACAGCGAGGGCTAAAAGCTGAGAGGCTACAAGGCTGCTGAGAAAGTGGCTTGACTATTGAATTGTAAATGTGTAATTTAATTAAAAATTAGCCCCCTGGGTGATAAGAATTTGCCCCTAAGGCCAGAATTGGCCACCTGACCACTGGGAACCCCTCAATTCCAGGATGTAATCATCTGAGGATGGAGGGGGCTTAAATTGGGGTGCTGTCCTCTCAGTCATGGTGCACCTGCCCACGTATGCACCCATGAACTGCAGTTCTCACACATCAAGGCACCTCTCATGCCCTGCCAAGGAGGTCCAGGTCATAAGGAAGGGATGACAGACTGTGAGGTCACACGTGTGCCCCTGCAGGGGTGAATGTTGTATAGGGAAGAGCCACCCCCCACTCTCACCTCCAGGAGGGGTGCTGGAGGGAGCAGGACTCCTGAGCCCCTAGGCTTAGCAAGCATCCTGGCTGAGGGTGGGGAGGCTGTCCACTCTGAAGTCATAGGTCAGATGGTAGATTGGGATCCCACCCCCACAGCTCACCAGTGAGACCGTCTAGTCTGTTTTCTCTGTAAACTGGAACCCAGTCACCCTCACCCTCAGAAGTGGGGGCAGCCTGTGTAAATTACAACACAAAGACCTGGGCTGTTTCAGGTGCCCGGGGGTGTCCAGCCCCCCTAGGCCGGGCAGGTGGGAGAGGAGATGTATGAGTTAGCAGTTGTGAGAGCAGAGCTGAGACTTGGCTGAGTGCATGCACTCTAATATCCAGGAACTGCGAGCTACCACTAGCAAATCTGTTCACTGAGACCATGTGTACTCTCCCTTGTCATTTACAATCCCCTGTTTGAACCGAGGCCTCTGGAGTCTATTAGCCACATTGTTGCCTGTCACCACACTGTTGCAGTTCCTGGGTCTCCATTTAGCCAGCTTGAAGGAATAGTCAAACTTTTTCTTAAAACCAGTGACAGAAAACCAAAGTGGCTTAAAGAAGCAAACAGGGCAGGAGAGAATGACTTACCTAACTGAGACATCCACAGGGAGATAGCTTCAGGCAGGGCTGTACCTGGTGCTCAGTGACATCAGCAGAAGTCATCCTTCCTCACCTCTGGGCTCTGCCACTGGTGTCATCTTCACATGGCTCTGCCTTTACGAGAGCAAGATAGTCACCAACTGCCACAGGCTGACATCATCACCCCTCAACTCCCAACTGAAATAGAACTTCTCTGCTCCCAGGATTCCAGTAACTAGGCCTGACCTCCGTGGAGCCTGAATGGGCTGGTGCCCAGCCCTGAGCCAATCACAGTGGCCAGGGAGGATGGAAAATGCTGATTGGCCAGATCAAGGCCATGTGACCATCCTCTCCAGGAAACCTGTGATCTGTTCACCTGTTTTCAGGTTGGGAGAGTGTGATGTCTCCCAGAGGATCCTGCTACTAGTACAACCTGCAGGTGGCACAATGAGCTGAAATGAGCCTGTCTGCTTGGTGACAAGTGACAGGTCACTTAGTGGTTCCCTGCTCCAGGGAGGGAGGCATGTCCAAACAGTATTGGGGCTTCAGAGACAGAATGTAGTAGAAAAGCCTCCCAGTTTCCCAAAAGGTGGGAAAGTGAGCAGTGACACTGGAAAGGCACTCCTCTCTGTGGCCCTTGGCTTTCTCCTTGTTACAGTGGAGAGTGCAGTGTTGCCCCTGACAGCCCACTTCCCTGCTGGGAGGCCTTTGCAACAGGTGGAGAGTGCTTGGAAAAGCCCACTTATTCTGAGGAACTGTTATTGCTCCTGGTGGCATTATTATTTTCATGTCACTTGTGAGGTGGGCCCTGAGGGGTCCCTGATCTGGGGGCACAGACACCCACAGAAACTTGGCCCAGTATTGCTGTTCATTCAACAATGACTTACCGAGCACCTACTGTGTGTTAGATTCCCAGGGTAGAGCAGTGGTGTTGACAGCACAAGCCCCTGCCTCACCTCATCTCTGATTCCCAGGTGGGGTCACCAGAATGGGAGTTCAGGAAGCAGAGGACGTGGCCGAAGCCTTGTGGGAACCCCTGTGTTTTTCTCTGTGCTGAAGGCACTAGCAGCACACCGATTGTGGGACTCAGTACCCGCAGGACCTAGCATTGATGGGTAAAGGAGAGACGCATTTCTACAAGCCCATCCTCACTAACCCCAGGCTCTGGAGAGCAGCTCCACTCTGCTCAAACCCAGGGGGCATCTTCCACCATCCTGATCACCCTCTGGTATTACTCCCCGCTCAGATACACTTTTCCCTGTGGCAGCTACACTCAGAATATGTGTTTGTTTCTCTCCCATGTGGTTAAGTGGACTTCAGACACATGATAGTGATGGAGTGGCTAAGCCTCTGGGCAGATTGCTGGGTGACCCGCGGAAATTGCTGCACATGGTGAGCTCCCTTCTGCCAACAAACGGGCCAGGCCCCACCACTGTTCTGTCTGTTCTACCTCACTTAATCTGCACAGACACTCTGTGCAGGACATCCTGTTATCCCCCATTTCTGCTGACCTTGGGTGGACAAAGCTTGGGTTTGAGAAAGTTGCCCAGGTCACATTGTTGACAAGTGGGGAGCTGGGGATTTGCACCCTGGTCCCAGGAGTCTGGATCATGGAAAGGCCTGGGTGGGGCAGCTTATTGCCAAGGGAAGTCCTGCCCAAGCCTCTCCCATGAGAGCCCAACCAACAGCACATCTAGCAGAGTCAGCATTTCCTGGACCAGATGGACAGAACCTCAAAACTTCTTTGCAAACAGATTTTTTCCATATTCTTTTGCAAACATAGAAAGGCCACAGGCCAGGGAAGGATAAGGCCAAGTGTGATTTCATTGGGGAGAGTGAAGGACAATTGTGAAGACACAAAGAACTCCCAGCAGCTCTCTCGGCAGAGCATGCCACTGGGTGAGCAGCTACCATGACTACCTACCATAACCCTGTGAGGTTCATGCCTGTACAACCCTGCCTGTGAGAAGAGCAAAGTGAAGCTCAGAGAGGTGTGGGGACACTCCAAAGACAAACAGATAAGGTGGGATCATCACCACCATGCTGTGCTGGGACAGGCAGTCACCTGTCACACTGCTCATGCATGGCCTGCTGGGAGTAGTGAAGGCCTGACAGGAGCACAGGAACACTGTGGTGAAGGTGATACTTCTACCTGGGACAGCTGGTGCCGGGAACTCTAGCTGATTCTTCATTGTGCCTGCTTTGAGTGTCAGCAGGTTGCAGCCTCATGTAGGGGAAGGGCTGTCTCCTTCCCACACCGGTGCACAAGGAAGAGCATGTACACACTGGCATCACCATAGACCACCGGCAGGATCAGGATCTGTAGCTCAGAACAGAAACTGCCAACACCTGAGGAACTGGTGCAAGAGGAGGACCTGAGTGCCCCCTGAAACATTTCTAGTTTTAAAAACATACTTAATTAGGGGGAAGTGATAAAGAGTTGATCCCTTCAAAATATTCGGTTATCCAAGGAACAACAGCACCTCAGCATTGTAAGAGGATTAACTCAGTCGTCAATAACCATCACTATAGGTATGAGAAAACAGTGTAGTAATTACAAAAGTGTCTCAAGGTCATGCAGGTCAGAACTGAGAACCGTCCAAAGCATGGGCTGCATAATAGCCTCTCTAAGCTACCTGAGGCTTGGTCTGCTCCTGACACAGGGCAGATGGTTCTGAGAAAACCACACTCCTCAGGGGACCCCATGGGGTTGACAGATTTGAGTTTGGGTTCCTGATCATCTTCTAAGTCTGGAATTTTGAGATTCTCCTGCACCTGTCCTTCCTCCAGAACAGAATCTGATTCAGGCGTGATTCCAAGGACTGTGGCATGTGCCAGGCAAGAGAGCAGGCATGGCTGGATGAGAGCATCGCCAGTGCCATCAACAAAGAGGCCAGGGCACTGAGATTTCCAGTGATTTAGCATCCTGGCTGGGAGGGGTCAGGTGTTCTACAGTGAGTTCTGAGTATACTGCACCGCCCTCGAGGACCTGGAGGGGGCGCGCGAAGCCAGCGTGTCTTAGGTGGTGGTGCGCATGCGCAGTACGCGTCAGCAGCCATCATCTTCCCTGGGGGCGGAGCTTGTTTTCCTCAGGACTGAGCGGGCGGCGCCATGGAGGCTCCGGGACAGCGCTGCCTGCGTGTCCGCGGGAGGAAGACGCTCCCCGCCCGCTGTCTGAAGTTACGCCGGTTTCCCACGGCCTGAGCCCGCTTCCTGCCGGGGTGTGTGTGGACCTGACCGAGCTGGGGCCCCGGCCGTCTGGGCAGGAGGGGACGGTTGCGCTGGCGGGCCCGCTTCGACTATTCTCCTTGCCCGCCGGGAGCGGGTGAGTGTCCGCGCCCCTGGTCCTCACCGCTCGGGTCCCCCTCCCCCGTGTGATCGGAGGTGTGTACACCGCGGGTCAGGAGCGGGGACGCGGGTGTAATGGGAAAGGGGCTGAGAAAGCACTGTAAGAGTTAAAGAGAAGTGTGTAAAATCACATTATGTTAATTTTTATATTTTAAGTGTGTCAAAGTCAGAGTTTATCATGCTTTTACTTTCTTGTCTTTAAAGGAATGCAATCATTTATTTTATACTTAAAATATGCTTCTCAGCTTATCTCGTTTTCAAGTCAAAATACTGCCATGGTTGACATTTTCTCATATTATAGTGAAAATCTTCAACATGTGTGAATATAAACTCATCGAAAAAATCTTGCACCATTCCATGGTGAGTAGTCTTGTTAAAAATATCTGGGCCATTACTAAATTATTACAAAAATATAAATTTTTTGAATCTCTTTTAGAAGTTTCACACACAGTGGTATTTTTAAAGCACCAACCACTGCATAGTGCTTAAGACCATTTAAGATGAAATATATTCAAACCTAAAACTTTAGAATACTCAAAAGGCAGGATAATGGCTGTTTTATCATTGCAAATACATTTTTTTCTTCATAAGTGCAAAATACGAAGGTATTCAGCTAAATTTTCTATATCTTTATTCAAAAGGTGAAATTAGAATATAATCTCATTTTTTAGTTTAAGGCTATATCCCATAAAAATTGGTATTTTTATCTGTAGGATCTTAATTGTCCATTCATTTGTTTTTTCTTTTGGTTTATTTTCTTTAACAGAGAGTGCATTTTTGTGTCTTGTTAAGAGTTTTAATTCTCCTAACTTATTCCAAGAGACTTTCTGACACTGATAGTAAATAAGGGGAGAGGCCTTATAGTAACTGTGCATCTTTTCATGTAGTCAGGATTTTTTTTTTTTTGGATGACTTTTTTTTTACAACTTCCACTTGGTTCACAATAATATCCCATTATGACAACTCAATAAAAAATTGTAATCTATTTACATCAAGACACTTATGTCAGCACAGTGCTTTTGCTGATATGATTTTTACATTAGATTATAATATTTTATTTGATTTACATATATACTAATACATATTTTATATATGTACACACATATATGAATATCTCCTAAATGCCATTAATTTGCATGGGTTGGTAGCTGATAACATGTGATCTTTCTGACCATTGGTTATTCTTATGTGTGTCTAACGTACTTCTTAGAACAGATACTAGAACATCACACCTCTCATTATACAGTATTTTAAAGGTTATATTTTATTTTACTTATTTTTAAACATTTTTTATTGAGTAATAGTCATTTTATAATGTTATGACAAATTCCAGTGTAGAGCACACTTTTTCAGTTATACATGAACGTACATACATTCATTGTCACATTTTTTTTGCTGTGAGTTACCACAAGACCTTGCATATATTTAAGATTCCACACATGAGTGATTTCATATGGTATTCCTTTTTCTCTTTCTGTTCTGCTCCACCTAGAATAACATTCTCCAGGAGCATCCATGTCTCTGCAAATGACGTTATGTTGTCAGTTTTTGTGGCTGAATAGTATCCCATCATATAAATATCCCACGTCTTTATTCAGTCATCTGCTGATGGACATTTTAGGCTGTTTCCATGACTTAGCTGTTGTAAATAGTGTAGAGAAATCAGCTGAAAACCTTATGGGGGTTCCCTTGTAACTCACTCTTTGTTTTTCTCTTGCTTCCTTTAGGATCATTTCTTTATCCTTGACTCTGGCTATCTTGATTAGGATATGCATTGGTGTGGGTATGTTTGGGTTCTTCCTGTTTGGGACCCTCTAAGGCTCCTGTGATTGGATATGATTCCTCCTTTAGGATTGGGAAGTTTTCAGTCATGAGTCCTTCCCATACCTTTTCAATCCCCTTTGTTCTTTCTTCCCCTTCTGGAACTCCTATTATGCATAGATTGGCACAATTTATATTACCCCATAGGTCCCGTATATTGTTTTCATTGTTTTTTATTTGTCTTTCTCTCAGCTGTTCTGATTGGGTGCTTCCTGTTGTCTTGTCTTCTAGATCACATATTTGTTCTTCTGTATTTTCTAGTCTGCTTTGCACAGCCTTTAGGTCAGCTCTCATCTCAGCCAATGAGTTTACTAATTCTACTTGGTTCTTCTTTATAGTTTCTATTTCATTTTTGACATATTTTATATCCCTAAACACTATTTTTTTTAGTTCCTTCAGTACTTTGATCACTCTTTTTTTGAAACCTTGATCTAGTAGGCCATCAATGTCTTTTTCCTTGATTATGCTTTCAGGGGATTTCTCTTGATCTTTTAATTGGGAGTGGTTTCTCTGCTTCTTCACATTGCTCATATCTCTTTCACACCGTGGCTTAAGGGGTATCAGTTACCTACTTATCCTGGAGATGGTGTGCCCTTAATGATTTAATTGAGAGGTCTTTGTGTCTTCACCCTGCTTTGCAAACTCGGCTTGCTGTTTCATAGGCCTTCTGTTGGCACCCTCATCTGTGCTACTCTCAGTGGCTGTTGGCTAGCAGATTGTGTCCCCTCCTAACACTAGGTCAGGAGCTGAGCTCTTACCTGGTGGGTGGGCAGGTCACTCCCCCTCCTGATGCCACAGATGCTGTGCTGGGGGCAGGCAGGTGGGCAGATCAAACCCCGTCCCAGCACCGTGGTAAGGTGCTGTGTTCCTGCCAGGAAGGTGGGTGACTGCCCACCTGCCCTCTCCTCGTGCTGGTCATTCTGCTGCTCTGTGCAGCTGCCTGCTCTGCCTCGGGTAGGCGGTCTGTAGGTGGGCTCGGGGAAGACCGCGGAACAGCCCTGCCTACACTCTGTGCCAAATCTGAGCTCCTTGTTTCTCTTGGCAGCACAAGTTCTCTGAGGTGTCAGGGTAGAAAGATCCTCTCTGCCTCGGGCAATAAACAAGTCTGAGTCCTGCCTAGGATGTTGTGGAGCCCCCACGTGCAGATTCAGGCCTCAGCCCCGCCCCCGTCCAGGCACTATGCACAGAAGGAGATGGTAGCTGTGGCTGAGCCCTGCCTCTCTTCTTGCGAGATGTGCCAGTAATGGCACAGGTCTGAGGAGACAAAGGCTACAGCACACCTCCCCCCAGGGCACATGCCTGTTTACAGTTTTGTTTACCTTCTGAGTTAAAATTTACCTGAAAATGAAATGTATAAATTAGGCTTTTGAGGTTTATCCTTGTATCAGTAGTTGATTCTTTTTTATTGTTAAATAGTATTCCATTGTTTGAATATACTATCATTTGTTTTATCCATTCTCCTACTGATAAATACTTAGGCTTTGGATATCTTTTTTTGCAAGCAAACATTTTTTTAAAAAATGCAAATATAATATACATGCTTAAATGTGAACACATCTTAAGTATACAGCTCAGTGATTTTTAACAAAGTAAACACATCTATGTAACCTTCATCCAGTCAAGAAACAGGGCATTGCTGTTCCAATTTGGGTTTCTTCCCAGATACTATGGCACACCTTTGATGGATTCACCATCCTAAATTCAGCCACCATGGATTGGTTTTTTTGCTTTTGAAATTTTTGGTCCCGTACTTTCCCCTCAACATTATGTAAGATTCATCCACTAGTGTTTTCTGTAAACTAGTATATTTATTTTTATTGCTTTAAAGTATACAACTTGTATGCATGTGCCACCACTTATGGTTATGTATTTATTGTTGACAGGTGTTTGGGTCCTTTTCTATTTGGGGGTATAGCAAATAGTGATTATGGGAATTTTCTGTATGTCCTTTGTTGCTCAGATGTAGAAGTTTCTGAAGGGTACACACATGGGTTACCCTTGGTAATAGGCTGTGGGTGAGTGTGTATGTGTATGTGTATGTGTGTGTGTGTATATATATACCTACACACACACATATATAACTTTCATTCAAAAAGCCTATTTTCAAAGTATTTGTAAGAATTTATATTCCCACTGGCCATGCGTAAAGAGTCCCCATTGCTTGTTGCCCTCAGCAATGCTTCATATCACTTAACAACTAACTATTCTAGTGGATGTCTAATGGTGTTCCAAGTGTGATTTTAGTACGTATTTCCATTATTACTAAAGAGGTCAGCCCCTTTTCATAGCTTATGTGGATTTTTTTGTGTATATGTGAAGCACCTGTTCAATTATTTTGCATATTTTAATATTGAGGTTCTGCCTTTTTCTCCACTGGTTTTTGTTCTTTATATGCCCTAGATACAAGTCTTTTGTTGGATATAGGTATAGCAAATATATTTTCCCACCATGTGGCTTAGCTTTTCAGTTTCTTAATGGTACCTCTTGATAAAAATAATTCTTAATTTTACTGAAGTCCAACTTAAAACTCTTATGTTTCGTGCTGTGTCCTGTTTAAGAACTCTTTGCCACTTCAAAGTCATTAAAATATCTCCTACACTATTTTCTAGATGCTTTATTTTGGTGCAGGATTAGGTTATTTATTTTAATGGAGGTACTGGGAGTTGAACCCAAGACCTTATGCATGCTAAGCACACATTCCACCTGAGCTTTACCCTCCCCCAGATGCTTTGCTTTATGTTTCAAATATATTAGATTTATAATCTATCTAAAATTACTGTTCATGTATGGTACAGAGTTTAATTCAATGCTGTTCCATTGGTCTATATGTCTAACTTTAGGTAGTTATCACATAGACTTAATGTTGTTTACTAAGTCCTTTAATATTGTTCTTTAATATCATCTTGGCTATTGTTGGCCCTTCACGCTTCTCTATGTATTTAGAATCAGCTTGTCAAGTTCTACAAAAAAACAGTAACAACAATTAACTTTTGGGGATTTTGATGTGCACATATAAATCTTTGAATCAGTTGAAGGGGAACTGACATCTTTAAAATGCTGAGCCCTCCAATACATAAAGTTGGATTACTTCCCCTATACTTATTTTTATCACTGCTGTAACAAATTATCACAAATTTTGCAGCTTAAAGCAACACAAACTTATTATTTTATGGTTCTGTAGGTCAAGTCAGGAACAGGTATCACTTGGCTAAAAATCAAGATGTCAGCAGGGCTGTATGCCATTCTGTAGGTCAAAGGAAGAATATATTTCCTTGTCTTTTCCAGCTTCTAGAGTTCACCCACATTTCTTTACCCATGTCCCTTCCTCTATCTTCAAAGCTAACAGCTTTATAGCTTTCTAATCCTTCTTCCAAATTCATATCTTTCTGACCACAGCTGGGAAAGCTTTTCAATTTTTAAGGACCCCTGTTGTTAGACTAGGCCCATGTAGATAATCCAGGCTAATCTCCCTGTCTCAGAGTCCATAACCTGATACATCTGCAAATTCCCCTTTGCCATGTAAAATAACATATTCACAGATTTCAGGATTAGAGCATGGATATAGGTAGGGGTCAGTGTGGTGCACTATTCTGTCTATCAAACTGTTTAACATTTGAAGCTTTCTGACAAACGTACAAGATAGAAATCCTGATCATGTGTAGAATGCTTCCTCTGCAAAATATTGGGCACTGAGTTTATTTGAAAGGACTGAAAATAATATTACCACAGGAATGGTTTCCTAATTCTACTGACATTTACTTACTTTATAATTAAATACCCAAAATGGTCAGCCAGGAGTGGGATCTTGGCAAATAAAATAAAAGTATAATTCAAGCATTTATCACTGAATTTACTAGCTAATTCTATTTTAGAAACAGACAGAAAATAAAATAATTTAGAGTAAGTCAGATTACTTATATATTAAGTGAAAATTAAGTTTTAAAAGCATGTCTGAATATGGGATAAAGTAAGCATCATAAAATGTAATGTTAATATTTAGTACATGCAAATCTCAAACTCCCAATTTATAAACAAGTTCATACTGTGTAGCACAGGGAACTATATCCAATACTGTTTTGTAGTAACTTATGGTGAAAAAGAGTATGAAAATGAATATATGTATGTTCATGTATGACTGAAGCATTGTGCTGTACACCAGAAATTGACACAAAATGGTAAACTGACTACATACATATATATTTGAAAGGGCTGAAAGGACTATATATACCAAGAAAAAAAATTAGATTGATAACAAACAAAAAAATTTGTTAGTAATATAATGCTAGAAACACAGACACAAAAGAAAATCTCAGGCATACATCTGTTTATACAGTCCTAGAAAAAATAGTGCCTATGCAAGTCCCTGATAAACATGAGAAAATAGGAAAGGCAATATAAAAGTTCAAAATGCTTTGCTATGTAAGATCTGCAAGGTGACTCAGACACAAACTTAAGTGGTCAAAATGTTTATATAATTAATGATAACTTAAAGTCATTGAGGACATCATTTTAAATGAGATAAAAATAGCTGATCAATTTTCATATTTCTAAGCAAGTCATTTCTGTTTATAGTAGGTTTATATTATTTTTATATCTATTTATATTTTATAAAGACATCAACTTAGATCCTGGCTGGTAACTGACAGTGGAGCAACTGATTGATTTAAATGGCTATCATAGGCTTATCAGATTTCATATGCTTTAAATATACATTAATTATTAGCTGTCAGGAAGAGTTCAGTTTTCATTTATTCTAACATAGCTGTGTCACAGGCAGGTTACTCTGTATTTACAATGGAGGATCATGATAGATATAAAGATATCAAGCCTTATTGATCTTCATAGGGGTGCTTTTATAAGAAAAGGAGAATAAAATAAGAAAAATCTAAAATACTACTTTTTTATAGTGTTCTAACAGTTTTATCTTATTTTTATTTTTTACTGAGTTATAGTCCGTTTACAATGTTGTGTCAATTTCTGGTGTACAGCACAATTTTTCAGTACTTTATGAATATACATATATTTGTTTCCATACTTTTTCCCCATGAGCTACTACAAAATCTTGAATATATTTCCCTGTGCTATACAGTATAAACTTGTTTATCTAGTCTATATATACCTGTCAGTATTTACAAATCTTGAACTTCCAGTCTGTCCCTACTCACACCCTGTAAAATACTATTAAATCAACATATATTTATGAAGAACTATGAAAAATGGGAAACTATAAGTTGTTTCTTTAAATTGGAGCAAAGAGAACTACTTTAACTGGGAAAATAGTTAAAATCTGGCAAGTTTTATGATTTCATGTTCACCCCTGACAGCTTTTCTTTCCTCCTTTCTCCTTCAATCTTTTTTGGGCCTTCTAAAGAATTAAATTAAAAAAAAGAAAAAAAAAGAAAATTAAGAAACAGCTTTGCATCTAAAATAACCTCCTAACTGGAAAGATTGTATACTTTGTGAAAAATTTACAGCTGCCGACTTATGATGTATGTCTCTGTCCACACTGCCTTACTTGTTAGGAAGGGTCTTAAAAAAACAAAGTAAAGAAAAATAGCAAATTATAATGGCTTTTACATTTTAAATTCTTTTCTATGTGTTTACAATCTGCTCTATCATGAGTTATTAAGATAAACATTATCAGCTATACTCTACTTTCCTATCATGCATATTGTGACTCTGAGAAGCACGCACGCTCTAACTTACAATCTGCAGGTGGTGTACAGGTTAATGCAGTTCTTTTGACAATATATGGTTTTGTAGTCTAGTTGTCTAACTACTACATAATGGAAAAGATGTAGAAGTACTGGTATCACTGCCCTCGGTCTCTGTCACCTACCTTAAAAATACCTGGAAAAGTAGATTCAAAAACTCATTGGCAAGAACATTTTTCACACTCCAGATCTGATATTCCTCTAGAGTTAAGATGGCCATTCTGAAAGAGAAACAATGTTTAAGAATATCTTAAATCTTCATCTTCTTATATTATTTGAATAAAATCTGTTTTATTAAACTTGCAATGGTCATTTGTCTGAAAGAAAACTAATGATTTAATGTAGATGCTATGTGTTCATCTGAAAGTAGGCCAGCAAGAATAAGTTCAAAACTAACCAAACTCTGAAGTAGTGAGTCATAACGTGGGCAATTTATCACCAAATATCTTCCTCCAGTAAGACCTGGGAAATAATTCACAGTATCTTCTGGTTCAAGGTGAAGTTTACTAACAGAACCCACAAAAGGTTCTGGGTAGGGAAAAAGGACTATTTACTAACTTTGAAAGCATCTTTCCAAACTCTCTGGATTATGCACTTTGACCCTAACAATTTTCTACGATCTTCTTTAAAACATCTGGCAATATTATTAGACTTCTTAAGAGATTTAAAAGAACTAAATATATATAATAAATGAATATCTATATTAACATTTCCTCAAAATAAATTTTAACATTAATTTCACAAGTTGAATAAAGAAGTATTTTTTTTTTGGTGTCATAGTGTACCAAAAATTACATTTATATACAGTAGACAATATTTCTTGGCAGGCAAAAATATAACCAAATGCTTCTTACTTCATGTTTTGAACAATCACCTTAACAATCCTAGATGAATAATAATGTTCTTAGCTTTTATTACTTAATTATATTTTTATTATCTAATGATTTATTATTTAATGATATTTAATAATATTTATTATTAATGATATTCATGTATTCATTCAATATATAATACCATTTATTCTAAGAAAAGATTTTAAATCACTGTGATGGTAAGTATTGGCTTTCATGATGCAACTTCCATAAAAGTATATTAATACCAATGTAATGGTACAAAATAATGGGTAATATTGTCACAGTCTAGTCACCAGTGAATATGGGTAATAGGTTTGTTTGAAAGGTCCAAATTCTATTCTAAATTTTTACCATTTCATTATTATGGTTACACGGAGATGGAGCAGCTAAATGATCTTTTTTTAATGTTCAAAAAGTACAGCCATAAGAAGAAACTCGGTCTTACATAAAAATAGACAGCAATGATAACCTCCATACTTATCAAATACCCAGAAAAAAGGCGATGGAAATTGTATCTCTACATAAGGTATTTCCTAAAAGAAACTTTCCTATGTTTCTGTTTTCATATATACCAAATAGAAATGGCTACCTTAGTTTTGGGCAGAAAAGTAAATGAAGACGGTTATCTGGATTCCCAAACAAAGATCAAGCCCTGAAAAATTCATTTCTATTATTTATTTCTATTGAGTGTCAGTTAATAAAACTATGATGATTTTTTCTGGATTTGTGATTGAAAAAAAAATGTTACTTATTTTTCTAAGCCTGTATAAGACCACTATGGTCTACATCCTACCATCTGCTACTTGGTACATGTCAACATTTGAATAGAAAGGGTCAAATTAACTCATATGTGTCTCACATATATGGATTATCTTCAGTTTCACATGGATACATAGACATTAAGGCAAACCTATTATAATATCTTCAATAAATGTTGTGAAACTAAAAATATTCAAGGCTTTATTCTTTGTAAAGTACATGCTTGTTTCTGCTATTATACACTTATTCTGGCTGCTATTAAAGAACTTAGGACAGACCCTCACCAATATTATTGAAAAAAAATTTTTAAAACTATATACACCACCTAGATTGAGATAAAAAATAATTTATATCATCACAAATATCCTATGGTCCTTCCCAGTTAAATCACCCATCTCCAAAATCACTATTGTAACACTTATTAACATTAGTTCTGTCTCTGTTCTAGAAACTTCATATAAATTGAATTGTACAACGTGTTCTTTTATTCTGTGGCTTCTTTTGCTCAATATAAGTTTTGTCTTACCATAATGTATTAAAATGGGAGAAGTAAAGATTATAAACTACAGATGTCAAGGGCTGTCTCTACTTAAATTTTATAAAATGCCTAGCTTATAAAATATAATGTTTTTATGTAAATAACACTTAATGGAGTTGTTTAAAGGTGGAATGGGCTTTCTTTAGGGACAAATTGGAGGTATTGTAACCACAGGTTCAAATAAGCATTTAGCAGGGATGATGTAGAAGAGATTCAAGTATGTATATGTAAGGTATGTATACCAATTCAGAATATAATGTATTTTTATAAAAGAATAAATTAGTTTCTGCTGGACTCACCTTTGTGGTATCATGCGCATTCTATGTGTCTTCTACAATGTAGGATAGATCCACATGTAATTCCTTTAAAACCAGAAACCCAAATCAGTAGTTAGGAAAGAAAATGTATCATTTTTATTAGCCAGTAGCTGAAGTATAAAGTATATTCGGGCAACTTTTTTTTTTTTTTTAATTACAGAAATAGATTGCTTGTTTGCGTTAAAAATTTATGACAATTTTCCAGTGGTTTCATTTTTTTTTTACATAATACATTCAGCTTATTAAATTTTCTAAGGCAAATTCTCTTCCCAATTTTGCATCTTTGGCTATGAATATTTTGAGTAGCATAATATAGAACCTAGAAGTAGTAAGAAATCTTTTTCTCAACCTGTTTTAAAAAATTCTTCACTCTATGTTCCTGTTGGAAGTTTACATTCAAGAAGATGTATACAAGCAGACTTTACCAGGGTATCATCGGTGCAGTTGTCCTTCCAGACCTCTAAATGTGCAACCACGTGTCTCTCAGTTCAACCCTAGAGAGAACTCCATCACCGTCAACATCAAATACCTTGAAGCAAACTAAAGAAAAGAAACTCTTATGGAGGGAAATTACTTTCATATTCTGAAGTATAATACATTTTATTACAAGCTGCCCTAGTAAAATTACTTAGTTCCTCAAACAATTACATTCTGGATTAAGTTCTTATTTGGAGGAGATTGTGTCATTAAAGTCCTTTGAACTTGTAGGAATTCCTGTACACTTCACAAGTCTCTCTCCTTATATCATTAGCCAGCTTAGAGAACTCTATCCTTCACCTAAATCTAAAGTTAAATTTCTTGCAAACTGAAAAAGAAGGGCCAAGTTACTATACAATATCTCACAGATTTTGAGAAGGTAATTCAAGCTTTTAAATTAATTTCTAATATTTAAAACTGATCACTTCAGAGTTGATTCTTACAATGTTGAAAATATTCCATCTACATTAAGAATCAACAAAAAGCTGGTACAGTCAGCCCCCTGTATCCATTGGTTCTGCATTCACAGGTATAAACAATAGGTCAAAAATTATATAAATATATATATATAAATTTTCCCAGAAAGTTCTCAAAAGCAAAACTTGAATTTGCTATTCACTGACAACTATTTACATATCATTTACATTGTGTTTACAAATAATTACATTGTATTAGGTATTACAAGTAACCTAGAGATGATTGAAAGTATACAGGAGGATGTGCATAGGTTATATGCAAATACTATGCCATTTTACATAAGGACTTGAGCATCCATGGATTTGGTATCTGAGGGGGTCTCAGAACCAATCCTCAGCAGATAATGAGAGATGACTGTATAAAGATTTTGCCTCTCCAGTGTAATTAATGTGCACCCAATATTTTTGCCTAAGAACAATCTCAAATCTTCAATGAAGTTTATATACAACAAGCTAAAAATCCGAAATATCAGCACTTTGCTAATTAACATCAATATCAGCAAAATTGCTAGTTAGTCTAGTTGGTTAACTTCCACTAGTCCACTGGCAAAAAATAAATTAAAAAAAAATTTAAGACAATAATTAACCTCAATTGAGAAACAAAGACTTCAGCCTCTTTAATACCAGAACTTTAATGTGAACAAATAATCTATCACAAAGCCAGGTTAGAGTAATGGTATACTATCAGGGAAGATAAAAGAAATCTAAATTTTTAAGATTAAATAATTATCTACTTCACACACCGGTGTGTGTAATAATTATGTATTAATTATGCTATTAAATTAACTGAGTACATCACAGTACAACATTACTAAAGAATATTGAACTATTAAGTATCATACCCAAAATATGCAGTATTTGTGAAGCTGTATTTTAGAAAGATGCAGTGATAATGACCCTAGTGAATATATAAGAATTAGTTTCTAATTAAATGTAAACTGCTGCATTTACCTAACCAAATATGGTTAAGATTTATTAATGTAATATGCTTATAAATTATGCTATAATATTTTAGCTAGGTTTAAAAGATAAATTTACTATTTAATAAAATTGTTTTATCATAAATTTAATTTTGCTAATAAAATATCAATATACACAGTGATAGAAAATAAGTTGGAATTCAAGTTAAGCATGACAAATTTTCTATATAAACTACCAGAAAATATTTTCTATATGCTTAAAATTTTAAAACACATCATGACTGATGTAGTTCATTTATCATGAATTGTACATTCACCTGGAAAATCAACCATTATTAATAACAATGATCTTAAATTACTCCACAGTAAAAAACAACAGATGATTGAACTTTTACACTGACCTCAGTAAAACCTGAGCAAGAGATTGCTATTTGCCAAAGGGATGAAAATTCAGGCCTTAATCAGTTGATTTTTTTTCATGAATGGATGCTAATTTTTTCCTCTGTATATAGCTTCCAAATTTTGTGATGTTTAACACACTTACATTTCTGTCTTTCAGCCAGAGGTCCTCTGCAACAAGCTGATAACCCACAGGATATCTCCTTAAAATCTATGTGGCTGTCATGATTTTCACCAAAAGCATTAAATAAACCTGTAAAATAGGAACACAGAATAAATCACAGCCAACAAACTTCCTGTTAATAACGACATGCTTGTGAAAGGAGGCATGACTCGCATAAACTGACGTAGTTTTTAAAGTTGTCAGTAGATTCCACTGTCTTAGGAAGTTTTTTTTTTTCCCCCTGGCATAATTATAACCAAAATTTAACTTCCTAAAAGAAAATACTATCATTTAGTGTTTGGTTTTGTCTGCCTACCTGTCTCTATCTTATATTAATTCCAAAAGTCAAAAGTGATTGTAGAATGTAAAAAATAAAAATATATTTCAAAAATTTAACTGGAAAAAAGTCAGAGACCACAATTATCCTAATTTGGAAAGACTAAGAAGAAAAAGGAAAAAAGAAGAAAAGTTGAACTCTATCAAAGATATACTGTGTTGTTATTAACAAGCTTCATACAGCTCCTTCATGAAGCAAAGAAAACTATAACACACTATATTATAAGAGAAAGAAATTCTGTACTGCAGTCTTCATTGTACCACTTAATCTGTATAAATAAATATATTAAATTTCAGAAATAAAGGGCAATTTATAATCTAATCTTGTGGTTTTTAAACTTTTCATAAAAAATAAATGGAATCATTTTGTTTTCAAATGAAATGATTTCTCAATCTCTAATTCTAAAAAGGTAAAAACATAACTGCACTGCTGCATGCACAGTGGAAGCCCTATCTGTTTTAGCTCCCCTAACGAATATTTCTAAAACTTACTAGAAACCTGAAGAATACAGACTGTCTATTTCAAGTATCTAATTCTGTGCCCACAAAGAGCAGAAAATTGAAGCTAAGAAGTAGTTAAATGACTTGCTAAAAGTAAGAAAATTTTTTAAAAAGGTCTGAATCAGAAGCAGAACACAAGCTTTCAGATTTCCAATACAGTTTTTGTGAATATCACCCACAACTTCTCCTTGTAAACCTCATTTAAAATATATATATATAGTAGTGAAAAGTTTGGAGCTAAGTGGGGACCTTAGAGATGGTCTAGTCCAGTGGTTTCTTAATTTTTTAAGGGTGGGGGAAGGATACAGCAGTGGAAGCTTCTTCTATATAAAAGAAATACAATAGACACTACTCATCTGAGGAAGAGGTGGGGTCATGTGTGGAAGCTAGAGCTTTGCCTATTCAGTGTCCACCACCCTGACCCTGCACCAGATGCTGAGGCACCGCACTGGAGCACAGTTTCATAATGATTGTCTTGGTCAAACTGATTTTATATATGAGAATATTCAGGTGCAGAAAGGTAAACCGACTTACGCAAGGCTCCAAAGGTGGAACAAGGCTCACGTGTTTAGCAAAGAACATTTGTAGAAAATAGAAGGATTCCCACCTTCACTCAGGGATGGACGAATTGGTGGTGAAGCCAATGGGCCAAATGTCTCTAAATCAAATCATCCAGTTCGGGATTGAGCCCTCAGCAACCAATAGCATTTCTCCAGATGAATGATGTCTGATTCCTCCACTGACAATCAAATTAAACAAGATTATAAAATCTCACTCTTCTCTCTGAACAATTAATTAGTTCATCCTGATAATGTAACTTCTAAAGATACATTTTAATTTCCCAGTTAAACTGTTAAAAACCTACCTAAAACAAAAACTCTGAAAGACAAATATATTGTATCTAAAGTGGCATGAAAATTAAATTCAAATTAACATAAAAGAGGCTGTAAAATGGGAAAAAAGTATGCAGTTGCCCATTAAGCAGGCTGTTTAATTCCAACATGTAAAATAATAAACTAAGATATTTATTTTTTGCTTCGCACTCTTTTATCGGTATTCACTTTGGTGATTTTAATCTCTATCTTGGATTTGAAAATTCTTGATCATAGTCTCTCCTGGCTACACAGGTAACACACTAATAGCAGAATCTATGTTTGAGTTATCCTGTCACTATGGTAACCAGTTACACATTTAATACTTATTAAATAAATGTACAAAGGGGATAGACCTAAGCTTCTCCTTCTTGGCCCTAAAATTCTTACTAAACCTCCTATAAATGCAGGAGCCTCCTCTGTAGGACAGAGTGTAAATGTATCTCCTGAGAAGGATTCCCAAACAAGGGCTGTCTTTACAGTGTGCTTTTAGATTAGATGTTTTTATGGGACATTTCAATAAAAGGATCAAGGACCTAAGCTTCCCAGTATGGTGGGATTTGTGATGGGCATGGGAGGATGCTCACTTGGGAGGATGAGATGTTAAAGACACTAACAGTGAAAAGGACAGGGCAAGATGAAGGGCGATTGGGAAAGAGGACCACAGAGGTGTGACATCTACTTCCCACTGTCATCTAAGTGATACCTACTTGAAAGAAACATTTCTACAGTTAAATTCTATAATGGGGGGTTATTTAAATGAAGCACACATATACTCAATGAGTAGATCACATAATTTTTAGAGATTCAGAGTGCATTAGCATTTTCAGAGTACTTTTTACATCAATAACTAGTATTTATAAATTCCTGTCTGCTAAATAAGTATGTGGAATTATTTCCATTTTGCTTTTAGACTTACTACAGCTTAACCTATTCACTGCACTGATACAGAGTAATTTTTCTAATGAAAAAAAATGGTAATGTACAACCTTGTTAAAGATTCTTTAATTTCTCCATCACCAGATTTATGAACATTTAGGCCTATGTTTCAGGCCCCGTTTCTTACCAGCTTTTTCACCAACACCTTACATTTAGGTTATATTGCATTACCCAGAGGTCGGGAAATGTTCTTTCACACATCCACGTCTTTATTAGGTCCTGTGTCCTCTGAGGAGAAACCTTCTCCCCACTTTCACATCCTTCAATTTTACAGCCTAACCACTAATCCTTCTGTGAACACCTTCTAATGCTTTCCAACCTCACCAGCTACCCGAGGGTCTTAGCTTCTCTCTTCCACAACTGTCCTCCACTGTATATAGTATCCAATATTCAAGTGAAGTATGAGTCCTCATTTACAGGTCTGTGGCCTCTCTAGATTACAAAGTATTTGGATTCAGTAACCTTGTCCTTTTATCACTGTTGCTGCTAGAATTCATTTCATAGGACCTGATACATAGTAACCACACAATAAATACTTGCTGAATGAATGAATGAATGAATAGCCAAGGCAATCTTCACAGCCAAGGCTTCCCCATCCCAGCTCAGTATTCTTTCTGTTATATCAAAGAGACTCTGCCCCATGAAACAATAGACCCTGCACATTTTAACAAATGTATACAATTATTAGGAACTATTATTAGAACAGAGACTATCACTACTGTTCTCATAGTTATGTCACATAAGTAGTGTATTAAAGCTCGTTCTGATTTGTTATTTATACAAATCAGCTGTCTGTCACCAGTTTAAATATTAGTAATTTAGAAAACAAGTTATTGATTTATCTACTCATCAGAAAACATTATGACAGATCTATTTACATACCTCTTTTGTCAGTTTATATACCAACTGGAAAAGAAGGGGTGTACAGTCAACTCTGAAAGTATAATTGCCTGCAAAATAAATAAGAGAGTATTTTAATACCTCCAAATGGACTTCAAACCTGTATTTAATTCTAACTTTATTTTCTAATTATAAACAAGATATAACAGATTTCAATATGAAGGCATCATTCCTGGAGAATTAAAAATAGGGTGGACCCTACAGATTATCATATTCAGTGAAGTATGTCAGACAGAGAAAGGCAAATATCAAATTATATCACTTATATGTGGAATGTAAACAAACAAAAAAATGATACAAATGAACTTATTTACAAACCAGAAATAGACTCACTATATAGAAAAGAAACTATGGTTACCCAAGGGGAAAGGGGGAAGGGAAGAGATATGTTAGAGTTCAGGAATAAGATATACACTATTATATATGAAACAGATAAACAAGGACCTACTGTATAGCACAGGGAATTTTATTCAGTATCTTATTATAACCTATAATGGAAAAGAATCTAAAAAAAAGTGTATGTATATGTATATGTATATGTATATGTATATGTATATGTATATGTATATAACTGAGTAACTTTGCTGTACACCTGAAACTAATATTACACATCAAATGTACTTCAGTAAAAACAAATAAATAAAATTTTAGAATAGATAGGTAGGTAGATAAATAGACAGACCGACAGACAGTCTGGCTATAACTAAAACACAAGGTGGAAATAACTCTTCAGGAGCCAGAGAGGCTGCAGCACACACTCGGGATAGGAGACTGCATAGGGGGACTCTGCTGCTAAGGCCACAGCTCCTGCAGTAACAGGGTCATTGCTCATTACAGCAGCAGTACCAAGGGGTCTATGGCAAAGGAAGTGGTAAGGCCATAATGTTCATGTTTTTATTCATTCATTCAATTCAATATCAAGACTTTAGACTAGAGAGTGTCAGTAACTAACATGTGTCCTGTGACACTTACCTAGAAATAACCATAATACGATGAAAGCCTACAGATGCACATGTCACATGTCAGGGTAAAAAGGAAGTCTGTAGTGGGTGATTATTTCAGAGTTGTTCCAATACATAGAGGAACTATTTCTGTATGAAATACTTTAGCCCAACTTTTAAAAATAGCTCCACAGGAAGAATGTCAAAAGTACTAAAGTTTTAAGTAGTAATCCAAGATAGGCAAATGGTAAATATACTAAAGAAATTAGGATCAATAGCTTAGTTATGAATCATATTGATTCATTTGAAACATAATAATGTTCTCTCTGGTAAAATGGAAAAATGGAGGTATTATTGAGGCATCTCTTAGAAAGAGGATAATCCTAGTTTATGAGTTGGAGTTGATAGACTTAAATACTGGTATACTATTTAATGACAATCTGAAATAAAATTTACCTTCTGTGTATGAGTCTGCATTGATATATGCAACCTCTCTCTCCTGGAGTGTTTTCACATTCTCCTGTAGTTGAAGCAAAGCAGTCACTTAACTCACAGCATTTACAATTGTGGAAATACAAGCAAAACAAACAAATTAATTCAGTAAAAGAGTGGTTTGCAGATACCATTATAAATCAAATGCCTATGCCTTTGACCATCATTTTAAGAAAATACTATTAACTGCTTGATAATATTAATGCAATTAAAACAAGAAAGAAAAATATTAGTGATGCTGTAGCCACTTTTCATAGCAACAGCAGGGAGACCCAGAGGAAAACTGCCCCTGATCCCCTGCACCATAATATGAAGGGGGAAGTCTCGGAGATGCTCAGCCTCACCCTGGATCTACTGGAAGAGAACTGCTCAAAGTAAGGCTTGGAAATCTGTATTTTTAAAAGGTGTCCCTGGCAATCCTTAAAGACATTAAAGTACGAGATCCCTTGACGTTGGGGATCCAAGTAACTTTACCATATTAAAAGTGAGGAAGTTGGAAATTTGATTTATCAAGAATTTTTTGAAAGAGAAGATATTGATGAAAAAGAAAAAGAAAGGAGGGGAGGATAGAGAAAAAACTAGAGGGAGAGAAGAGTGGCTATTAGGACAAAGACAAGACATTTCTCTCTCACACATACACGCACACACGCACACACATTCTAGAAAAATACAGCAGAAGACTAATGCCATCACACACATAGGAATATGCAGAGAGAACACTTTTCTTCTCTCTGTTTTTCTCTCTCTCTCTCTATCTTGCTACCTTATAAGAGCAGTTACAGTAAAAACATTTAAAGCTGTGAGTAGTCATCCCACAAATGAGAATTCTCACCTCTGCACTTGGCCACATGGGACAGATGACAGCTGAATCTGCTGCAGAGTTTCCATTATGACAGAGCTACAGTAGAAATAAAAAAGATTCCTTAACTATATGTAAAGGTAAATGTGCAGCTGAATATGATCAAGAAGCTAGTAGAAAATGGGAAACAATATTCAAATTGTCTTTTAACTCACATGAATTTAAATTAATGAAAGGCATATTATCTTGTATCTTGGATTTATTTTATTTGTATTTTAAGCTGCTTAAATTACAGAAATACACATGTATTTCTATATACATGTATTCACAAGAAATTATATATTTCTAAAAGTAAATGACCTTAATGAATAAGATCTAATTCATCTAAATAAGTGTATTATGAAATGCATGTTCATAACACCAACATAATAATAAGACTTTGCAATATAAATGGAATCAAATGTGATACAAGTAACTGTGATTTTATTCCCATACTTATTTGATTCATATTATTATTTTAAAGTATGCGGAAATGAGTCAGAAGGAAAGCATTTTAAAAACCAGACACAATGTTAAGAAAGATATGACATTCTTTAAATCAATTCTATAAAATTTAGACTCATAAATGATGAACAAAATAGAGGATAGTCACAGGAAAGTGCTTTTTGGTGCACCTGCCTTTAAAAAAATACACAAGACTACCATGAACATGTAAGAACTTAGAGTTACTGGACAGAGAGCCTAAGGGAAGAAGACGAAAGAAGGGGGCCTATGAAAGACACTTTAAAATAAAGCATTAAGAGCCAGTGACAAATGAAAATTAATCATAATTGAATTAAAAATAAATCCTTGAAATTTTAGAGTAATTCAATTTACAAAATCATTGTATTATACTTCCCAATCAGGCACTTTTGTAAATGGTAAAATATACCTATGGTTACAATTTAGTATGGAATCCATAAAGGAGAGACTATAATCAGAGTATAGTCATCTTAAAAGAGCATGTTGTTTTCCTAGATAGAAGAAATTCAAGGAAACTGTAAAAACTTGAAAATTAATGCCAAGGATCTATATCAGATTTTCAATAAGCTAATTCACTTGTCAGAAGCAGCTTCCTAGGTTTGACTATTTTCTGAGCTTACAGAGTTTACTTACTTATCACAAAACAAATACAAATAGAAACTAAAATATTTTAAAAATAATGAAAAAATTGTTTTGTGCTTAGTAATTGTTTGTTTTGTTTTGCCAAACTGATGTAAAAGCAAAAACAAACTCTATTTCTTATATTTTCCTGAGTATTTATCCAAATTAAAACAATATCAGGTAATAATATCTGTGATTACCCTGAGATACATGTTGACCAAGAAGATACGTTTTCTGTCTCAGTTACATCAGCCCATTTGTGGAACCCAGAAGTCCAAATTTTTCTGCATCCCAGCTGGCAAAAATGGTAGTTCTTCTCGGTCTCCAGCCTGTAATCATTGTTAACATACATGGTTAGGTACATCAGCCTAAAAACAAAGTAAAGTTCACTCAAGTCACTTTCTGTCATCACTTGCCAAGGAAACATTATTTACCTCTACTAATCAGTTTTCCAAAATTCTGGACAACTTCTTATAAATCAGCAGTTCCACTGGTTAGGTCAGTACCTCCAAATACCCAGAAGTCCTGATGATCTCCCAGAATAACACACTTGTCTGGAAAGGAAGGCATTCAAAAGGATGACAACTTAGAATGTATTACAAAGAGCAGTAATTTATGTTTTTAAATTAAACTTCCTCCTGCTTGAGTTTCCTCCATAGAAAACCATCAAGGTAGTGTCTCCTTTTAGAATTTACCTTTTTTTCCCACATTTAATTATATCACATCAACCAGGAAAAAAATATTAAGAGTTGATTAAAATTTATCTTCTCTTACTCCTGTAATCTTTGTAAAAACAAAATGTTTTAAGACATTTTAAAAAATTCACCAACTCACCAAGTTTCACAGATCCTCAGGTAGTTCTGATTACATCTTAAATGCTTGTGATTTTCTTGATGTTATGAACATGCATTTTAACCTTCCTAGAATTTCACAAAGGGAACAAATTACTTCACATAGAGCATTATGTCTAACAGGTTCCTTCCAATGTTTTATTATAAGTCTCAGAAGTACAGAAAACTGTTTAATAGGATGATAAATTCCCATATGCCCACCACCTAAATTCAATCATTTTTAATACTGTTGAACTATTTGCAAGCGAGTCACGCAAATCATGACAGTTCTCTCCTATGTATTTAAGAATGCACCTTACAGTGAGATTAAAAAAAAAAAATCAGTATTTTATATTTTTCCTCCCTCATAGTTCTATTGTTGGTATGTATTTAAACTTCAAAATTATTCAACGTGAAAAAGAATCTTGTTTTTAGCAAGTTTTTAAAAAAAATTGTGTTTTTGTCCATTTAGAGCTCAAATCAATTAAGGGATATAAGCCCCAGGTGCTTTTTTTGATATTTTGACCAGGGAAAATTTCTGTTTCTGACTTTTCTCTTAAACTGTTACTGAAGCTGCATGCTCTGTTTTCCTTGTGTCTGTATGTGTCTGTTTATAAATCACATTTTTCATTGTGTACCTCTAGAGGGTATTAATACATGAGATAATAAAGTCTCCTATGTTAAAGGAACTCCGTTCTAATTGAGTTAAATAAATACTTTTTAAAAAACTCTTATAAAAAAATTGAACTTCTAATACCTTAAGAGTTCTGAAATTTTAAAACAAGCTTCTTACAGAACTTATAAAATACTTGCAGAATCCAAATTCACATTGCTAAGGCAAATCATTAACCAACAAGGCTCATTTAACCATTTTAGTTTAATAAAAACAGCTATCTCCTCTCTGATTCATCAGTGTGAAGTTTCCCTTTCCCTCTACATTTCAAGCCAGTCAATCTAAAGTTCTGATCATGCTATGCTGTTTCCCAACCCTGCAGAAGCTGTCCTCTGCAGCTGGCATTTACTACCTGTCTTGATTTCTTGGAAATCTTACTGTTTGTGTAAAATTAAGCTCAATGAGCACCTGTTCCATGGTCATGCCTCCTTAACACCAGTGCTGTCCGGGGTTAGTAACAGTAACGACTATGCTGGTAAGCGCACGGGGCCATGTAGCAGTTAAGCGTTCACCACTGTGACCATCTAACCCACCCCCACAGAAGTGAGCAGTGAACTTCGCTCCATCCCCTCTTCTCTCCTACTCCTTCCCTTAAGTTAACCTAGGGTTTTGCATGCATAGCGTTTTGACAGTTATCTGAAACACTGTTTTAAACCCTCAGTTGAAAAGGGAAGACAAAATGTTACACCTAGCCCGGAGAAGGAGAGGGGTGGGGAGTGGCCCAAAGGAAGCCGAACGGGACGCGCGGCCTCGGATCACAACACAGCCCCGTTCCTTCCCGAGTTTTGCAGCCGGGAAAGCTGAGGCCTGGGGCCCGGACCACGTCGGGGCCTTCGGGGGAGGCCGAAAGAGGGACGGAGACCCGCGCAGGGCTGGGGAGGGGCCCGCAGGGACTCACCGTCTGTGCAGCGGCTCCTGACCCACGGCTGGGCGGGCGTCGGTGGCGGTTGAGGCTGCGGTGCCGGCTGAGGGGGCTGAGGCGGCGGCGGTACCGGCTGAGGGCGCTGGGCGGGTGGCGGTGGCGGTTGAGGCTGTGGTGCCAGCTGAGGGGGCTGAGGCGGCGGCGGCGGCGGCGGTACCGGCTGAGGTGGCTGAGGCGGCGGCGGTAGCGGTTGAGGCCGCAGTGCCGGCTGAGGGCGCTGGGAGGGCGGCGGCGGCGGCGGTTGTGGCTGCGGTGCCGGCTGAGGGGGTTGAGGCGGCGGCGGCGGCCACGGGAAGGACTTGAGGGACTCGAAGGCCTTCGCCAGCTTTTCCAGGGTCGCCATGGCGGCCTCCCGCCCCGCGTGGTCAGCCCCCGGAGTCGCCGGGCCGACCGGCGGCTCTGGTCAGCAGCGGTGGCAGTGAACGGGGCTCGGGGCCGCCAGCAGGTGCGGACCCCAAGCGCGCGGCCATCTTGGAGCCGTCCCGACAGCCCCCGCGGCGCTGCGTCCTGCCACGCTCCGCCGGTGGGGCGGGGCCGGGCCGCGGGTTTGACAGCCAGAGGCAGCGGCCTCCGCCAATGGCTGCCGCTCCCGCCCCTTGGGCTCAAAGAGCCACCACGGCTGCTGGAACCACTGCGTTCTTCCCGGCGAGGGGTGAGGGGTACTGCAGGGAGATCGGAAGGGCGGTTCGGGGGCGGGGTTGCGTGGCACGGCGAGGAGGGTGGGGAGGGCGGGGTGACTTGTGATTGAGGGTCTCTCTTGGCGACGGGCGTCCCCGGACGACGCCTAGCGGGTGGCTGGGAGGCGGGACAGTGGGCTGGCAGCCCGAGACCCCCGCGGGGGGCTTGCCAACCCCGCAGCGCGAGCGGAGGGCCGGCTCGCCGGACAGCCTGCTGTAATATGCTGACTGTTATACATTTGGCCTTACCCTTGTTAGTTGCCTCAAATCACTCCTTGTTCACCTTCATGATCATTACCATAGATATACTTCTTACAATCCTCGTACTTACTATGTTCCCTCATGCTACAGGGCCATACACATGCTATTCTCACTCTTAGAAATAATCTTTTGCACATCAATCCCCTACTCCCCTCAAGAGATTTGCCTATCTAATTCCAATCACTCTCAGTGCTCAGCTAATTTGTGAATTCATAAAGCCCATTACATTAACATTTCTTAACACCATGTAATTCTCCTTTATCACATTATTAAAGTATACTTTATAATAACATAAAAACTCTTCCATGCATGAAGGTAGATATTAAACAATTAAGTTCACAGTATAAAGTTGTAAGTACATATACTGTATATTTTGAAAAATGTTAAGGAATAACATACTATAGTTAAATTCATTCATAATTTTTCATAGAAATATGGGAATATTTATTCCAAGTTGGATCATCACTATATGTGTGTGTGTATATATGTATATATCTCTCATCCTTCATTCACATTAAAAGTTCTGATAAATTATTGCCAACAATTAACTTTTTTACCCAAAATTACCAATAAAGGAATAGGAAAGAAGGGAGAAAAGAAGGAAGGAAGGAAAGAAGGAAATTGAGGGGTTTTAGAACTCTTGAGATTGAGACATATTAAAGACTCAGATTTGTACACTTATATATGATAATTACTTTCCTGAAATGATATAAAAACACAAAGAAAACTGAAAGCTAAATATAAAGTTATTTACAACCCAAATTTGAGGTTAATTTATATCTTCAATTGATTTGCATTTTTAAAAATTTAATATTACACTGTTCCATTGCTATAATATAATCAAATTCATAAACAGAAAACTATATATGATATATACACCCTCTCACCATTTATAACATTTCTGAAACTATTTTTGATGTAGAATATTTTATATTTAAAGTTTTTATCATTGGAAAGGCTTTGAATGTTTTAGCACTATTAGATTTAATTTACTTCATCATATTATTTTTTCCAATACATGAGAAATAATATCTTACATGGTTTTGATCATTCTTTAAGTAGTTTGTTAATATTGTGTAATAAGTGAATTCATGGAATGTTATTATAGACTTAGACATTTTTTATTTGAAGATGTTATCTTTTGTAGTATAATATTAAGGCCATTATTGTAGGAATGTGAAGGAGTCAGACATTGCTTTTAGTAAAAACATCACTCTAAAGGGCATATTGGCAATAGCAGCATGTGGTTAAGATCATGTCAATTTTTTGTAAATCTTTAACAAATTCTGAAATCACTCTGGTTGCTTACAAATTTATAAAACGCAATTACTTGCAGGAAGAACAAGGCTATAGTCACTGCATGACAAAGGAATGCTGCTTAATAAATAAGTGAGGAGAAGAATTAAGTTTAATCCAAGGAAAGCAGCATTCTTAAAATATTTTGGATTGATTCGAGGAACAGGGATTTTATGATTATTTATTTAGCAGAGTTTATATAGACATTTATGTGTGTGTGTGTGTATCCTTCATGTCTGTATCAATTCAAATAAGATTTTGCCACAAAAATAAATTTTAGAGCCAAAAATACCAATCAAAAAGAAAGAAGAGGGAAGGAAAGCAGGAAGGCAACTTATCAAAAAATTTCGTCATTATTTAGAGTAAAGATCTATATCAACTAAACATTTGTATTGTGATCTCCACTTTCCACTAAAACTTATGCCATTTACCTATAAATATACGCTTTTATTTGCTTCTACAATAAATAATACATAAATTTAATGAAACTGCAGCTCAAAAGAAGGAAATAGCATTAGAAATTCAGTCATCTAGCGCAGTAGCTAAAGCATGGGTATGACCTGACTCTTAGCAATCAGAGAACAACCAAGAAAATGTGCCAAAGTGTTGGATACCCAGATTTGTTCCCAGGGCAGGGAAATAGGCATATCAATATAAGTAAAAGAATATACCATGTTTAGAGCTTAATTATAATGCAAAGTAGATATATATCTATATCTTTTTCAAAATGTTAAATTTAAAAGTGGACCAGAAAAAAATATAAACAAAATTACTTCTATAGAGAAAACAAAGAATAGCCTTGTCTTCTTCTATTAAAGACTGACTAGCCACAAAATATTATGGAAATAGCTATAAAGCTTTGAGGAAAAATATTATAATTCTATAATTGTGTTACCACTAAGGTTGTTATGTTTGTAGTTAAGCCAAAGTAATAACAAGGCATTCAAAGAATCAGAAGGAATGGTAACTATATATTTATCCTAAAAAATAATAATAAGTACTAAGAAAAGGATACATTTTTTAAAATGTAAGAAGTAAGATATGATTATATAAATGCTATGTTAAAGGGTATTGAATCTACAGGTAGACAAAATAAGGATCACGTCTATTTTGAAAATATTTCAAAATAAATGCCAATAAATAAAAATAATTCTTAAAATGATATTTCAGTCTAACTTGTTTGACTTTGTAAATGCATGTTACTTTATATCAATTTGCATTATTGATTATTATATGGTTAATAACACAGATACAATTAAAAGAAATTGTATAAAAAGTTGAGATAGCAAAAATAACTTTCTTTTCTAATATTTACAAATAAAAGATTTAACAGTGAATTTTTATCAATCATAAGTCTTTATATTTTCAGTAAAATATAAAATTATAATGGAGAAAAAAGTAAGCAAAACTAACATAACTTTGTAAATCAACTAAGACAAATTTAAAAAAATGCAAACTAGGTTTTTTTAAAAACAATTCATTTATTTCAGTTAAAAAATAGTCACTGTTTTATTTCAGGACGTTGCAGAGATGATGTACTAATATGCTGGTGCTTTAATACCTCAAAGTTCAGAAATCACTGCAGGGAGAGGCTGACGTGTCTACAGTCAGGAGGAAAAAGCCAAATCCTTCCCCTGTTTCCCCGCACCCTGCCAGTGTCCCCTTTGCCCAGGGGTGAGGAGAGGCAGGAAGCCTGCAGAGCATGCTCTGTGCTCGCAGCCCCTTCAGCCAGTCTCGGAACACTGCCCCCTCCTGGGTGTGAGGTGTTTCGGTGCCACTTGCTGTGTGATCCTGCCTGGCTCCTCTCTGAGTTCACGTCCTCATAGGTCAGTGCAGGCCGAGGTCAGGGCCGGTGTCTGTGGGCCTGCTTCCTGGCCTCCCTTTGCGTCTGAAACAAGTTTCACACTACATGCAGGCCCACAGAGAAAATTGTTGTTCAGATTTTTCTCTGTTTCTTAGTGCAGTTTTTTCCCCCTAATTATAAAAGCTACATTTACTGTACAAAATTTAGATAAAATGGAGAAATGTAAAGAAGAAAATAGAGTGACCCACAAACCTGCCCCGAGGACTGTGCCACACTTTTTCGGTATAGTCTACTGAGCTCTTTTTCTTAGACACACGATACACAGTTGGGATACCCTCCACCTGATTTCGTGTTCTAATTGTACAATGTGCTCCTGAAGTTGTATTTTGCATATTGATCTATCCCTGATGTATCTTTATGGTTAAATACTCTGTGGAAAGATATTTAGTAACTACCTGACAGCCCATCATGTGGGTGTAGCACAACTCACTTACTTGTTTTCCTACCATTGGCTGTGGGTTGTTTTAATATATTTAATCTGTGATGAAGCTGATACTTACTCAACATGGGTTGAATTAATTTTAGAAAATGTTATATGTAATGTGTTGAGTATAGAAATTGTGAATAGTTTCTGTTTGCGAGAGCTACTGTTCTTATGATTTTGTTTTTGATTTTAATAATGTGTACATATCTTTTATCTTGATCTTAAATATTCTACAATTGGCTTGGGCTCCTGAGAAAGGCTACACACTCTCTCACTTCTAGAAGTTGTGCACCTCAGAAGACATAAGAGGAATTCAGTCACCTTTTCTTGCAACTTCACTGGTAACTGTCTGTGATTGTACTCGGTGGAACTGATACATCCGTCAGATGGATGAGGATTCGCTCCAACCTTCTGTCTCCATGAGTGTGTGACAAGCAGCCAGTGCCATCAGGGTGCTTAGAGAGCCTCCTCTACCTGGTGCAGGTGGGGATTGTCCACTCTGCCCGGCTGCTCCCACCAGCATGAGCTGGACCTTCCCAGCCTGTGGCCTGCATGTTGAGTGGCACCCCAGGGGGCTGGTGAGGCCCTGGGACCACACAGCAGCTCCTGGCCCTGCCCTGCTGGTGATGGCTGACAGCCTGGTCACTGGCCCGGGAGGGCAGCTGGGTGAGCAAATCCAAACTCCCCTCAGCATTGATCTCACATAGCATAGGGTTGAGGGGAACCTGCCAGACTGTTCCTTCCTACCAAGTGCAGCCCTTACTAGAGTGAGCAGGTCAATTACTGAGTCCTTAATGCATGCCTAAACCATGCTGTGTACTTGACCTGCTGCCTGTCACTGGGTCTCTTCTGTGCACCCACTCGCCGCATATGATGGGTGAAGGTGCCAAGGCTGAAACATATGTGTTAACAGGTGTGGCCATGGTTACTCTGCCCACAGATGTGGAACCAGGATCTGAGTCCAGGTTGTCACACCCTAAGTCCCGCATGCTAACCAGGTTGTTGACTTTTAAATGAAAGCCAATTTGTAGTTGGTTTAAAAATTAATAGTTAAACAGCAAAAAAAAAAAAGTGACAATGAATATATATATGTTCATGTATAACTGAAAAATTGTGCTCTACACTGGAATTTGACACAACATTGTAAAATGCTTATAACTCAATAAAAATGTTAAAAAATTAATAGTTAAAACTTCTTCCTTTTTGTTAGAGGAACAATAGTGACACATTGTTCGGACAGACAACAGCACTTTGGAAATCAAATGCCTTCTGCGGTTTTCTCTTCACATTCCTAATGGAAAGGTCACTTTGCTTACAGAGCATCTCAGGTTCTTCTAATGGAATTGCATGCATGGTAATTTTATTCCCCCTCCCCCAGTCCTGAGCTTTGCACAGAGTGGGAATTCAGTAAATGCTTGCATTGCCAGGGCAGGTGGGGGCAGGAGTCTAACTTAGAGTCCAGGGAGGGCTTCCCTCCTCGAATTACTCACATGGTGTTTTGCCTCTCTGTCTCCCCAGGTGGAAGTTTAGGTAATTGGAAGCTGCATCAAACACATCCCTATTGCAGGTAGAGATATTATGTATTTCATTCAACAGCTGCCAAGGGAGAGGGAGGTGGGAATCCCTCCTGAGCAACCACTGGAGACTGCAAAGGCCATTAAGGTAAAAACAGATGGGAAATTGGCCAGTTTGGGGGTGAGAGAGAAACGGTGTTTGCACACTTCCCCTTGTGGCTGCCACCCCTGCTCCCAACGTGCCTGTCCTCCCCTCCCCATGAATGTGGGTCTCCATCTGTTTACCACTTGAATTAAGGGGCTGAAAGCTTAGCCTCTTCTCTGAACAGGGATGCTTGTGGAGGTTCCAGCTGTAAGTGAGAGCAGCTTGATAACTGGTATTGAGCATCCTGTGTAGTATGATGTCATTTAATTGGAGCCTGATTAGACAGAAGCTTCAATTAGCCAATGTGTCTTTCACCTCTCCCTCCAGGCTTCATTTCCCGAGTAAGGAGCAGACAGCAGCAGCAGTGACTGTGAGGAGTCCTGTGCAGTCAGCCAGAATTCAAACTCATTTCCAGCTCTTGCTGTGTGTGGTTCTGTACCCTGAGAATTACCATTCAGAGTGATTCTGTTCTAGGGTGAATCATTGAACGGAGTCCACCTGTGTTTTCTAGACTCCGTTACCATGCTGGAGGAGTTACAGGAAGCTCTAAAATTAAATCAGTAAGATTCGGAGGAAAATGGCTCATTGGTAGTTATTTAAAATGCCCACTTGATTGATCCATCAGTTTGGTCTTTGTGTCACTCTGTCGGTAGCACTTGACAGACCCCTTTCAAAGCATCTTTCTTTTCTGGTTGCAAAATCAGGACAAATTACTGTTTTGTTTTTGTTTTGTTTTAGTCAAAATGAAGAGATTCTTAGTAATACAAGGATAATTATTATATAAAGAGCAAAGATTTTGTTTTTGGAGAAAAATTTAAGCATGGAAGTGACATGTGACCTTGAACACATAGTTTCTGAGCTGCAGGGGAGTTTAAGGGAGTTTAGCCTCCCCCCTTTCCTCCCACCTTTGCACCCAGTAACAAGCTGGTTGAAGGAAAGCTAGTGCCTGGGGGGAGTCCCACATTATGGATGACACTCTTGGTGGATGGAGAGGTATTTTTAGGACAGGGTGCACAGGTGCGAGTCAGGGCTCCTGTGAGTAGGGTGGCCAGGAGCCTAGGTGTGCCCAGGACTAGAGTTTCCAGGGCTGGGGCACCTCACAGCTTGGATGTGTGGTCCTGGGAAGCCCATGGGAGTCAATCCTTCCCCCCTGGGGGAAGATTTACAAAAGTAGCATAAGAATTTCTTTTTATGTTAAAATATTTCCTAGAACTTCCCCTAGTCCTTTCCTTGTGTTTCTTCAAGGAAATAAATTTGGATGTTTGACCCAAGTTCCCTCACCTCCCCACTCCTGTTACCAATATGTCTCACAGCCTCTGGCTCCAGACCGTCAGGGTGGCCATGCAGGTGAGCAGGGCCCTGAGTATGCTGACTGTGACAGAGGCTGCTCTCCTAGTCCTCGTGGTGGGCTTTACCTTCCTCACTGGCTCTCTGGGGTCCATCTCTGACCCTGAACCAGGTTTGGCCCATTTGGTCAGTGACAATGTATCACTCAGCCATGAAGGCCGGAAGTGGAAGAGGTCCTTGTGTTCCCTGCAGGTCAGCCACCCCAACCCTGCTGTCAGTTAGTTCTTGCCCCACTTCTCTCTGTGGGAGTGGGTCAGAGTTACCCTGTGTCTTGTTGCCCCTGTGGGCAGGAGTGGGCCTGTGGATGTGTGGATCCTGTTGGTGGGGGCAGTGGTGGTCCAGGTCTTGGGGCTGACACACTGCACACCATCAACTCTGTGGAGGCACTTCCTGCCTTCAGTTAAGCCTCTGAGATGCTGCGAGACATTGACCTAGTGTCTTAGGACAACTTACTGTTTCTGCCCTTAGTCTGGTAGATTTGAAGTTGTATGGAGTGACCCACTCACTCAGTTATCAGTGAGCACAGGGGTGTGTAGCAAGTCTGGCCCATCAGTCTTACAGTTGTGCAGAGTATACCAAGGATGGTATTAGGTTTTGTTTCAGGGATTCTAAGAAATTTTGAACTTAGTATTGTGAAAATGCCTTCAGAGGTCCTCCTGAGCACCAGCTTTGGGCCTGACACAGTGCAGGCATTGAACAAAGCCCATCTGGCCCACAGGAAGCTGACTTTCAGAATCCAGTACCCAGGGGCCAACTGCTGTTCTTGTGAGGTTAGCTCTAAGGACAGATGATCAACCCAGAGACCCCCATTCAGGCATCACCAGCTGAGGAAACACTTTGCACAGCACAGGCTGGGGCTGGCACTGAGCGGGTTCTCATGCCCCAATGTGTGGCAGCTCCATCCTGCCAAAGTTGGGCTTTTCTTGGTTCATGGTCCCAGAACCTTACAAAGTGCTGTGCCATTTACTTATTTATCACCGTCACTGGTTACTCTGACTCTCAGCCAGCGTATGGGCCAGTGAACAGGGATCTGTGTGTTTTATTCACTTGTGCATCCCACGTGCCTAGGCATTCACTCTGTGTCATGGAGCCACTGAGTGTGCTGTGTCAGACCGCACAGCAGGTTAACCACCTGCCAATCAGATGTGGTAAGCACAGGGCCAGATCTGCTGCCTTCAGATCTGAATTGGGCTGCGATGCGGGTCTGCTTGTCCCAGTGGGTGGCAGTGAGTGCCTGGGCAGGTGCCACGTGGGGGCATACAAGGAGTAAGAAGAGAGGAGATGGAGGCTAGGGACTTGGTAGGCACCGTCAGACATCATCTCAGATAGTAGGCAGCAACATGTGACACAGTGAGGCTGGGACTAACATCAGAGCTGGAAAGAAAGCAGAGTACATGGCCAGAGCATAGCTGTTAGACATCACTGAGCCCAGTAAGTGTCCCTTGGAGCTGTGGCCGTGGGCAGGACTGATGTCGGGGGTTTGTGGTGCTGGAGTTATTGGGTGTTTGCCGGAGGGCAGACAGGGTGGCGGCTAATGCCTGGTGATATCTCTGTGTGTCTGTGTGTGTGTGTCTGCAGGAGAAGTACTGTCACATTTGCCCCAATATAGTCAAGGAGTTTGCCAAGTATGTCATGGATCCGCGGAAGTGGATCAAACAGCACACAGGGAACAATGCCATCAGCCAGAAGAAGTTGATTATCGATGTTGGCTAGGAAAGGTTCCCAGGCCCTGAAATTTTCTTTCACTCAGAGATAAGACATTTGCTTTCTGAGTGTGCAGAGAATGACGTGTGTGGAGCAGTGCTGCCACCTCGTGTGTGCAAAAGTGGCTCTCCGTGGGGCTCCCGAGTGAGGTGGCCACCTTTTAGGGAGGACCTTGGGAGTGTAGGCTGCAGCTTCAGTGGCTGCTCTGGCTCCTGCGTGGTCCAAGCCCTTGACTGGGTGTTTCATCGTGCTCCACTTTGGGTCTGGGTATCTGTTAAACAGTTAATGGTTGGTTAAACCAAGAGTGGTTAGGAAGCAGCTTTAAGAACAATAGAAGATAATGGATTTGAAATTCATCTCCTACTGATATGAAAACTAGTTAATCTCGAGGCTTGATCAGAATTTGCCTCTGTATAAGAGTACTATATCGTACATATAACCTTCCCATCACACATGACGATCCGTCCTCAGTCCAACTTTTAACCCAATACAGCTGGTCCTGCTGTGTTCCCTGCTGCAAGTTAAAGCTTCTGTTTGAGGACAGCCTTGGAAAGAAGAATTAGAGATATCATCAGTTTAATGAGTAGTCACAAAGAATGATTACTGCTTTTGCAAAAACAGTAACTAAGAGGCAATATTTTAAGGTTTAAGTAAATTGGATTTTACTTCTATTTTGGTATAATTTTCTGCCTCATTCAGTTTACATTTAATAGGTAAATACAAACCACTGCCTGTTCTTCGATGTGTATGACTGTTTGTTCAGGGAAATGGCACACAATGCATGTCTGACTGTACCTGATATCACGGCACTCATTCGCTCTTGATAGTCTTCAGTTAAAATAGACATAAACCAACAATGTCCAGTGAACAGCTGCATGGCACCTTCTTCTTCCCTCGAGCAACACTTTCCATGATTTTTAAAGCATATTTCAGAATTTTGTAACTGAATTACTTATACTTTAGCTTATTTCACTTATGGAATTGAATGTAAGATTTTTTACTCAATAACATGATTGTTACCATATTGATTGTTTCACTTAGAAGCCACCACCATTCCCCCTTCCCAGTCTTCTAGCTCAGGTTTACAGTATGAGTCACTGACTAGGTTTTTTCTTATATCCTGGCTAACTTTTTCATGACATTAGTGTCTATACATCACATGCTCATTATCTACTCACAATATTTTTCATTACATGTCACATACACTGAGCACTTGCTTTTTACAATCTCATATAAAGTGTGAGTCACTGTGTATTCTAACACAGGGCTGGTCTGTCTTTGTTACTGTTTGATTTTTTCCCTCTCTAAACCCACACATTTCATCTCTTGAGGGGACATGTCACCATCACTCCATGCACAGAGTCACTTGGATTAATTTGACACATTCATTCCAATGTGACAGTTTTAAAGGCATAGTGAATTCTGTATTTGTTAAAGTTACTTTTTTAAAAAAAGTTGCTGAGAGAAATGTGTAATGTTTCTTTTATATCTGTATAAAATTCAGTTTGCCAACCCAGATTTTATGGAATCCATCTCAGATGTTGTTGACAAAGTAATACAGAACTGTCCCATCGATGTCCAACATCTTCTGTGTAACGTATAAGCTGCTTGGGTAACATGCTTGGATTTCATTCTGAAATTAAAGGCCCAGCATTCTGAGAATAATAGACTCTTACCATCAGTCTGCAGACAGTCCTATTTGACTTCTGTTTTATAGGATTTGTTAAGGGCCAGATTCCTGATAAAATATTTTTCTTGGAGTGAGGATGACTTAAATGCTTGGCAATATGACTCAGTTAACCACAAGAATTTGATTTAAATATTTTAGTATCTCTTATTCTTATCTGCCCAGCTGTATTTTTAAATTGGACAATTTTAACCCTCCATGTTGACTGAAAGATCAAGGGGGTCCTTCCCCTCTTGCTTTCTGTGAGTTCGCTGGTCTTGCTTCATGAGTATTTAGATTAGTGACAGATGTGTTGTTGTCAGAGAGAAGGAGGAATCTGAAATGAACAATCAGAAAATGCTCATGTAATGTTTCTCCAAAATTCTTTGAGTGCAGAGAATTTTGAAACTTGAAAGGAGAAACAGGCAGTTCATGTAACTGTAGGATGAAGGAAGTGTTGCTGAAAGCCAGAGGGGAGGGGCAGAAAGTGGCAGTCAGCTGGCCCTGCTTCCCTGCCTGCTCACCTCTGTCTGCACATCCTGCTCTTCCCCCCAGACCATGTCTCCCCTTCATAGATGCAGGGGCCTGAACCTTAAGGAGGAGAGGACCAGGCTCAGTAGGTAGGGCTTAATACAGTTTAATTCATCTGGACAGTAGAATACTATTCAGCCTTTAAAAAGAATGAGGTAAAGCAATGTTAATTCAAATGAAAAGATGTCTACAGTATATATTGTCAAATGAAAAAGAAAGTTGTAAAATTTACACATAGTATTATTTCATTTTACTTAAAATATACTTTATGTATATATATATAAGAAAAGGTTTTGAATGATATGTGTTAAACTCCTTAAAGGAAATAAAATATATCTTGGCAAGAGATAGATAACTCTTACTTTCTACTCTTTGTGTTTTAAAATTATTTGAAATTATATGGTTAATAAATGTTATTTTTATTATTGGAAAACATTTTCTATATACACAAATCTGATGGGTAAAATCAAATTATAATTTGGTTTTTATTGGTATATAACCTTAATTAAACACATCTCACCTCCAGTAAATGTGCAAGGAAGGGAAAGCAAAGGCAGATGAGAGTATTAAGTTTAGTGCAGTATGTGTCTTGTTTTCCCTACTTCTTAAATCTCACGTAACATTAGCTGTGTCTTCCTGTCCATGAAAGCAAGGAACAAGTGCACACTATTTAGTCCTCATTTCATCATGGTGGAGATGAAACTTCTGCCAGCAGTAAGGATTGCTCATGCTGGGGTTGAGTTTTTTCATTTGATCATTTAGTTTGTTTTCAGTAGATTTACGGGATTCTTGGAGTAGAGCTGGCCTTCTAGCCTGAGTACCTTATTTAACAGATGATGACACTGAGCCCTACAGATAGGAAAAGGAGGCAAAACTGGAGGGACCTGGGTCATATGGGGCAAACTGGTCTTCGACGTTTTTCTAATTGAGGTAGGGTTGATGTACAATATTATATGTTTCAGGTTGCAGTTTTTAAAGGTTATACTCCATTTATAGTTATTATAAGATATCAGCTATATTCCCTGTGCAGTACAACATATCCTTGTAGCTTATTTATTTTATACGTAGTAGTTTGTACCTCTTAATCCCCTACCCCAGTCTTGCCCTCCCCTCTTCCCTGTCTCCATGGATGCCCATTTGTTTGTTCTCAGTACCTGTGAGTCTGTTTTTGTTGTTGTTGTTGTTGTTGTTGTTACGTTCACTAGTTTTCTTTTTCAGAGTTCATATATAAGTGATATTCTACAGTATTTGTTTTTTCTGTCTGACTTATTTCACTCAGCATAATACTCCCCAAGTCCATCTATATTGCTGCAGATGGCAACATTCATTCTTTTTTATGGCTCAGTAATATTCCATTTTATATATACCACAACTTCTTTATCCAGTCATCTGTTGACGGACACTTAGTTTGCTTCCATATCTTGGCAATTGTAAATAAGGTTACCATGAACATTGGGGTGCATATATCTTTTTAGGTTAATGTTTTCATTTTCTTTGGATGAATACCAGGAAGCGGAATTGCTAGATCATATATTAGTTCTATTTTTAGTTTTTTGAGAAGCCACCGTCCTGCTTTCCATAGTGGTTGTAATAGTTTGCATTTCTATTGTTCCTACTGTTCCTAGTTTGGGTATATAAACTATACTGACTAAACCCAGAGTGAACTAGTTGCTCACAGTGTCTCTCAATGTGACTACACTTTGAATCAAGTAGGAAGCTTTTCAAATCTGGTTGCCTGGGCCAATTGTATCAGAATCTCTGGGTGGGGGTGTGTGATGTTGGGGGACTCAGCTCCTGGGGAGACTGATGCCCATGGAAAGCCAGGGCTGAAAACTGGTTTCAAGCACCACATGCTGCCTGCAATAGCTTGACGTCCTGGATAAATCACAGGCCTCCAGGACTCAGCTCTCACACACTAGTCTCTGTATAAACTATACACCAACAGTATATATGGGTTCTCTTTTCTCCACATTGTTGTTACATGTTTGTGTTTTTGTGGTCTTTTTGATGATAGCCATCCTGATGGACATGAGGTAATATCTCACTGTGGTTTTAATTTGCATTTCTCTGATGATTAACAATGTTGAATGTCTTTTCACTGCCTGTTTTCTCAGCTCAGTGGCAGGAACTATACGTCGATTTTCTTTTGATGAAGCAAGTAGGAGGAGGCTTGCTTTAGGTCCTGCTGACAACACCTGAGATCTTCTTGGTCACTGAGTGAACACCTAACTCAGGCTCACTGACAAGAAAAAGGTGGTGGAGAATATAAAATGTGGCTTTGAAAATTCATACATTTTAGAAAACCAAAACTTTTTTTAAGAAGTAGTCATAATCTAACTTTTATTTCAGTCTGTTCTGTAGATAAGGGTGTTCACATGCTTCCTTTTTTTAATTTAGTTTTTGTTCAGTTTCCAATTGTGATGGAGGTTGGGTCTGGGAATGGTTCTTCTTTTTCATTTTATTATATCTCTCAATCTTTATGGGTTAAAGATTGTCAGTTATCTATTGTAGACTTGAAGGGCTTTTTGTAAGTGGAAGATTTCCTATGTTGGCTGTGCACATTTCCATGATATTGCTGTGAGATCTGTTTTTGGTATGGTGTGATGCCATGTCATTCTTTTGTGTGCATTGCCTGTTATTTCTCTGATTGCCGATGTGGTTTTTGTTGTGGTAAACACAATCTACTTTTGTTGTTTCGCAGAGCCTCATTTTGGTTAGGTGTTTATCACAGATTGGAGAGTGGCTAGGGCTCCTCCTTGTATTGGAATTGAGACTTCCAAACCATTTCTGGGGCGCAGGCTGTGGTATGTGGTGTTGGAATGTCTCCAATACACACTCATGACAGTTCCTTTGTCCTTTCTATTGCCATGGGAATGTCCAAATTCTACACAGAGACACCAGTGGAAACAAATCCAAAGATCTCATGCATTAGGGCTTGCTGCAATGATCCTTCAGTCCCCCAGCTGGGTCCTCAGTGCAGTACCAGGTCAGTGCCATCCCTATTGTCACATTTGCATGTGGTAGACAAGGCTGATGGAAAGGCTTCAACTTCCCCTTCTGTGCACCCAGATCTCTGCTCTTGGCTCTCTCTTCCTTGTGGCATGGGACCACCAAGACAACCACAGAGCGTATCCACACTGTCTGCCTTGGACCCAATAAAAATCACAGTTTTGCCTATGAAATGTGCAGATTCTTTGGCCATGGATTCTGATTTCAACTCCAACTTCCCCTGGGTCCCTCAAACCAAAATTATGATGGTTCTGATAGAGCCCTGCTTTTCCTCTATTGCAAAAATGCCAAATTGGGCCCTGGATCTTCACAGATAGTGAATATGTCCATGAGATACCTAGATAATCCACACTATGTGCATCAGCAATGTTGCTTTTTGAATTCAGGTCCCAGGCAGTTCTGTTCTGTAGACACTACCAATCACAGAAAACAACACACTCCAACCCCATGAGACTCAGTCTGTGCCATCAGTCTTAGCCCTCTCCCTCAGCTTCAGCAGACATTCCTAGCTCAGCATCAGCAGCTCAAGTCAAGGTCTGGGGATTGATTGCAGGGATATTTTGTGCTGGCTTCTTTCAGTTCTGTCAGCCAAGCATCTGCTGTGCACTCCTCTCACCATCATTGGATCTCCTTTAATCCCAACTGATCTCTCTGTGTGTGTCCCAGTAAAAGTGTTTTCCCCTTTTTGGCTCCCTCACCAAAAGTCAGGTCCTGCACTGATTTCCTTTTCTACTTTTCTTTTTCCTCTTTCCCAATTTTGTGAGGACTCTTTCTGTCTCTTGAAGTAAGAGATGTTCAACCAACGTCCAGCAGGTGTCCTGAGCAAAGGGGTGGGTAAATGGAGGTTTATCTTGCTGTGTACATGGATGATAGTGAGTTAAGAATGCACTTGTAAGGTAATCAATAAAAGATATCAAACATAAGATTGTTATATGGGAATTAAATTTTATAGGAGAAGAGGAATGAAATGAGTTCCACAAGGGAAACAACTATGTAAAATTCCTGGATTTTCTAGAAGAGTTTGTTTATAATGTGTTTTTTATATGGATGACACGGTAGATACAAAATCACTTTGGTATTTAATTTAGCTCCCATTGTGTACATTAAAAAGAGTGGTTTTTGTAAATCAATATTTATAATATCAGAAGCACAATCTTTTATAATGATTTAAAGTCAAGATAAAAATTTTAGTTATTTTTAAATGGATGAGGAAAGGACACAGTGTTTCAAATTCCTTTTGGAGGGTAGTGGATGAAAAAACATTCAGGCACTTTGTTCTAAAGTGCCTGGAAGCCAAGAACCTTTGCTGACCATTTAACGTTTTGACCGAATAAAATGATAAAGCCAGAGTCATTTCAGAAATGTCCAAAAGCTATTTCAAGAATCCCCTGCAAATGGCCAAATCCAGAACTCTGAACACAGTAAATGTTCAGTTAACACTAGCTCATTGACAAAATATTTTGGCCATTCAACTGATATCTATTAACAGCATAAATACAATATCCCTTCTTCCTACCTCTAACCTTCAAGGAGATCTTTCAATTTTTCAAATATCAGTCAAAAGTATGCTATTGAACAAAGCCCTCTACTAGATAATAAGTACACTGAATTTGGTTGTTTCATTCTTTTCCGGATATTGTTTACATGCCAATTATAATGCCTGGCCCAGGAAGCTCAGGAGATGAATCAAATAACTTGACCATGAAGGAGCACTGAGGAGGAGGCAGAGATGATCTCTGGCATGGGTATTATAATACATATAATACAAGGCTCAGAGGCAGTTAGAGAAAGAAATGAGGAGCTCTTGGAAGTGGTGGGCAGAGGACAAGTGTCTGGAATGGTCTTTCAGAATAGATACATTTGAATTGACTCTTGAAAGATGGGCAGGTGTTTGACAAGGCAAGGTGGACACCACAAATAGTGGGGAGTGAAGCCATCTGGCAACCTAGTACCTTCCTCTCTGCACTGCAAACAGTTTGAGATGGCTAGTGCATGGCATGTGACTGTGCACATTGTGTCCATGGTGTGTGCACTGATGATTTAGAAATGACAGAGGGGCAAGAGGTGAAGCTTGAGAGTTGCAGAAGCACACAGAGAAAGACTGTCTTACATGGCTTTCCAAGGCATTTGGACATGATCCTGTGGCAAAGCAAGTCATTACATGATTATTAAAATAAGCAGTATTGGTGTGGAATTTGCCTTCCACAACAATTATTTTCCTGCAGTGTGAATGACAAATTTGGGAGGTGGAAGAGGGGAAAGAACACAAACTGAACTACTGGTTGGAAGACAATTAGCAGTGGTCCTGGAAAGACTTAAGGCAATAAAAAGGCTGCGAAGGAAGGGCGCTGAAGGGAGGGACCTTAAGGATATGGCCTCCGGACAAACTGATTACTATTGTTTAAAGAGTAGTTTAGTGGGAAACAAAGCAAAGAGAAGCACAAAATGTGTTCTAAGTTTTTTGGGGTTATGTAGTTGGATCAATGGTATTGATATTTGCTATATATATATATATAATATATATATATGGAATCAAAAAATTAATCACAAGTTTCTGGGAGAAAAAGTATCTTCAGCACCCTAACTCCAGGTCCTCATTTTTTCTATGAGGCAGAAAGCACAGGTGATGTTATCCCCATTTTATGTCCAAAGGGGTAAACTTTTTGCCTACTATCACATGCAGCAGGTTGGGAAGTTAACTCTCTACCAGGCTTAAGAACATGTAAACAAGGGAGACAAGATCCATGCTTTCACAGAACTTATATTCTTGTGTCTGTGTTGGGGGGAACAGAATATGAACAAGTCAGCAAGCAATGAACCCAGGTCTGAAGGACTATGATGGTGGCAGGCAGTGGTACTTTATCTAGATATTAGGGAAAGTATCCCTGAGGTCACACTGGAGCTGACCTTCCATTGAGAAGGAATCAGTCATTCAGATTCTTAGGGGAAGAATGTTCTAGGCAGAGAACAGCAATTGAGAAGTCCCTGAGGTCAAAACAAGTTTGCTGCACCCTGAGGGAGGAATTCCAAATACAGAGCGATTGAAGAGCTGGGGAAATTCCTAGTTCCAATGGCATTCCTGGGAAGGTGAAAGTGAAAGGCTTGTGACCCATTAGGGTAAATACCTAGCACAAATACTCTTGGGGAGGGCTGGGAACTTGCCCACCATGCACAACACTATGCCTCTAGAAACTGCATCATGACTCACAAATGCTTTTGGAAGACAAGTCCTTGCTCAGTTGCCTATTTTGGTACCTCATTTAACTAAAACTCATTTAGGTTTGCCTAGAGAGATGAACTTAAAAATCTTTAGATGAATGGAATTCATCTTAAATTTATCAGCTCAGAACAAGAAATCACCTACAGTCCAATGGCAGGCAGCTCTTCCCCCGAGGCTCCATGCCCTAACATGTTACATGGGAACAGAGCCCCCCAGACAACTTGCAAAGCCCTAAAAGAGACCAGAGAGGCAACATTTTCCCCAAAGGATGCCCCGTTAGCTCAGCTGGACAGGACAAGGAGAAATGGTACCCCACTGCCACGGTGCCAAGCTGGGTTCTTGTCTATGTGAACCTGGAATGCCTTGGAGAGATGGGACATTGGGGCTGCCTGCTGGCTCTGAGATGGGCCATCCCAAGCACAGTCCTGCCTGCTCTCTGGAACACACTGTTCACACCTCTCATCCTGTGGTCATCCTCCACTGCTACTTTGTGGGCTACCTATTCTTCTGCCAACAGTGTTTCTTATGCTACCCCATTCAGCCAAATGGCTTCAAATTCAAATTCTCACTACGGGTAATGCAGATCAACACTCTGACACTCTCTGAAAAGATTCTACTTTACAGCCAATTTTCTCAGATGCCTCTGCTTGGTGTATCTAAAAGAAAAAGTGTGTGAATTTAATGTTTATCAATATAGCATGAATAAATTATGAAATAATTAAATTATTCCTAAATTATGTAGTTCCTTCCAGAGTATCACATTGAGAAGTTATATATCATGGGCACTTATTTTAAAGAAGGCTCCAAACCATGAAATGCATTCTTTGGAGTGGTGCTGGAAACTGTGGCATGTTCTGGTCCATGCCGAGGGCAGGCTCACCTTGTGTCTGAGCTCATTTCAAACCATATGCCCATAACATCTCTTTACTTCAACTCACTGGCCAATTTTTTGTTCCTAAATTCACCATTCAACCTCGGATCATAAGAAGTTTGCACATACTTTCACAGCACCTGTATGTCTCCTTCCTAACAACTTTAATAATGGCAATTTTTCATTTATTTTCAGTGATAGACTCACTTGTCTCCCTCAGTAACTACAACTTCCACAGCAGCAGGGACCATGTGCATTTCTGCTTACCAATATGTCCCCAGAAACTAGCACATCTTCTGGCACACAGTAGGGGCTTAACAACTAGCTACTAGGGGAAAAATACTATGAAATAGACTCATTGGTGGAAATGTTTCTGCTTCTAAGAGTGGATCTGCTAAAAATCATTCAAATCAAGGCTAAATAAGGTTAAGGCTCAGCTATGCTGTTTTTTCCTTAAAAAAAAAAAATACAAGAAAGACTTTGCTGCTATTTGAGTTTAAACTGATTTTGGAGACAATTATCAAAAGGTTTGACTAACAATTTAACAACACTCATTTGGATATGTATGGAGATGACCAATTTTAAAACTTTTTTTTTTAATGGAATAAGAGTTCATTTTCAAAATGGTTCACCCAGATTCGGCCAAAGTTAAAAAGATAAGAAAAACTACCACTTACTTTGTCAGGCACTCTCTCTCTATTATTTTCATTTAATCCTCATATCTGAATCTTACCCCAGGTCACAGATGAGGAAATGGAGGGAGCAAGAGGCTGGGGTTAGACACTGACTAATCGGCAGAGCCAGGATTCACATCTAGGTCTATTTGTTTCCAAGAGCTTTGTCTTAAATCTAAGCCAAACTTTAAGCTAAAAAATAAATGCTGACATTGAATAATAATGTTTGTTGCTTCCTCTCATGAAAAGGTACAAGACTACAGCTTAGTACCATCAACTGGGGCAAGTATTTAAAATAGAATTTGGATGCCAATGATGGGGTAGCAGGGAAATGAGAAAATTCACAAAAAAGAATAAGGAGGGGATTCAGAAGTTGGCGGAGTAGAAGGACGCTCGCAGGTCACCCTCTCCCACAAATACACCAAGACCCACATCTACAGACCCACTCAGACAACCAGAGCACCTGTGGAACTCCGACAGAACATTGCCCTCTTCAAAAGATAAAGACACCAAAAAGCTGGTAGGAGAAAAGGAAAAAAGAAAGAAAAAAAGGCAAAGCAGCGCGGGATGGGTCCCGCGGGGAGGGAGCGGCAAAGGAGGACTGGCCCTCGCTCGCTGGGTCTCCCCTCTCCAACTGAGGGGCCAGCGGGACGGAGGGGGAGCCTCCGAGGCTCGGATCTGTACAGAGCAGCCCTTGACTAAAAGAACTAAGTTAAACGGGCACAGAGTGTCCCCCCGACACCCAGCCTGAGACGCGGGCTGGCAGCGGTGGGCAGGGCCAGGCTGCACAAGCCGGGCGGAGGACGGGGGCGGCTGCACGGAGGTAGCCCCGAGGGAATGCAAGGGGCTGCGCGCCGTGGCTGTGGCTGCACAGGGCAGAACAAACTGGGCCCTCCATAAAACAGCAAGGTTGATGTGCTCTCGGGGGAAGGGTGCACACCCCCATCTCTGAAAACCCGCGGAAAGTTTTCGGGGGAAGAGAGGCGGGGCTCAGGCACAGCAGCCATATCCTCCGCGCTGAGCACTCAGGTGGGGGCGGGGGAGAAACCTGCATCCGCACCGAAGGGTTTAGCAGCCTCAAAAGCCAGACTGAGACTGGCCTGCAGCCCGGGGCAGATAGGATCCTTCCATCCTGGTCCCTCAGAGAACTTGCTCCACAAAGACAAACAAGGAGCTGGGTTCTGGCTCGGAGCAGGGACAGGGCTGTCCCTCGGTCCTCCCCAAGCCCACCTGCGGAGTGCCGACCAGGGCGGAGCGTGCAGCCACACAGAGCAGCTGAGCTACCGGCGGCGGCGCAGGTAGAGCGAGAGCGGCCCCCCGCCTTTCGGGCAGGAACACAGCCCCTGACCGAGGTGCTGAGAGGGGGCACGACCCGCCCTCCTACCTGGCCAGTCTGCAACATCTGACTGCGGCATCCAGAGGGGCAGCGACCCGCCCGCCCACAGCAGAGGAGAGCTGCACCTGACCCAGTGTTAGGAGGAGGCACGATCAGCTTGCCGACAGGTTCTGGGAGCAGCACAGAAGTAGGAGCCAACGGAGGGCCTCTGAAAACAGCAAGTGGAGCTTCCAAAACAGGACGAAGACAGAAAGACTTCATATTAAAAGCACACAGACTCCAGGAGAACACCGACAAACACCCCCTTTTTTTTTTTAAATCTGTTTTTACCTGTTCTATTATCTATTACTCTCTTAATCTTTACTTCTTAATTCATTTCTATTTCTCTTGGGTTTTGATGTCCTGCTATTGATTAGACAGAGGTCTCAAATACGTCTATTCATCTCCCCCCCCTTTTATGGTAAAGGTTTCAAAAGGACGTCTCAACCCGATTAATACTCTGCTTCAACTCACTCTTCTATTATTCATTATACTCTGTTTTCAAACCCTCTTTCTCCCTACTTTTAAAATTCTTTCTCTCTCTCTCTTATTTTTTTTTCTTTTTTTCCTAAGTTCTATTCCTAAATAGGCATCAGATATATAAAATGCTTAAGGACCAAAATAAACAACTGATACTCCATAAACCACAGTGCCAAAGAGGTATGAGCAAGATGAAGAAGCAGAAAAACCTTTCCCAATTAAAAGAACAAGAGAAATCCCCTGAAAGAAAGATCAACAAAATAGATATTGATAGCCTACTAGATCAAGATTTCAAAAAAGGAGTGATCGAATTGCTGAAGGAATTAAAAGAGATAGTGTTTAGAGATATAAAATATGTCAAAAATGAAATTGAAGCTATAAAGAAGAGCCAAGTAGAATGGTTAAACTCATTGACAGAGATGAGGAATGATCTAATAGCTGTGCAAAGCCGACTAGATAATGCAGAGGAACGAATTAGTGATCTAGAAGACAGGGCAATAGAAAGCACCCATTCAGAAGAACTACAAGAGAAGCAAATAAAAAATAATGAAAATAGCATAAGGGACCTATGGGATAATATAAAGCGTCCCAATCTTTGCATAATAGGGGTCCCAGAAGGAGAAGAAAGATCAAAGGGGATTGAAAAGGTTTTTGAAGAAATCATGACTGAAAACTTCCCAAACTTAAAGAAGGAATCAGATATCCAAGTACAGGAAGCTCAGAGGGTCCCAAACAGGAAGAACCCAAATAGACCCACACCAAGACATATCATAATCAAAATGGCCATGGTCAAGGTTAAAGAAATGATTCTAAAGGCAGCAAGAGAAAAGCAAAGAGTAAGTTACAAGGGAACCCCCATAAGGCTCTCAGCTGATTTCTCTACACAAACACTACAGGCCAGAAGGGAGTGGCAAGATATATTCAAAGCCCTGAATGAAAAAAAGATGCACCCTAGGGTCCTTTATCCAGCAAGGCTATCCTTGAGGATAGAAGGAGAAATAAAGAGTTTCACAGACAAAAAAAAAAAAAAAAGCTGCAGGAGTTTAGCAACACTAAACCCATGCTAAAAGAAATTTTGAAAGGACTATTCTAAATAGAAAAGCAGCAGGATGCTACAGAAATGAGAAACACACAACTGGAAAGGTGATAACTAATGAATTACAAATAAAGTAAACATGAAATTATAAAAGAAGACATACAAATCACTGAGAGTGGGAGAGGGAGGCAGGGAAATATGGAAAATATTTTTCTTTCTTTTTTAAATTTTTTTAACAGTAGGATGAGTTTGAGATCATGTTACTATCAGTTTAATAAAAACAGTTATATTAATGGGTTGACAGATTTACAAAAAAGGGTAACCACAAGCCAAAAATTTACAAAGGAGTCACAAAAATTAAATAAAATCCATGATAATAGAAAGGAAAATTACCAAACCACAAAAGGAAGAAGAAAGGAACAAAGAGGATATACCAATTCAACTGCAAAGATAAGTTCAAAGTGGCAATAAACACACATCTATCATTAATTACTCTCAATGTTAATGGACTAAATGCTCCAGTCAAAAGACACAGAGTGGCAGACTGGATAATAAAGCAAGAACCTTCAATATGCTGCATACAAGAGACCCACTTTAGGGAGAAGGACACATATAGATTGAGAGTGAAAGGATGGAAAAGGATATTCCATGCAAATGGAAAAGCCAGAAAAGCAGATGTTGCAGTACTGATTTCAGACAAAATAGACTTTAAAACAAAGGCCATAAAGAAAGATAAAGAAGGACATTTTATAATGATTAAAGGAGTGATACAAGATGAGGATATTACACTCGTTAATATATATGCACCCAATATAGGAGCACCTAAGTACATACAAGAATTACTAACAGAGATAAAGGGGGATATTGATGGGAATACAATCGTAGTTGGAGATTTTAACCCTGCATTAACATCACTAGACAGATCTTCCAGACAGAAAATAAACAAGGCAACAGAGAAATTAAATACTACAATAGAAAAACTAGATTTGGTGGATAATTTCAGAGCATTACACCCCCAAAAAATAGGATATACATTCTTTTCAAGTGCACATGGAATATTTTCCAGGATCGATCATGTACTTGGGCACAAAAGAAACCTCAACAATTTTAAGAAGATAGAAATTATCTCAAGCATCTTTACTGACCACAATGCCATGAAACTGGAAATCAACAACAGAGAAACAAAGGAGAAAAAAAGGAAAGCATGGAGATTAAACAATATGTTATTGAAAAAACAATGGATCAATGAGGAAATCAAAGCTGAAATTAAAAAATACCTTGAGACAAATGATAATGAAAGCACAACCACTCAAAACCTATGGGACACAGCAAAGACAGTGCTAAGAGGGAAGTTTATAGCGATACAGGCATTCCTCAAAAAAGAAGAACAATCTCAAATAAACAATTTAACCCACCACCTGAATGAATTAGAAAAAGAAGAACAAAAAGCCCCAAAAAGCAGCAGAAGGAAGGAAATAATAAAGATCAGAGAGGAATTAAATACAATAGAGTTTAACAAGACGACAGAAAAAATCAACCAAACCAAAAGCTGGTTTTGTGAAAAAGTAAATAAAATCGACAAACATCTGGCCAAACTCACAAAGAAGAACAAAGAGAGAGCACAAATTAGCAAAATAAGAAAGGAAAATGGAGAAATTACAACAAACAAAATAGAAATACAGAATATCATACGAGAATATTATGAAAAACTATATGGAAACAAACTGGATAACCTAGAGGAGATGGACAAGTTTCTGGAAACATACTGTCCACCAAAACTGAATCAAGAAGAATCTGAACACTTGAACAATCCGATCACTAGAAAGGAAATAGAAATAGCAATTAAAAACCTCCCTACAAATAAAAGTCCAGGACCGGACGGCTTCACCGGGGAATTCTACTAAACATACAAAGAAGAACTCATACCAGTCCTTCTCAAACTCTTCCAGACGATTGAAAAGGAGGGAATACTCCCAAACTCATTCTATGAAGCCACCATCACCCTGATGCCAAAACCAGGCAAAGACACTACAAAAAAAAGAGAATTATAGGCCAATATCACTGATGAACATAGACGATAAAATCCTCACCAAAATTTTAGCAAATAGAATCCAACAACACATAAAAAAGATTATACATCATGACCAACTGGGGTTCATCCCAGGGACACAAGGCTGGTTCAACATACGCAAATCAATCAGTGTAATACATCAGATCAACAAGAGAAAGGACAAAAACCACATGATCATCTCAATTGATGCAGAAAAAGCATTTGATAAAATTCAACACCAATTTATGATAAAAACTCTCGCCAAAGTGGGTATAGAGGGAACATATCTCAACATAATAAAAGCTATATATGACAAACCTACAGCCAGCATAGTACTCAACGGTGAAAAACTCAAAAGCTTCCCACTAAAATCTGGGACAAGACAAGGATGCCCACTATCACCACTCCTATTCAACATAGTCCTGGAATTCCTAGCCACAGCAGTCAGGTAAGAGAAAGAAATAAAAGAGATCCAAATTGGAAAAGAAGAGATAAAAGTGTCATTATATGCTGATGACATGTTACTATATATAGAAAACCCTAAAAGGTCCACACAAAAGCTACTAGAGCTGATTGAAGAATTCAGCAAGGTAGCAGGTTACAAAATTAATGTTCAAAAATCAGTTTCATTCCTTTACACTAACAATAAAACAACAGAAGAAGAAAGCAAAGAAACAATCCCCTTTCAAATATCACCCAAAGTAATAAAATATCTGGGAATAAATCTAACCAAGGAGGTGAAAGAATTATACACAGAAAACTATAAACCATTGATGAAGGAAATTAAAGAAGACTTTAAAAAATGGAAAGATATTCCATGCTCTTGGATTGGAAGAATCAATATTGTTAAAATGGTCACACTGCCCAAGGCAATCTACAGATTTAATGCAATCCCTATCCAATTACCCAGGACATATTTCACAGAACTAGAAAAAATCATAATAAAATTCATATGGAACCATCAAAGACCTAGAAATGCCAAAGCATTACTGAAGAGAAAGAAAGAGGCTGGAGGAATAACTCTCCCAGACTTCAGACAATACTATACAGCTACAGTCATCAAGACAGCATGGTATTGGTACCAAAACAGACATATAGACCAATGGAACAGAATAGAGAGCCCAGAAATGAACCCACAAACTTTTAGTCTACTCATCTTTGACAAAGGAGGCAAGAATATACATTTGAATAAAGACAGTCTCTTCAGCAAATAGTGTTGGGAAAACTGGACAGCAGCATGTAAAACAATGAAGCTAGAACACTCCCTTACACCATATACAAAAATCAACTCAAAATGGATTAAAGACTTAAACATAAGACAAGTTACAATAAACCTCCTAGAGGAAAACATAGGCAAAACATTATCTCACATACATTTAAAACTTTTCTCCTAGAAGAAATAAAAGGAAGAATAAACAAATGGGACCTAATGAAACTTACAAGCTTCTGCACAGCAAAGGAAACCAGAAATAAAAGAAGAAAACCTACGGAATGGGAGAAAATTTTCGCAAGTGAAACTGACAAAGGCTTGATCTCCAGAATATATAAGCAGCACATACTACTCAATAAGAAAAAAATAAACAACCCAATCCAAAAATGGGCAGAAGACCTAAACAAACAATTCTCCAAGGAAGACATACAAATGATCAAAAAGCACATGAAAAAATGCTCAATATCACTAATTATCAGAGAAATGCAAATCAAAACTACAATGAGGTCTCACCTCACACCAGTCAGAATGGCCGTCATTCAAAAATCCACAAATGACAAATGCTGGAGAGGCTGTGGAGGAAGGGGAACCCTCCTACACTGCTGGTGGGAATGCAGTTTGGTGCAGCCACTATGGAAAACAGTGTGGAGATTCCTCAAAAGACTAGGAATAGACTTACCATATGACCCAGGAATCCCACTCCTGGGCTTGTATCCAGAAGGAAATCTACTTCAGGATGACACTTGCACCCCAATGTTCATAGCAGCACTATTTACAATAGCCAAAACATGGAAACAGCCTAAATGTCCATCAACAGGTGACTGGATAAAGAAGAGGTGGTATATTTATACAATGGAATACTACTCAGCCATAAAAACCGACAACATAATGCCATTTGCAGCAACATTGATGCTCCTGGAGAATGTCATTCTAAGTGAAGTAAGCCAGAAAGAGAAAGAAAAATACCATATGAGATCGCTCATATGTGGAATCTAAAAAACAAAAACAAACAAACAAAAACAAAGCGTAAATAAAGGACAGAAATAGACTCACAGACAGAGAATACAGACTTGTGGTTACCAGGGGGGTAAAGGGTGGGAAGGGATAGACTGGGATTTCAAAATTGTAGAATAGACTACACTGTATAGCACAGGGAAATATACACAAAATGTTATGATAACTCAGAAAAAAATGTGACTATGAGTGTGTATATGTCCATGAATAACTGAAAAATTGTGCTGAACACTGGAATTTGACACAACATTGTAAAATGATTACAAATCAATAAAAAATGTTAAAAAATAAACCTAAAAAAAGAAAAAAGAAAGAATACTGAGCTGGAATGGGGAAGCCTTGGCTGTGAAGATTGCTCTGGCTATTCATTCATTCATTCATTCATTCATTCATTCATTCATCAAGTATTTATTGTGTGGTTACTATGTATCAGGTCCTATGAAATGATTTCTAGCTGCTACAGTGATAAAAGGACAAGGTTTCTGAATCCAAATACTTTATAATCTAGGGAGGCCACAGACCTGTAAATGAGGACTCATACTTTACTTGAATATTGGATACTATATACAGTGGAGGACAGTTGTGGAAGAGAGAAGTTAAAACCCTGGTGTAGCTGGTGAGGTTGGAAAGCATTAGAAGGTGTTTACAGAAGGATTAGTGGTTAGGCTGTAAAACGGAAGGATGTGAAAGTGGGGAGAATGATTCTCCTCAGAGGACACAGGACCTAATAAAGACATGGATGTGCGAAAGAACATTTCCCGACCTCTGGGTAATGCAATATAACCTAAATGTAAGGTGTTGGTGAAAAAGCTGGTAAGAAATGGGGCCTGACAAATAGGCCTAAATGTTCATAAATCTGGTGATGGAGAAATTAAAGAATCTTTAACAAGGTTGTACATTACCATTTTTTTTCATTAGAAAAATTACTCTGTATCAGTGCAGTGAATAGGTTAAGCTGTAGTAAGTCTAAAAGCAAAATGAAAATAATTCCACATACTTATTTAGCACACAGGAATTTATAAATACTAATTATTGATGTAAAAAGTACTCTGAATCTCTAAAAATTATGTGATCTACTCATTGAGTATATGTGTGCTTCATTTAAATAACCCCCATTATAGAATTTAACTGTAGAAATGTTTCTTTCAAGTAGGTATCACTTAGATGACAGTGGGAAGTAGATGTCACATCTCTGTGGTCCTGTTTCCCAATCGCCCTTCATCTTGCCCTGTCCTTTTCACTGTTAGTGTCTTTAACATCTCATCCTCCCAAGTGAGCATCCTCCCATGCCCATCACAAATCCCACCATACTGGGAAGCTTAGGTCCTTGATCCTTTTATTGAAATGTCCCATAAAAACATCTTATCTAAAAGCACGCTGTAAAGACAGCCCTTGTTTGGGAATCCTTCTCAGGAGATACATTTACACTCTGTCCTACAGAGGAGGCTCTTGCCTTTATAGGAGGGGAAGTAAGAATTTTAGGGCCAAGAAGGAGAAGCTTAAGTCTATCCCATTTGTACATTTATTTAATAAGTATTAAATGTGTAAGTGGTTACCATAGTGACAGGGTAACTCAAACATAGATTCTGCTATTAGTGTGTTACCTGTGTAGCCAGGAGAGACTATGATCAAGAATTTTCAAATCCAAGATAGAGATTAAAATCACCAAAGTGAATACAGATAAAAGAGTGGGAAGCAAAAAATAAATATCTTAGTTTATTATTTTACATGTTGGAATTAAACAGCCTGCTTAATGGGAAATTGCAAATTTTTTTCCCATTTTAAAGCCTCTTTTATGTTAATTTGAATTTAATTTTCATGCCACTTTAGATACAATATATTTGTCTTTCATAGTTTTTGTTTTAGGTAGGTTTTTAACAGTTTAACTGGGAAATTAAATTGTATCTTTAGAAGTTACATTATCAGGATGAACTAATTAATTGTCCAGAAGAGAAGAGTGAGATTTTATAATCTTGTTTTATTTGATTGTTAGTGCAAGGATCAGACATCATTCATCTGGAGAAATGCTATTGGTTGCTGAGGGCTCAATCCCGAACTGGATGATTTGATTTAGAGACATTTGGCCCATTGGCTTCACCACCAATTCGTCCATCCCTGAGTGAAGGTGGGAATCCTTCTATTTTCTACAAATGTTCTTTGCTAAACACGTGAGCCTTGTTCCACCTTTGGAGCCTTGCGTAAGTCGGTTTACCTTTCTGCACCTGAATATTCTCATATATAAAATCAGTTTGACCAAGACAATCATTATGAAACTGTGCTCCAGTGCGGTGCCTCAGCATCTGGTGCAGGGTCAGGGTGGTGGACACTGAATAGGCAAAACTCTAGCTTCCACACATGATCCCACCTCTTCCTCAGATGAGGAGTGTCTATTGTATATCTTTTAAATAGAAGAAAGTTCCACTGCTGTATCCTTCCCCCACCTTTGAATAATTAAGAAACCACTGGACTAGAACATCTCTAAGGTCCTCACTTAGCTCTAAACTTTTCACTACTATATATATATATATTTTAAATGAGGTTTACAAGGAGTAGTTGTGGGTGATAATCACAAAAACTGTATTTGAAATCTGAAAGCTTGGGTTCTGCTTCTGATTCAGACCTTTTTAAAAAAATTTCTTACTTTTAGCAAGTCATTTAACTACTTCTTAGCTTCAATTTTCTGCTCTTTGTGGGCACAGAATTAGATACTTGAAATAGTCTGTATTCTTCAGGCTTAAAGTGTGTTTTAAAAATATTTGTTAGGGGAGCTAGAACAGACAGAGCTTCCACTTCAGCAGTGCAGTTATGTTTTTACCTTTTTAGAATTAGAGATTGAGAAATCATTTCATTTGAAAACAGAATGATTCCATTTATTTTTTATGAAAATTTTAAAAACCACAGGATTAGATTATAAATTGCCCTTTATTTCTGAAATTTAATATATTTATTTATACAGATTAAGTGGCACAATGAAGACTGCAGTACAGAATTTCTTTCTCTTATAACATAGTGTGTTAGTTTCCTTTGCTTCATGAAGGAGCTGTATGAAGCTTGTTAGTAACAACACAGTATATCTTTGATAGAGTTCAACTTTTCTTCTTCTTTTTTCCTTTTTCTTCTTAGTCTTTCCATATTAGGATAATTGTGGTCTCTCACTTTTTTCCAGTTAAATTTTTGAAATATATTTTTATTTTTTACATTTTACAATCACTTTTGACTTTTGGAATTAATATAAGATAGAGACAGGTAGGCAGACAAAACCAAACACTAAATGATAGTATTTTCTTTTAGGAAGTTAAATTTTGGTTATAATTATGCCAGGGGGAAAAAAAAACTTCCTAAGACAGTGGAAACTACTGATAACTTTTAAAAACTACGTCAGTTTATGTAAGTCATGCCTCCTTTCATAAGCATGTCATTATTAACAGGAAGTTTGTTGGCTGTGATTTATTCTGTGTTCCTATTTTACAGGTTTATTTAATGCTTTTGGTGAAAATCATGACAGCCACATAGATTTTAAGGAGATATCCTGTGGGTTATCAGCTTGTTGCAGAGGACCTCTGGCTGAAAGACAGAAATGTAAGTGTGTTAAACATCACAAAATTTGGAAGCTATACAGAGAAAAATATTAGCATCCATTCATGTAAAAAATCATCTGATTAAGGCTTGAATTTTCATCCCTTTGGCAAATAGCAATCTCTTGCTCAGGTTTTACTGAGGTCAGTGTAAAGGTTCAATCATCTATTCTTTTTTACTGTGGAGTAATTTAAGATCATTGTTATTAATAATGGTTGATTTTCCAGATGAATGTACAATTCATGACAAACGAACTACATCAGTCATGATGTGTTTTAAAATGTTAAGCATATAGAAAATATTTTCTGGTAGTCTATATAGTAAATTTGTCTTGCTTAACTTGAATTCCAACTTATTTTCTATCACTGTGTATATTGATATTTTATTAGCAAAATTAAATTTATGATAAAACAATTTTATTAAATAGTAAATTTATCTTTTAAACCTAGCTAAAATATTATAGCATAATTTATAAGCATATTACATTAATAAATCTTAACCATATTTGGTTAGGAAAATGCAGCAGTTTACATTTAATTGGAAACTAATTCTTATATATTCACTAAGGTCATTATCAGTGCATCTTTCTAAAATACAGCTTCACAAATACTGCATATTTTGGGTATGATACTTAATAGTTCAATATTCTTTAGTAATGTTGCACTGTGATGCACTCAGTTAATTTAATAGCATAATTATTACACGGGTGTGTGAACTAGATAATTATTTAATCTTAAAAATTTAGATTTCTTTTATCTTCCCTGATAGTATACCATTACTCTAACCTGGCTTTGTGATAGATTATTTGTTCACATTAAAGTTCTGGTATTAAAGAGGCTGAAGTCTTTGTTCCTGAATTTAGGTTAATTATTGTCTTAAATTTTTCTTATATTTATTTTTTGCCAGTGGACTAGTGGAAGTTAACCAACTAGACTAACTAGCAATTTTGCTGATATTGATGTTAATTAGCAAAGTGCTGATATTTCGGATTTTTAGCTTGTTGTATATAAACTTCATTGAATATTTCAAATTGTTCTTAGGCAAAAATATTGGGTGCACATTAATTACACTGGAGAGGTAAAATCTTTATACAGTCATCTCTCATTATCTGCTGAGGATTGGTTCTGAGACCCCATCAGATACCAAATCCATGGATGCTCAAGTCCTTATGTAAAATGGCATAGTATTTGCATATAACCTATGCACATCCTCCTGTATACTTTAAATCATCTCTAGGTTACTTGTAATACCTAATACAATGTAATTGTTTGCAAATAAAATGTAAATGATATGTAAATAGTTGTCAGTGAATAGCAAATTCAAGTTTTGCTTTTGAGAACTTTCTGGGAAAGTTATATATATACTTATATATATTCTTGCTTTTGAGAACTTTCTGGGAAAGTTATATATTGATCTACTGTTTATACCTGTGAATGCAGAACCAATGGATACAGGGGGCTGACTGTACCAGATTTTTGTTGATTCTTAATATAGATGGAATACTTTCAGCATTGTAAGAATCAACTCTGAAGTGATCAGTTTTAAATATTAGAAATTAATTTAAAAGCTTGAATTACCTTCTCAAAATCTGTGAGATATTGTATAGTAACTTGGCCCTTTTTCAGTTTGAAAGAAATTTAACTTTAGATTTAAGTGAAGGATAGAGTTCTCTAAGCTGGCTAATGATATAAGGAGAGAGACTTGTGAAGTGTACAGGAATTCCTACAAGTTCAAAGGAGTTTAAGGATACAGTGTCCTCCAAATAAGAACTTAATCCAGAATGTAGTTGTTTGAGGAACTAAGTAATTTTACTAGGGCAGCTTGTAATAAAATGTATTATACTTCAGAGTATGAAAGTAATTTCCCTCCATAAGAGTTTCTTTTCTTTAGTTTGCTTCAAGGTATTTGATGTTGACCGTGATGGAGTTCTCTCTAGGGTTGACCTGAGAGACACGTGGTTGCACATTTAGAGGTCTGGAAGGACAACTGCACCGATGATACCCTGGTAAAGTCTGATTGTATACATCTTCTTGCATGTAAACTTCCAACAGGAACATAGAGTGAAGAATTTTTTAAAAGAGGTTGAGAAAAAGATTTCTTACTACTTCCAGGTTCTATATTATGCTACTCAAAATATTCATAGCCAAAGATGAAAAATTGGGAAGAGAATTTGCCTTAGAAAATTTAATAAACTGAATGTATTATGTAAAAAAAAAATGAAACCACTGGAAAATTGTCATAATCTTTAAGGTAAAGAAGCAATCTATTTCTGTAATTAAAAAAAAAACTTGACTGAAAATACTTTATACTTCAGCTACTGGCTAATAAAAATGATACCTTCTCTTTCCTAACTACTGACTTGGGTTTCTGGTTTTAAAGGAATTACATGTGGATGTATCCAACATTGTAGAAGACAGATAGAATGCACATGACACCACAAAGCTGAGTCTAGCAGAGATTAGTTTGTTCTTTTCTAAAAATACATTATATTCTAAATTGGTATACATACCTTACATATACATACTTGAATCTCTTCTACATCATCCCTGCTAAATGCTTATTTGGACCTGTGGTTACAGTGCCTCCAAGTTGCCCCTAAGGAAACCCCATTCCACCTTTAAACAACTCCATTAAGTGTTATTTACATAAAAACATTATATTTTATAAGCTAGGCATTTTATAAAATTTAAGTAGAGACAGCCCTTGCCATCTGTAATTTATAATCTTTACTTCTCCCATTTTAATACATTATGGTAAGACAAAGCTTATATTGAGCAAAAGAAGCCACAGAATAAAAGAACACATTGTACAATTCAATTTATATGAAGTTCTAGAACAGAGACAGAACTAATGTCAATAAGTGTTACAATAGTGATTTAGGAGATGGGTGATTTAACTGGGAAGGACCGTAGGATATCTGGGATGATGGAAACTATTTTTTATCTCAATGTGGGTGGTGTATATATTTTAAAAATTTTTTTCAATAATATTGGTGAGGGTCTGTCCTAAGTTCTTTAATAGCAGCCAGAATAAGTGTATAATAGCAGAAACAAGCATGTACTTTACAAAGAATAAGTCCTTGAATTTTTTTAGTTTCACAACATTTATTGAAGATATTATAATTGGTTTGCCTTAATGTCTATGTGAAACTGAAGATAATCCATATATGTGAGACACATATGAGTTAATTTGACCCTTTCTATTCAAATCTTGACATGTACCAAGTAGCAGATGGTAGGATGTAGACCATAGTGGTCTTATACAGGCTTAGAAAAATAAGTAACATTTTTTTAAATCACAAATCCAGAAGAAATCATCATAGTCTTATTAACTGACACTCAGTAGAAATAAATAATAGAAATTAACTTTTCAGGGCTTGATTTTTGTTTGGCAATTCAGATAACCGTCTTCATTTACTTTTCTGCCCAAAGTAAGGTAGCCATTTCTATTTGGTATATATGAAAACAGAAACATAGGAAAGTTTCTTTTAGGAAATACCTTATGTAGAGATACAATTTCCATCGCCTTTTTTCTGGGTGTTTGATAAGTATGGAGGTTATCATTGCTGTCTATTTTTATGTAAGTCTGAGTTTCTTCTTATGGCTGTACTTTTGAACATTAAAAAAAAGATCATTTAGCTGCTCCATCTCCGTGTAACCATAACAATGAAATGGTAAAAATTTAGAATAGAATTTGGACCTTTCAACCAAACCTATTACCCATATTCACTGGTAACTAGACTGTGACAATATTACCCATTATTTTGTATCATTACATTGGTATTAATATACTTTAATGGAAGTTGCATCTTGAAAGATAATAATTACCACCACAGTGCTTTAAAATCTTTTCTTATAATAAGTGGTATTATATATTGAATGAATACATGAATATCATTAATAATAAATATTACTAAGAATCATTAAATAATAAATCGTTAGATAATAAAAATATAATTAAGTAATAAAAGCTAAGAACATTATTATTCATCTAGGATTGTTAAGGTGATTGTTCAAAACATGAAGTAAGAAGCATTTGGCTATATTTTTGCCTCCCAAGAAATATGTCTACTGTATATAAATGTAATTTTTGGTACACTATGACACCAAAAAAAAAATACCACTTTACTCAACTTGTGAAAGTAATTTTAAATTTTATTTTGAGGAAATGTTAATATAGATACTCATTTATTATATATATTTAGTTCTTTTAAATCTCTTAAGAAGTCTAATGATATTTCCAGGTGTTTTAAAGAAGATCTTAGAAAATTATTAGGGTCAATGGGCATAATCCAGAGAGTTTGGAAAGATGCTTTCAAAGTCAGTAAATAGTCCTTTTTCTCTACCCAGAACCTTTTGTGGGTTCTGTTAGTAAACTTCACCTTGAACCAGAAGATACTGTGAGTTATTTCCCAGGTCTTACTGGAGGAAGATTTTTGGTGATAAATTGCCCACGTTATGACTCACTACTTCAGAGTTTGGTTACTTTTGAACTTATTTTTGCTGGCCTACTTTTAGATGAACACATAGCATCTACATTAAATCATTAGTTTTCTTTCAGACAAATGACCGTTGCAAGTTTAATAAAACAGATTTTATTCAAATAATATAAGAAAATGAAGATTTAAGATATTCTTAAACATTGTTTCTCTTTCAGAATGGCCATCTTAACTCTAGAGGAATATCAGATCTGGAGTGTGAAAAATGTTCTTGCCAATGAGTTTTTGAATCTACTTTTCCAGGTATGTTTAAGGTAGGTGACAGAGACCGAGGGCAGTGGTACCAGTAGTTCTACATCTTTTCCATTATGTAGTAGTTAGACAACTAGACTACAAAACCATATATTGTCAAAAGAACTGCATTAACCTGTACACCACCTGCAGATTGTAAGTTAGAGCGTGCGTGCTTCTCAGAGTCACAATGTGCATGATAGGAAAGTAGAGTATAGCTGATAATGTTTATCTTAATAACTCATGATACAGCAGATTGTAAACACATAGAAAAGAATTTAAAATGTAAAAGCCATTATAATTTGCTATTTTTCTTTACTTTGTTTTTTTAAGACCCTTCCTAACAAGTAAGGCAGTGTGGACAGAGACAAAGATCATAAGACGGCAGCTGTAAATTTTTCACAAAGTATACAATCTTTCCAGTTAGGAGGTTATTTTAGATGCAAAGCTGTTTCTTAATTTTCTTTTTTTTTTTTTCTTTTTTTTAATTTAATTCTTTAGAAGGCCCAAAAAAGATTGAAGGAGAAAGGAGGAAAGAAAAGCTGTCAGGGGTGAACATGAAATCATAAAACTTGCCAGATTTTAACTATTTTCCCAGTTAAAGTAGTTCTCTTTGCTCCAATTTAAAGAAACAACTTATAGTTTCCCATTTTTCATAGTTCTTCATAAATATATGTTGACTTAATAGTATTTTACAGGGGGGAGGGTTGTGAGTAGGGACAGACTGGAAGTTCAAGATTTGTAAATACTGACAGTATATATAGAATAGATAAACAAGTTTATACTGTATAGCACAGGGAAATATATTCAAGATTTTGTAGTAGCTCATGGGGAAAAAGTATGAAAACAAATATACGTATATTCATAAAGTACTGAAAAATTGTGCTGTACACCAGAAGTTGACACAACATTGTAAACGGACTATAACTCAGTAAAAAAAAAATCAAGATAAAACTGTTAGAACACTGTAAAAAAAGGAGTATTTTAGATTTTTCTTATTTTATTCTCCTTTTCTTATAAAAGCACCCCTATGAAGATCAATAAGGCTTGATATCTTTATATCTATCATGATCCTCCATTGTAAATACAGAGTAACCTGCCTGTGACACAGCTATGTTAGAATAAATGAAAACTGAACTCTTCCTGACAGCTAATAATTAATGTATATTTAAAGCATATGAAATCTGATAAGCCTATGATACCCATTTATATCAATCAGTTGCTCCACTGTCAGTTATCAGCCAGGATCTAAGTTGATGTCTTTATAAAATATAAGTACATATAAAAATAATATGAACATACTGCAAACAGAAATGACTTGCTTAGTAATATGAAAATTGAGCAGCTATCTTTATCTCATTCAAAATGATGCCCTCAATTACTTTAAGTTATCATTAATTATATAAACATTTTGACCACTTAAGTTTGTGTCTGAGTCATCTTGAAGCTCTTACATAGCAAAGCATTTTGAACTTTTATATTGCCTTTCCTAATTTCTCATACTTATCAGGGAATTGCATAGGCACTATTTTTTCTATGACTCTATAAACAGATGTATGCCTGAGATTTTGTTTTGTGTCTCAGTGTTTCTAGAATTATATTACTGACAGATTTTTTGTTGGTTATCAATCTAATTTTTTTCCTGGAATATATAGTCCTTTCAAATATATATATATATATATGTAGTCAGTTTAAATGTTGTGTCAATTTCTGGTGTACAGCACAATGCTTCAGTCATACATGAACTTACATTTATTCATTTTCATACTCTTTTTCACCATAAGTTACTACAAAACTGTATTGGATATAATTCCCTGTGCTACACAGTATGAACTTGTTTATAAATTGGGAGTTTTAGATTTGCATGTACTAAATATTAACATTGCATTTTATGATGCTCACTTTATCCCATATTCAGACATGCTTTTAAAACTTTATTTTCACTTAATATAAAAGTAAGCACTTACTCTAAACTGTTTTATTTTCTGTCTGTTACTAAAATAGAATTAGCTAGTAAATTCAGTGATAAATGCTTGAATTATACTTTTATTTTATTTGCCAAGATCCCACTCCTGGCTGACCATTTTGCGTATTTAAGTATAAAGTAAGTAAATGTCAGTAGAATTAGGAAAACATTCCTGTGGTAGTATTATTTTCAGTCCTTTCAAATAAACTCAGTGCCCAATATTTTGCAGAGGAAACATTCTAAACATGATCAGGATCTTCTATCTTGTACGTTTGTCAGAAAGCGTCAAATGTTAAACAGTTTGATAAACAGAATAGTGCACCACACTGACCCCTAACTATATGCATGCTCTAATCCTGAAATCTGTGAATATGTTATTTTACATGGCAAAGGGGATTTTGCAGATGTATCAGGTTAAGGACTCTGAGACAGGGAGATTATCCTGGATTATCTACATGGGCCTAGTCTAACAACAGGAGTCCTTAAAAATTGAAAAGCTTTCCCAGCTGTGGTCAGAAAGATATGACTTTGGAAGAAGGATTAGAAAGCTGTAAAGCTTTTAGATTTGAAGATAGAGGAAGCGCCATGGGTAAAGAAGAGTGGGTGAACTCTAGAAGCTGGAAAAGACCAGGAAATATATTCTTCCTTTGACCCACAGAAGGGCATAGCGCTGCTGACATCTTGATTTTTAGCCAAGTGATACCTGTTCCTGACTTGACCTACAGAACCATAAAATAATAAGTTTGTGTTGCTTTAAGCTGCAAAATTTGTGATAATTTGTTACAGCAGTGATAAAAATAAGGGAGATAATCCAAATTTATGGATTGGAGGGCTCGACATTTTAAAGATGTCAGTTCCCCTTCAACTGATCCGAAGATTTATATGTGCACATCAAAATCCCCAAAAGTTAATTGTTGTTACTGTTTTTTTTGTAGAACTTGACAAGCTGATTCTAAATACATAGAGAAGCGTGAAGGGCCAACAATAGCCAAGATGATATTAAAGAACAATGTTAAAGGACTTATTATAAAACAATATTAAGTCTATGTGATAACTACCTAAAGTTAGACATATAGACCAATGGAACAGTATTGAATTAAACCCTGTACCATACATGAACAGTAATTTTAGATAGATTATAAATCTAACAAACTTGAAACATAAAGCAAAGCATCTGGGTGAGGGTAAAGCTCAGGTGGAATGTGTGCTTAGCATGCATAAGTTCTTGGGTTCAACTCCCAGTACCTCCATTAAAATAAATAACCTAATCCCCCACCAAAATAAACATCTAGAAAATGATTTAGGAGATATTTTAATGACTTTGAAGTGGCAAAGAGTTCTTAAACAGGACACAGCACTAAACATAAAAGAAGAGATTTAAGTTGGACTTCAGTAAAATTAAGAATTATTTTTATCAAGAGATACCATTAAGAAAGTGAAAAGCTAAGCCACATGGTGGGAAAATATATTTGCTATACCTATATCCAACAAAAGACTTGTATCTAGGGCATATAAAGAACAAAAACCAGTGGAGAAAAAGCAGAACCTCAATATTAAAATGTGCAAAAAAATTGAACAGGTGCTTCAAAAAAAAAATCCAAATAAGCTATGGAAAGAGGCTGACCTCTTTAGTAATAATGGAAATACGTACTAAAACCACACTTGGAACACCATTAGACATCCACTAGAATAGTTAGTTGTTAAGTGATATGAAGCATTGCTGAGGGCAACAAGCAATGGGGACTCTTACACATGGCCAGTGGGGATATGAATTCTTACAAATACTTTGGAAATAGGCTTTTTGAATGAAAGTTATATATGTATATGTGTGTATATATATGTACACACACACACATACACATACATACACACACACACACCCTATTACCAAGGGTAACCCATGTGTGTACCCTTCAGAAACTTCTACATCTGAGCAACAAAGGACATCCAGAAAATTCTCATAATCACTATTTCTTATAGCCCCAAATAGAAAAGGACCCAAACACCTGTCAACAATAAATATATAACCATAAGTGGTGGCACATGCATACAAGTTGTATACTTTAAAGCAATAAAAATAAATATACTAGTTTACAGAAAACACTAGTGGATGAATCTTACATAATTTTGAGTGGAAAGTACGGGACCAAAAATTTCAAAAGCAAAAAAGCCAATCCATGGTGGCTGAATTTATGATGGTGAGTCCATCAAAGGTGTGCCGTAGTATCTGGGAAAAAACCCAAAGTGGAACAGCAATGTTCTGTTTCTTGACAGGATGAAGGTTACATAGATGTGTTTACTTTGTGAAAAATCACTGAGCTGCATACTTAAGATGTGTTCACATTTAAGCATGTATATTATATTTGCATTTTTTTAAAAAATGTTAGCTTGCAAAAAAAGATACCCAAAGCCTAAGTATTTATCAGTAGGAGAATGGATAAAACAAATGATAGTATATTCAAACAATGGAATACTATTTAACAATAAAAAAGAATCAACTACTGATACAAGGATAAACCTCAGAAGCCTAATTTATACATTTCATTGTCAGGTAAATTTTAACTCAGAAGGTAAACAAAACTATAAACAGGCATGTGCCCTGGGGGAGGGGTGCTGTAGCCTTTGTCTCCTCAGATCTGTGCCATTACTGGCACATCTCGCAAGAAGAGAGGCAGAGCTCAGCCACAGCTACCATCTCCTGTTCATAGTGCCTGGGCGGGGGCAGGGCTGAGACCTGAAACTGCATGTGGGGGCTCCACAACCTCCTAGGCAGGACTGAGACTTGTTTATAGCCCAAGGCAGGGAGGATCTTTCTATCCTGACACCTCAGAGAACTTGTGCTGCCAAGAGAAACAAGGAGCTCAGATTTGGCACAGAGTGTAGGCAGGGCTGTTCCATGGTCTTCCCCGAGCCCACCTACAGACCGCTTACCTGAGGCAGAGCAGGCAGCTGCACAGAGCAGCAGAGTTCCAGCACCAGGAGAGGGCAGGTGGGCAGCCACCCACCTTCCTGGCAGGAAGACAGCACTTGACCACGGTGCTGGGATGGGGTGTGATCTGCCCACCTGCCTCCCCCTGAGCACAGCATCTGACTGTGGCATCAGGAGGGGGAGTGAGCTGCCCGCCCACCGGTTAAGACCTCAGCTCCTGACCTAGTGTTAGGATGGGGAACAATCTGCTAGCCAACAGCCACTGAGAGCAGCACAGATGAGGGCGTCAACAGAAGGCCTATGAAACAGCAAGCTGAGTTCACGAAGCAGGGCAAAGACACAAAGACCTGTCAATAAAATCATTAAGGGCACACCATCTCCAGGTTAAGTACATAACTGATACTCCTTAAGCCACGGTGCCAGAGAGATATGAGCAATGTGAAGAAGCAGAGAAACCACTCACAATTAAAAGATCAAGAGAAATCCCCTGAAAGCATGATCAAGGAAATAGACATTGATGGCCTACTAGATCAAGGTTTCAAAAAAAGAGTGATCAAAGTACTGAAGGAACTAAAAAAATAGGGTTTAGGGATATAAAATATGTCAAAAATGAAATAGAAACTATAGAGAAGAACCAAGTAGAATTAGTAAACTCATTGGCTGAGATGAGAGCTGACCTAAAGGCTGTGCAAAGCAGACTAGAAAATACAGAAGAACAAATATGTGATCTAGAAGACAGGACAACAGAAAGCACCCAATCAGAACAGCTGAGAGAAAAACAAATAAAAAACAATGAAAACAATATACGGGACCTATGGGGTAATATAAATTGTGCCAATCTATGCATAATAGGAGTTCCAGAAGGGGAAGAAAGAACAAAGGGGATTGAAAAGTTATGGGAAGGACTCATGACTGAAAACTTCCCAAACCTAAAGAAGGAATCATATCCAAGCACAGGAGGCTCAGAGGGTCCCAAAAAATAAGAACCCAAACAGACCCACACCAAGGCACATCCTAATCAAGATAGCCAGAGTCAAGGATAAAGAAATGATCCTAAAGGAAGCAAGAGGAAAACAAAGAGTGAGTTACAAGGGAACCCCCATAAGGTTTCCAGCTGATTTCTCTACGCTGTTTACAACAGCTAAGACATGGAAACAGCCTAAAATGTCCTTCAACAGATGACTGGATAAAGACGTGGGATATTTATATGATGGGATACTATTCAGCCACAAAAACTGACAACATAATGCCATTTGCAGAGACATGGATGCTCCTGGAGAATGTTATTCTAGGTTGAGCAGAACAGAAAGAGGAATACCATATGAGATCACTCATGTGTGGAATCTTAAATATATGCAAGATCTTGTGGTAACTCACAGCAAAAAAAAAAAAATGTGACAATGAATATATGAACATTCATGTATAACTGAAAAATTGTGCTCTACAGTGGAATTTGTCATAACATTGTAAAATGAATATTACCTAATAAAAAGTGTTTAAAAATAAGTAAAATATAATATAACCTTTAAAATACTGTATAATGAGAGGTGTGATGTTCTAGCATCTGTTCTAAGAAGTACGTTAGACACACATAAGTATAGCCAGTGGTCAGAAAGAACACATGTTATCAGCTACCACCCCATGTAAATTAATGGCATTTAGTAGATATTCATATATGTGTGTACATATATAAAATATGTATTAGTATATATGTAAATCAAATAAAATAATTATATTATAATCTAATGTAAAATCATATCAGCAAGCGCACTGTGCTGACATAAAAGATGCACAGTTACTATAAGGCCTCTCCCCTTATTTACTATCAGTGTCAGAAAGTCTCTTGGAATAAGTTAGCAGAATTAAAAAGTCTAAAAAGACACAAGAACGCACTCTGTTAAAGAAAATAAACCACAAGAAAAAAACAAATGAATGGACAATGAAGATCCTACAGATAAAAAAGCCAATTTTTATGGGAAATAGCCTTAAAATAAAAAATAAGGAGATTATATTCTAATTTCACCTTTTGAATAAAGATATACAAAATTTAGCTGAATACTTTCATATTTTGCACTTATGAAGAAAACATGTATTTGCAATGAAAAAGCAGATATTATCCTGCCTTTTGAGTATTCTAAAGTTTTAGGTTTGAATATATTTCATCTTAAATGGTCTTAAGCACTATGCAGTGGTTGGTGTTTTAAAAATACCACTGTGTGTGGAACTTCTAAAAGTGATTCAAAAAAATTTATATTTTTGTAATGATTTAGTAAAGGCCTGGATATTATTTTTAACAAGACTACTCACCATGGAAAGCTGCAAGATTTTTTCAATGAGTTTATATTCACACATGTTTAAGATTGTCACTATATTATGAGAAAATGTCAACCGTGGCAGTATTTTGACTTGAAAACGAGGTAAGCTGAGAATCATATTTTAAGTATAAAATAAATGATTGCATTCCTTTAAAGACAAGAAATTAAAAGCATAATAAACTCTGACTTTGACAAACTTAAAATGCAAAAATTAACATAATGTGATTTTACACTATTCTCTTTAACTCTTTCAGTACTTCCTCAGCCCCTTTCCCATTACACCCGCGTCCCCGCTCCTGACCCTTGGTGTACACACCTCCTTTCACACGGGGGAGGGGGACCCGAGCGGTGAGGACCAGGGGCGCGGACACTCACCCGCTCCCGGCGGGCGAAGAGAATAGTCGAAGCGGGCCAGCCAGCGCACCCGTCCCCTCCTGCCCAGCCGGCCGGGGCCCCAGCTCGGTCAGGTCCACACACACCCCGGCAGGAAGAGGGCTCAGGCAGTGGGAAACCGGCGTAAATTCAGACAGCAGGCGGGGAGAGTCCTTCTCCCGCGGACACGCAGGCAGCGCTGACCCAGACCCTCCCTGGCGCCGCCCGCTCAGTCCTGAGGAAAACAAGCTCCGCCCCCAGGGAAGATGCTGGCTGCTGACGCGGACTGCGCATGCGCACCACCACCTAAGACACGCTGGCTTCGCGCGCCCCCTGCAGGTCCTCGAGGGTGGTGCAGGATACTCAGAACTCACTGTAGAACACCTGACCCCTCCCAGCCAGGATGCTAAATCACTGGAAATCTCAGTGCCCTGGCCTCTTTATTGATGGCACTGGCGATGCTCTCATCCAGCCATGCCTGCTCTCTTGCCTGGCACATGCCTCAGTCCTTGGAATCACGCCTGAATCAGATTCTGTTCTGGAGGAAGGACAGGTGCAGAAGAATCTCAAAATTCCAGACTTAGAAGATGATCAGGAACCCAAACTCAAATCTGTCAACCCCATGGGGTCCCTTGAGGAGTGTGGTTTTCTCAGAACCATCTGCCCTGTGTCAGGAGCAGACCAAGCCTCAGGTAGCTTAGAGAGGCTATCATGCAGCCCATGCTTTGGACGGTTCTCAGTTCTGACCTGCATGACCTTGAGACCCTTTTGTAACTCCTAACACTGTTTTCTCATACCTATAGTGATGGTTATTGACGACTGAGTTAATCCTCTTACAATGCTGACATGCCACTGTTCCTTGGATAACAGAATATTTTGAAGGGGTCAACTGTTTATCACTTCCCCCTAATTAAGTATGTTTTTAAAACTAGAACTGTTTCAGGGGGCACTCAGGTCCTCCTATTGCACCAGTTCCTGAGGTGTTGGCAGTTTCTGTTCTGAGCTACAGATCCTGATCCTGCCGGTGGTCTATGGTGATGCCAGTGTGTACATGCTCTTCCTTGTGCACCGGTGTGGGAAGGAGACAGCCCTTCCCCTACATGAGGCTGCAACCTGCTGACACTCAAAGCAGGCACAATGAAGAATCAGCTAGAGTTCCCGGCACCAGCTGTCCCAGGTAGAAGTATCACCTTCACCACAGTGTTCCTGTGCTCCTGTCAGGCCTTCACTACTCCCAGCAGGCCATGCATGAGCAGTGTGACAGGTGACTGCCTGTCCCAGCACAGCACGGTGGTGATGATCCCACCTTATCTGTTTGTCTTTGGAGTGTCCCCACATCTCTCTGAGCTTCACTTTGCTCTTCTCACAGGCAGGGTTGTACAGGCATGAACCTCACAGGGTTATGGTAGGTAGTCATGGTAGCTGCTCACACAGTGGCATGCTCTGCCGAGAGGGCTGCTGGGAGTTCTTTGTGTCTTCACAATTGTCCTTCACTCTCCCCAATGAAATCACACTTGGCCTTATCCTTCCCTGGCCTGTGGCCTCTCTCTGTTTGCAAAAGAATATGGAAAAAATCTGTTTGCAAAGAAGTTTTGAGGTTCTGTCCATTTGGTCCAGGAAATGCTGACTCTGTTAGATGTGCTGTTGGGTGGGCTCTCATGGGAGAGGCTTGGGCAGGACTTCCCTTGGCAATAAGCTGCCCCACCCAGGCCTTTCCATGATCCAGACTCCTGGGACCAGGGTGCAAATCCCCAGCTCCCTACTTGTCAACAATGTGACCTGGGCAACTTTCTCAAACCCAAGCTTTGTCCACCCAAGGTCAGCAGAGATGGGGGATAACAGGATATCTTGCACAGAGTGTCTGTGCAGATAAAGTGAGGTAGAACAGACAGAACAGTGGTGGGGCCTGGCCCGTTGGTTGGCAGAAGGGAGCTTACCATGTGCAGCAATTTCCGCGGGTCACCCAGCAATCTGCCCAGAGGCTTAGCCACTCCATCACTATCATGTCTCTGAAGTCCACTTAACCACATGGGAGAGAAACAAACACATATTCTGAGTGTAGCTGCCACAGGAAAAAGTGCATCTGAGCGGGGAGTAATACCAGAGGGTGATCAGGATGGTGGAAGATGCCCCCTGAGGTTGAGAAGACTGGAGCTGCCCTCCAGAGCCTGGGGTTAGTGAGGATGGGCTTGTAGAAATGCCTCTCTCCTTTACCCATCAATGCTAGGTCCTGCTGGTACTGAGTCCCACAATCGGTGTGCTGCTAGTTCCCTCAGCACAGAGAAAAACCCAGGAGTTCCCACAAGGATTCGGCCACGTCCTCTGCTTCCTGAACTCCCACTCTGGTGACCCCACCTGGGATGCAGAGATGAGGTGAGGCAGGGGCCTGTGCTGACAACACCACTGCTCTACCCTGGGAATCTGGCACACAGTAGGTGCTCGGTAAGTCATTGTTGAATGAACAGCAATACTGGGCCAAGATTCTGTGGGTGTCTGTGCCCCCAGATCAGGGACCCCTCAGGGCCCACCTCACAAGTGACATGAAAATAATAATGCCACCAGGAGCAATAACATTTCCTCAGAATAAGTGGGCTTTTCCAAGCACTCTCCACCTGTTGCAAAGGCCTCCCAGCAGGGAGGTGGGCTGTGAGGGGCAGCACTGCACTCTCCACTGTAACAAGGAGAAAGCCAAGGGCCACAGAGAGGAGTGCCTTTCCAGTGTCACTGCTCACTTTCACACCTTTTGGGAGACTGGGAGGCTTTTCTACTACATTCTGGCTCTGAAGCCCCAATACTGTGTGGACATGCCTCCCTCCCTGAAGCAAGGAACCACTAAGTGACTTGTCACTTGTCACCAAGCAGACAGGCACATTCCAGCTCATTGTGCCACCTGCAGGTTGTGCTAGTAGCAGGATCCTCTGGGAGACATCACACTCTCCCAACCTGAAAACAGGTGAACAGCTCACAGGTTTCCTGGAGAGATGGTCACATGGCCTTGATCTGGCCAGTCAGCATTTTCCATCCTCCCTGGCCACTGTGATTGGCTCAGGGCTGGGCACTAGCCCAGTCAGGCTCCACGGAGGTCAGGCCTCGTTGCTGGAAATCTGGGAGCAGAGAAGTTCTATTTCAGTTGGGAGTTAAGGGGTGGTGATGTCAGCCTGTGGCAGTTGGTGACTATCTTGCTCTCATAAAGGCAGAGCCATGTGAAGATGACAACAGTGGCAGAGCTCATAGTTGGGGAAGTAAGACTTCTGCTGATGTCACTGAGCACCAGGTACAGCCCTGCCTGAAGCTGTCTCCCTGTGGATGTCTCAGGTATGTAAGTCATTCTCTCCTGCCCTGTTTGCTTCTTTAAGCCACTTTTGTTTTCTGTCACTGGTTTTAAGAAAAAGTTTGACTATTCCTTCAAGCTGGCTAAATGGAGACCCTGGAACTGCAACAGTGTGGTGACAGGCAACAATGTGGCTAATAGACTCCAGAGGCCTCTGTTCAAACAGGGGACTGTAAATGACAAGGGAGAGTACACATGGCCTCAGTGAACAGATTTGCTAGTGGTAGCTCGCAGTTCCTGGATATTAGAGTGCATGCACTCAGCCAAGTCTCAGCTCTGCTGTCACACCTGCTAACCCACTCATCTCCTCTCCCACCTGCCCGGCCTAGGGGTGCTGGACAGCCCGGGCATCTGAAACTTCCCAGGGCTTTGTGTTGTAATTTACACAGGCTGCCCCCACTTCTGAGGGTGAGGGTGACTGGGTTCCTGTTTACAGAGAAAACAGACTAGATGGTCTCACTGGTGAGATGTGGGGGTGGGACACCAATCTACCATCTGACCTATGACTTCAGAGTGGACAGCCTCCCCACCCTCAGCCAGGATGCTTGCTAAGCCTAGGGGCTCAGGAGTCCTGCTCCCTCCAGCACCCCTCCTGGAGGTGACAGTGAGAGGGGCTTTTCCCTATAAAACATTCACCCATGCAGGGGCACACGTGGGACCTCACAGTCTGTCATCCCTTCCTTATGACCTGGACCTCCTTGGCAGGGCATGAGAGGTGCCTTGATGTGTGAGTACTGCAGTTCATGGGTGCACACGTGGGCAGGTGCACCATGACTGAGAGGAAAGCACCCCAATTTAAGCCCCCTCCATGATCAGATGATTACATCCTGGAATTGAGGGGTTCCCAGGGGTCAGGTGGCCAATTCTGGCCTTAGGGGCAAATTCTTATCACCCACGGGGCTAAATTTTAAATTAAATTACGCATTTACAATTCAATAGTCAAGCCCCTTTCTCAGCAGCCTTGTAGCCTCTCAGCTTTTAGCCCTCCCTGTGACCATGTTCTTAGCTTCAAATTGAGTGCCATTATGGACATGAACATGTCCCTGTCATGTGTCACCTTCACAGTAAGCGGCCACCACAAACTCCCCTTCCTTCCCCTTGTCGATATCCCCACACAGGGAGTAGGGCTCTTTCGATGCAGTTGTGCAAATGTGTGAACTAAGGGTTTAGAATGACCAGGCTAGGAGGGGTCTGCCCCATATTGCAGGGCAGGTGGGCCGGCAGGGCAGGTGGGATGATTTAGTTGTAAAACCTCAGCTGGTGTCAGGCAGCGGAAACAGACTGGCAGCCAAGGGCTCAGCTGGTGCAGAATAAGCGGATTAAATGTGTTCACCCAGAAGCCTTGGGGATGGCAGCCCTGGATTACGACTACAAGTGAGAAAGGTGGAGGGTCCCCAGTGCCTGTACCTCCACCTTCTAAAAATCAGGACTGAGATGTGGCTTTGAAATCAGAACACTGTGGTTCAAAGCTTACCCCACCACTTGGTCAATAATTCAAAGCAAATGAGCCTCGGTTTTCCCATGCGTAAAATTGGAACATTGAAGCCTCTCCCTCTGAGGGTGTTGAGGGAACTAAATGCGGTGACAGCAGAGCACAGGAGCTGTCTGGGCTGAGCCTGCACACAGGCAGGCCTTTGTTGCTGCCATGACCACCGTCTTCCAGGGCAGGGTCTGCACACTCTTCCTATGAAGGTCCAGACAGTAAACATTCTAGGCCTTGAGGGACCTAGAGTCCCTGTCACAACCACCACCTTCTGCTGTTGGAGGGCAAAGGCAGCTTCTGCAGTAGGTAGTCCAGGCTCGCACCCCCGCTTCCTGAGATAAGTATTCTTTCGATACAATTGTCACATAACTTTGTTGGCCTTTGGTGTGCAGCATAATGTCTTGTTACATGTGCATATTGTGAAATGATCACTGCATTAAGTTTACTTGATGTCTGTCATCACCCATAGTCACACATTATTTTCCTTGTGATCAGAAATTTTAAGAGGTACTCTCTTAACAACTATCAAATGCACAATGCAGTGTTGTTAACTACAGTCACCTTGCAGTACATTATGTCCCCAGGACTTGTTTATCTTCTAAGTGGAAGTTTGTACATTTTGATTATCTTCCCGAATTTCAATCACCCCCTGACTCACCTCTGGCAACCACCAGCCTGATTTCTATTTCTATGGGTTTCGGTTTATTTTGTAGATTCCACATGTAAATGAGATCATAGGTATTTGTCTTTCTCTGTCTTATTTATTTCACTTAGCATAATAGACTGAAGGTCCATCCAAGTTGTCACAAATGGCAGGATTTCATTTTTTTAATGTCTGAATAAGATTCCATTATATATACATACATATGCATCATGTTTTCTGTATCCATTCATCTGTTGACAGACACTTAGGTTATTTACATATCTTGGTTATTGTAAATAATGATACAGTGAACATGAGGGTGCAGTTGTCTCATTGACATAGTGATTTCATTTCCTTTGGATATATTCCCAGCAGTGGACTTGCTGGATCATATGGAAGATCTAATTTTAAATTTTGGGGGAGCTTCCTTACTCTTTTCCAGAGTGATGGCACCAATTTACATTGCCACCAACGTTGCACAAGTTTCCCTTTACTTCGCACCACCACCATCACTTGTTATCTCTTGTATTTTGATGACACCCACCCTGACAGGTGGGAGGGGATATCTCGTTGTGGTTTTGATTTGCATTTCCCTGATGGTGAGTGATGTTGAGCACCTTTTCATGTACCTGTTAGACATCTGTGTGCCTTCTTTGGAAAAATGTCTATTCAGTTCCTCTGCCCACTTTTTAAATCAGATTGCTTGTTTTATGCTGTTGAATTGTAAGAGTTCTCTATATGTTTTGGGTGTTAACCCCTTATCAGATATATAGTCTGAAAGTACTTTCTCCCCTTCTGTCTGTTACCCTAACCTCTGCTTTCTGGATGACAGGGGTCCAGGCACTTGGGTATCTCTGCTTCTCACGTGTTTCCAATGGTGGGTGGGTGAGGGCTGTGTTCTGATAAAACTGTGCACAACCGTGTGTCACTACCCCTTCTTTTAGAAGGTGGGCTCTGAAGAGTGCAGTGTGGGCAGGGATATTTCCCTGAAGTCTTCATTTGGATGGTCATGTGCCCTGGAACTCACATCTTCTAGCCCGAATGAGATGGGGCAATTTGCAAAGGGAGGACCTTGCAGCTAAGACACTTACCAGGTGCTCTTGTGTCTTGTTGGAAGGACCTGGAAACAGAGTTTTGTGGAACAGGGACTCCTCCAGGTCACAAGGCTCAGTTCAGACTTCTGGGATACAGAGACCTGCTCTGAGCCACTGTCACTGAGGAGGGAAGGGCCTCAGGCAGGAGGGAGGAGTTGCTGGATTTCACTTGCCCTGTTTGTCAAGTATCAGCTCTGGTGATGTGTGGCACATGGGCTTAGCTTTGGGCATGTAAGAGGAGAGGTTCCTGGGGAAGGGCTGAGTTTTTCCTCTGATTGAGGTCCTACTGTGTGCCAAGCACAGCAGTCCTCTGAGTCAGGGCTGGAAAGCCAGGCACAGAGAAGTCAGGGAGTTTCCAGGTCACACAACATTTGGGGCATCATTAGGTTCTGATGCAGACCTAACGCTCAGACCACATTCTCTCTCCTTTCCCAGGACCGTCATGATAGCACATGTCAGAATCCCCCAGAGAGGTCCAGGCATGGGCACTGATGGGGGCACAGAGGGCCCGTTTCTCTGATCACTGCTTTCCCAGAAGGCTCAAGGGGTTGACTGTATTCACTGCTGGACACCCAGGCCTGGGCCCAGGCCAGCCACACTGCAAGGCCTGAATCAATGATTGTTGAGTGTATACCTGGAACTCTGCATGTACATGCATGTTGCCCCCGTTTCCTCATCTCCACAGCTGGCTACCCAGAAAACACCTCGTGTCATCAGACCTCTGCCAGGGACAGTCAAGGGGACCAGAGCTGCTCATCTGGGGACAGGGATCCTCAGGGGCCCTGTGTCTGTCCCAAGCATCTCCTGGGCCAATTCACAGGGAAGCCCAGCCAGCTTCCAGGAACAGCAATCAGGACACAATCCCAGGGGTGTAGAGTAGGTCTTGAGGGGTGTTTCCTGAGACTGACTTTGTGTATGAAGGTGTCCTGGGGGTCAGGCTGCTTTCAACCTCCATTCCAGGCCCACACCCCTGCTGGCAGCATGGAGCTAGTCATAAAGGACACAGGCGGTGGGGCCAAGGTTATAGCAGGGCTCTGCTCTCTCTCTATGGCTCAGTGTCCTCAACTGTAACAGAGAACTAGTAACAGGGCCATGGGAGGGCTCACTGAGACCCTCCTCTGTAGCTTTGTTTGGGCACTGCCCTCTCTCTGCTCAGTGCCCTTCTCTGTAATAGGGAACTAGTAACATTTTTCTTAGCCTCTTTTGGCCCCATTTTTCTGAGTCTCTTTCCACATTGTGCCCAGGGCTTTCACAGAGATCACAGACTTGGGAGGTAATCAGAGTGTGGTCACAGCCCTAGTGGTCCCATTTGAGGCCAGAGGAGCTTCGGGAGGGGTGGGAATCCAGAAGTGCTTCATGGAGGAGGTGAGATCTGAGCTGTGTCCCCAAGGATGAGCTGTCATCCAGCTGAGGCCTGGCACTGAGCAGGACCCATGTACATGGTGAATGAGGGTGTGAATGAATGAATGGGCACCCCTCTAACAGAGAGTAAGGGGGGAATTCCCCCAGGCCAAAGCAGGAAACACAAGGCACCCTGGGGGAGCAGAGGGCGGGGCTGCAGTGTGATGCCTGCCTCACCCTTTATGGGTGTCTTGCCCACACTTTAGCCTATGTTCTGGTGGATTGGGAGCCCTTGCCTCTCCTCTGCTCCAGGATCCTGCTTTTCATTCCCAGCAACACCGGCCTGTGTCACCTCAGTGTCCCCAAGTGGACCTGGACCTGTCTTGTGGGAGATTGTGAAGAGGGATTTGCTGTGCAGCCCAAGACTGAAGTGGGAGGGAGAGGATAATAGGGACCTCCAGAGGGGATCATGGGCTGGGGGAAATAGGAGTGGTGGGGAAGGCAGACACTCAGGGCTGAAGGATCCTGCTAGTGGTGTCTCATTCACGAGGGGCTTCACAGGGAGGAAGCATTCATGGGGTAAAGGCAGAGCTCAGTTTGGGGCTCGCTGACATGGAACAGCTCATCACAGAGACGTTCAGAGGAGCTGGATGTAGGGAACGAAGGTGCCACTGATGTCAGGTTCAGAGCCTGAGACCCAGATGAGGTGGGGCGGTGGTGCAGGGGAAGGGGCTTGTGGATGTCAAGATGTTCATTCATTGGGGTCCTCAGGGTGGGGAAATTCATGTTCATTTCACAGCCACCTGGTGCCTGACAGAGCTAGGCTTAGGGAGCTCACTGAGTAGACACGTGCTGACAACCTAGATTCTCCTGTTTCCACATAAAGTCTCTGGTGTGAAGCCAGCTGGCACTCTTTAGAGTCATACACCCTAATTCCTGGGCTCTCTGTGTGCCTAGAGCCCAGTGGCACCTTACCTCCCACTCCCCACTGCAGGACACTTTGCACACCTGCATTTCCACAAGCTATAAAACATCTTCTCTTGCTGTGTGTTTACCCTATGTAAACTCATTGCCCCAGGAAGAGAGGCCTCACATCCTGCCCTTATTAAAGTGGTAAAGCCTGTTGTTCAGAGAAGCCCCTGTCAGATCTCACAACCAACCAGGTACCTGTGCATGAATTGATCATGCAGCCCCCTCCTCCTTGTGTGCACAGCAACCCCCCAGTAACAGACCCTACACACTCAACCTTGGCGCTCGTGTAGGCACTACTTGCCTGTGTGGCCTGATGTTGCCTATAGCAGTGTCCCTATTAAACTTTCCTAGACCCTTCTCAGACGCGGGTAGTTCTTTACCAACCCAAGTAACTAGCCCGCCATTGTGCCCACAACACCTGAAACAGAATTGGCTAAATTATGCAGATTGATGATGCAGGTTAATTTGTATAAAGGTGAAATCAAGGTTTACAAGTAAAAGCAACATACATATCCAAGGCAGGACTTAGAACTCACACGGATAACTAAGAACCTCCACTCGCATCCCACTGTGGCCTCAGGGCCTTTGCGCTGGCTGAACTTTCAGCCAGGAACTCTCTCCCTCTGCTTCTTAAACACCTCCAGGAATCTGCTCAAATGTCCTCCCTGACCTTATTTTTCTCCATGGAACATATCACCTCCGGACATTGTGTATATTTTACTTAATTTTCTCTGTGTCCCCACCAGGCTGTCTGCTGCATGAGAATGGAGACATGCCTGCTTCACTACCTGCTGTGCCCGGTATCTGGAACCCGCCCAGCACACAGTAGGACCTCAGCGAATATGTGACGGGTCTGTGATCACTGTAGGCCACAGACAAAGTTCTTCCCAGCAGTGATGGTAAGAGTCATTCATTCTCTACTTACTGAGCCTTTCTGTGTGCTGGATATTGACCTGGGTGGGAGGCATGCAGTGGGTGAGACACAGTGAGCACACAACATGTTAGGAGGGACACGTGCTCTGGAGAGCACACAGGGCTGGGGGAATTCAGGAGTGCAGGAGTGAAGGAGAAGAGGGCCAGTTGGAGACAGTGGTGGCAGGGGAGACAGAGAGGTGGGGCCAAGGTCATGCAGGGCTTGATGGCTCCCGTGAGGGCTTTCCCTCTAGGCAGCTGAAACATGGCTGGGTGCGGAGAAGAGGCCCGAGTCCTGAATGCTATGCAGGAAATGGAGCAGGTGTCTGCTGGGGAGATATGCTTGGAGGAGGCTGTCCCTTTAGACTGTGCAGGCAGGGAAGGCTCCTTTGAGGATGTGACATCTGAGCTGAACCATTGTATGGACCACCTTTCCACCTTCTGTAGACTGGACGCTTTCATTTGCCCTGCAGGACTGTGCAGGATATGACCTGTTCTCAGTCAACTGGACTTGGCCTCCTGCCTCCATTGTGTGCCCTCCCGCCCCAGAAGGAGTCCTTCTAGATCTAACCCACTACCTCCTCCACTGGACATGGACTCACACTGAGCCACTGTCCAACTGACCAACTCACCCAGAGTCAAGTCCAGACACTTGGGGAGACCCTCCACCCCAGAAAGCAAATCCCAATCCTGCCTATGAAAGTGGCAAATCCTATGGCTTTGGACACTGAGTTCAACCTCAAGGCCTCCTGGAAATTTCAGACCTGATGCATGATGGCTCTGACTGAGCCCCACACGTGCTCGATTGGTAAAATAACCAATTGGTCCCTGAATCTCCAGATGCATTGGATGTGGCCATGGGACATTTCGATAAACACACACTCGCACGCCAGATTGGTTGGTTTCTCATTTGGAACCCAGGCCGGTTTGCTCTCTTGATAGGACCAACCACAATCCAATACACCCTCCAGATCACTGAGATTCAGTGTGTGCCATCATCAACAACCATATCCCTCATCTTGCCCAGCTTCCACTAGCTCAAATTTGGCCACTCGTATCTTGGTCTGGGAATCAACTGTGGGGATATTTTGTGCTGATTTCTTTGAGTTCTGTCACCCAAGCATCTGCTGTGCCCTCTTCTAACACGCAGTACAGGGCTTTCAATCCCTTGTTTCCTGACTGCCTGAGAGTGTGTGTCCAAGTAAACGAGAGTTTCACCTTGGCTGCTCCTTCACCAGAGGTCAGGTCCTGCACTAATTTCCATTCTCTACATTTCTTTCTGCTCCTTCCAGGTTTTGTGAGGCCTCTTCCTGTCTTTGGAAGTAAGAGACCACTCTTCACCAAGTGTCCCAAGCCAAGGGTTTGTTGAGTCCATATATATCTTTCTGAGCACATGTCAGTGAATGAGCGAAATTTGCACCAGTACTCTGCCAAATGGACATCGATAAATCAACATTTCACAGACATAACTCACAGAAATGTGATTCTTGTTTAGCTCAATTTTCTGTACAGACATGGTGGGACGGTTTGTCTGAAAACTCCATTATTGACATTGCGTTGATACCTCAGTGGCAGTCTTTCAAATGGTTAATGGAATTGATTTACATATTTTGGGATTTGTATCAAAATGAAGTTAACTTTCGAAACATACTGAATCTAGCCCCAAAGCACATTTGTCATTTTCTGGTACTAATTTGTCAGCTCAAAATAAAAATAGAAAGAATGTAAAATAGCAGTCCCAAGTGTTGAAGGGGACAGGTGAAAGCTTTATTATTTATGCATTCAACAACAGGAACAATGAGCTAAATATAGGAACCATGAAATAACCCCAACCCTGGGTTTCCCTTGTTGATGTGCTGCCCTTTCCTCCCAATGACACGTACTTGTCAAAGTTGGCTAGTAAAGGGGCAACTTTTCTCTCTAGTTAAACACAAGGAAACACAAACAACATATTTACACGTAGGCTTGGTTCAAATAGCACCTAGAAGCATTATATCTATGAGAAATCTGCTGCAGCTTTGCTAGACTATGGAGAACCAGGTGCTCTTCTATCAACCATGAGAATATATACTCATCCGATCACGTTTGATAAAGCAATTTAACCCATCCAAGACTGCAACCCCATGATATCCTGCACCCGGAACTTGACTGAAGGGAAAAGACAATCCACAAAACATGTGTCCATTCATGTCTATGGTGATTTTAAAGATCATTTCAATAACTGACTTATAAGATTTACCTATACTCTCTTGAAAAACTGAGGCTTACTACATATTCAAGTTCAATCAAAGATTCCCCTCACTTACCACACTCCCTTCACCCCAAAGTAGACAGAACCGCAGCATTTGCTGAATCTAGGGGAAGGTCATCATTTCGCGGTGTGATCTAAGAATTCAATTGCAATCTGTTTTAGTCGAGAGTAATTGACCATGGAGGAGTTCACTGTTGTTCACAGAATGTGAAGGTATTTGAACTCTGATTCTAGGAGCGGCTTGCTCTGCTCCTAATGGCTTCATTGCAGCTCACGTGCTGATGCCTTAAAATGGATGCCTGTGTTGGGGAGGGAAGAGAAAGTGCTTGATAGCTAGGCCCCACCCTGGGCGAAGGCTTACCTGGGCTTGGTGCATGGTGGTCTTAGTGTTTTGAAATTGTCCCTTGTGACGTGTGGATTCTCACGACCTGTTCCAAGAACATGAGCGCTTTTATGATCTCTGCCATCTCTTCTATTTTAGACGTCCAGAATCTTGGACCCGTTCTTGGAGAAGTGAACTGAGAACTTTTCAAGTGCACGTTGCCCCTCCACAGTTTTCTGCCAGTATCAGTGAGGCTCAATATGTCTCATGAATATCTTCCGAGCCTAGTATTCTGTACAGAATTCTCCATACCACTAATCTCCAGTGTAGCAGAACAGCAATCATCAAAGTGTTCACATCTCCCCTCAATCCGTGCATCCAGCTTTTCTGCCAACTTCTCTTCGTGTCTCCCTTAAAGTTGACTTCTACAGGACTGGGCATGTGTCAAACTAATTCGGAGTCTCACCAGTAAGCTGAGGACAGGCAGAACTTCCACTGTCTGACCTTTCAGGTTCTGGAAACTGACCCGTGATCTCAGGCCATTGGGCAGCAGCAGTATCTTCTCTTACACAGCTTCCCGAACAAGAGACATATCCCAAGCTTCAGCGAGGGCGGCAGCCCCTCCATGACACTGATCCACCCACCGTGTTCTGCCCAGTTACCTTGGATCCACCAGCCACAACAAGCCACGCGGGACACACCAGCATTCCACCTGGATTTCAACTGGTAACTGCCATCCCCAATGGTTGCTGCATCTTGTCAGTGTTCGGGGAGGGGCTGCATCAGTCTAGAGTTTCCTAAGGTATGTGTGTTTCTCTCCATTTGTGCCCCATGTTTCTTATTTTCCATTCCTCTTTTCTTATGTGCAGTTTTCTATATAAAGTAGAAACGGAGGAAGTACGTCCATGTTAAGTTTATGGATTCACATGTCTATAAACTTTCTAACAGTTAACAGTACCCAAAGACTCACTACAGTAATCTTATATTTGTGTCATATACATTCACCGAGAATGCATATCTCTCTGTTGCTTTTCTGCTGAAAAACCCACACTCTCAGAACTTGGATTCGTTTGTTTCATTGGGGCTGAATTTCCTAGAAACGAATCCAGTCCCATTATACAATTTACTGTCTGTCTTTTTTACTCTTTTAAGATTTGGCAGAGCTACTTGTCTTTATTATAGGAATATGCCATTTATTCTCCTCGTAGTATTCAATATGCCATTCATTCATCCTAATGGAAGGCTTGTATTTCTATATCACGGACTATGGATCTATTTTATTCAAAATAGTCGTTTGGGTTAGGTCACAATGTGCTCTTATGTATCAATATTTATTAAGAGTTATGCACGCATGTGTTTTCTTAATACAAGGGTGTTGTTTATATGCATTCAGCCAAACTGTGTCAAAGCGTGCTGATTGATCCTTGACATCCCCTTTAGTATTTTCTTTTGAATTTTCTTGGTTTCTGCGGATATATGTCACTCAACCGTACGCTTTTGGTGATTGTTTGTTTGCTTTTTTGTTGTTTGTTTGTTTTGCAAACACATTATGCAATGTATCACTCCATTTGATGAAAATAGTCATATATAGTGATTAAGATACAAAATTGCTGAACATCACCTATGTTTTCCTGCTTCCTTCTCCCATCCTTAGGATTTTGACGTCCTCTTTGCCTACTTCTCTTTTCTTCTTTGCAACTTATATTGTATCTCCTGCATTTCCAATGATGGTTTTCTTATTTCCAGATCATCTTTCTAGTTTTCTATTCAGGGTAGAATTCACAATCTTTCTTTTATGATAAATTTTGAAGTTCTGAGTTCTTTTAAGATTGGCCAGTCAGTGAAATTGTCTACATTGGCCAGTATTGTAAATGGCAGTCTTGTGGCATAGGCTGCACTAGACTGCAGCTTTTTCTCATTCAGAAATGTGTCTGTGTCTTGTCAATGTTAACTGTCCTGCAATGAATCTGTCGAGATATCAGCTGAAACCCCTCTGGAGGTTCTGTTGTGACTAAGTTGCTTTTACCTAGGTGCATTTAAAATCACTCGGTGGATCATGAACTTTGATGATTTGAAAGATAAAACAGCTGCTTGTAGGTCTTTTGGGATTCCACCTTCTTTGGAGGCTTTGTGCCTCATCATTTCTTATACATGATTGTTTCTTGCCTTTCAGCAAGTTTCAGTCTGATATTTTTACAAGTACATTTTCAGATTTTTTTTTATATACATATCATGCTTTTCCTTCTAGGAATCCTATGAATCCTAGCTTTGCATGCTTTGTCTTATCCAGGATTCAGCAGCATTTTTTGCATTGGTTTTCATTTGCTTTTCTATGTCATCTTCTGATCAGGGTATTTCTGTTCTCCTGTCTTCGCAGTCACTCACGAGTCCCTCTGCATTATCTAGTCCGCTTAGGACTGACTTTATCTGCGCTATTATCCCATCCATCGAGTTTTCTGATTTATTTGTCTTGTATATAGATGTTCTCTTCCCTTTTTCTTGTATTCTGCCTTTTGAAATTCTAAGACAATACTGTTCTTCAGTGCTTCTCTCACCAAACTTTTCAAGGCTTGCTCTGGAATTGTTTCAGAGTCTAATTCTTTAAACCATTTTCTGGAACCTTCAATCCCTTTCGGAGTGAAAATGGTACTTCCTGTCTCTTTTACTATAGTTTTGTAACTCTACTGGTCAAGTATTTTCAGGTATATAATGTAGACTTGCTGGGCTTGTTTAAGTGAAAATTTTAGTCTCTTGGGTGTATGCAATTCCATGATATTTCTGTGAGGACAATATTTCCTAGACAGTGATGCAATGTTGTTTTTCTGTGTGTGTAGTGTGGTATATCTCTAATTGCTGGTGTTGCAGTGGTTGTCATGTACAAAACCTACTCTTGTCGTTTAGTAGAACTTAATTTTTATTACGATTATATCACAGCTCTGAACGTGCATGGACCCTCCCCCTTGTGGAAACGAAGCTTCTATAAGGTTTCTGCTTGGCAGGCTGCTGTATGTCAATTTGGAGTGTTTCCAAAACACCATTGTGACAGTGCAATTGTCCTTTTTATTGCAGTGGTATGTCCCAATAGTACAAGGTCCCAGAGCTTCTTTGTCTACAGAAACACCAGTGGAAACATATCTAAGGATGTCATGCATCAGGGACTGCTGCAATGATCCCACAGCCCCACCTTGATGTCCTCGTTGCCGTAACATGTCAGTGCCATCCCAAATGTAGCATCTGCCTTTGGGAGATAATGCTGAATTAAACGCTTCATCTTCTCAAGCAGCGGACAGGAACCACTCATCTTTGTCCTCTCATTCTGGTGGCATGGGACCATGAAGACTACTACAGAGCTGACCTGCATCCACTGCCTCTTACCAAATCCTAATCCCAGTCCTAGCTATGAATATGGAAGATCCTATGGTACTGGACACCAATTTCAACCTCAAGGACCTGTAGATCATTGAAACCAGATGAATGATATCTCTCATTGAGCCCCACACTTGTTCAATTTGCAAAATTCCAAATTGGTTCCTTGGACTACAGATGCTGTGGATGTGGCCATGGGATATTTCAGTAAAGTCAAACTCGCCCGCCAGTTTGGTTGCTTTCTCATTGGGATCCCAGGCCGGTTTGCTCTCTTGATAGGACCAACCACAATCCAATACACCCTCCAGATCACTGAGATTCAGTGTGTGCCATCATCCTTAGCCCTGTCCCTAATCTTGCGCAGCTCCTGCTAGCTCAAATTTGGCAGCTCGTATCTTGGTCTGGGAATCAACTCAGGGGTTATTTTGTACGATTTCTTTGAGTTCTGTCAGCCAAGCATCTGCTGTGCCCTCTGCTAACACTCAGTGCAGCGCTTTCAAACTCTAGTGTCCTGTCCGCTTGAGTGTTTGCGATCCAGTAAAGCAGAGATTCACCTTAGCTTCTACCTCACCAGAGGTCAGGTCCTGCACTAATTTCCAATCTCAACATTTCTTCCTGCTCCTTCCAGGTTTTGTGAGGCCTCTTTCTGTCTTTAAAAGTAAGAGACCACTCTTAGCCATGTTCCTTAGCAAAGGGCTGGGTGAGTCGATAATTATATTGCTCTGTATATGGCAGCAAGTGTGCGAAATTTGCACTGGAACTCTGCCAAATGGACATAGACAAATCAACATTTTTCATTATAACTCACAGAAAAGTGATTCTTCTTTAGCTCTATTATCCTTACCGCCATGGTGGGAGGGTTTTTCTGAAAACACCAGTATTGACATTGTGTTGATTCCTCAGTTACAGTCTTTCACATGGTTAATGGAATAGATTTACATATTTTGGGATTTGTATGAAAATGAAGTTAATTTTCAAAACATACTAAAACTAACCCGAATCCAGTCTAGTCATATTCAGTTACCAGTTTGTCAGCTCTAAGAGGAAAATAGACAGAAAAATGTAAAATACCAGTCCAAAGTGTTGAAGGGGACAGGTGAAACCTTTACTGTTGATGCCTTCAACAACAGGAAACATGAAATAAATATTGGAACCATGAAATAACCCCCACCCTGGGTTCCCCTTGTTGATATGCTGCCCTTTCCCCCAATGACACATACTTGCCAATGTTGGTGATTAAAGGGGCAACTTTTCTCTCTAGGAAAACACAAGGAAACACAAACAACATATTGACATGTAGGCTTGCTTCCAATAGTACCCAGAGGCATCATAGCTATGAGAACACTGCTGCATCTTTGCCAGTCTATGGAGAACAAGGTGCTCTTCTATCAACCATGAGAATACTTAATCATCTGATCATGTTTGGTAAAGCAATTTAACCCATCCAAGACTGCAACCCCATGATATCCTGCACCCGGGACTTGACTGAAGGGAAAGGAAAATCCACACAATATGTGTCCCTACATGTCTATGGTGACTTTTACAGTTCATTTCAATAACTGACTTATAATTGTTACCTATACTGTCTTGGAAAACTGAGGCCTACTAAATATTCAAATTCAGTCAAATATTCCCCTCACTTACCACACTCCCTTCACCCCAAAGTAGACAAACACCCAGCATTTGCTGAATCTAGTGGAAGGTCATCATTTCATTGTGTGACCTAAGAATTCATTTCCAATCTGTTTTAGTCGAGAGTAGTTGACCATGGAGGATTTCACTGCTGTGCACAGAATGTGAAGGTGTTTGAACACTGATCCTAGGAGGGGCTTGCTCTGCTCCTAATGTCTTCATTGCAGCTCAGGTGCTGATGCTTTAAAATGGATGCCTGAGTTGTGGGGAGGGAAGAGAATGTGCTTGATATCTAGGCCCAACGCTGGGAGAAGGCTTACCAGGGCTTTGTGCATGGTGGTCTTATTGGTTTGTTATTGCCCCTTGGGACGTGTGGATTCTCACCACCTGTTCCAAGAACATGAGCGCTTTTTTGATCTCTGCCATCTCTTCTGTTTTAGAGGTCCAGAATCTTGGACCCATTCTTGGAGCAGTGAATTGAGAACTTTCCTCAAGTGCACGTTGACCCTCCACAGTTTTCTGCCAGTATCAGTGAGTCTCAATATGTCTCATGAATGACTTTCGAGCCTAGCATTCTGTACAGAATTCTCCATACCACTAATCTCCAGTGTAGCAGAACAACAATCATCAAAGTGTTCGCATCTCCCCTCAATCCGTGCATCCAGCTTTTCTGCCAACTTCCCTTCGTGTCTCCCATAAAGTTGACTTCAACAGGACTGGGCATGTCTCAAAGTAACTCGGAGTCTCACCAGTAAGCTGAATACAGGCAGAACTCTCACTGTCTGACCTTTCAGGTTCTGGAAACTGACCCATGAACTCAGGCCTTTGGGCAGCAGCACTATCTCGAACTTACACAGCTTCCCTATCAGGACACATAACCCAAGCTTCAGAGGGCTGCACCCCTCCATGACACTGATCTACCCACATGGTTCACCTACTTATTTTGGATCCACCAGCCACAACAAGCCACGCGGTAAACAACAAGTTTCCACCTGGAATTCAACCAGTAACTGCCATCCCCAATGGTTGCAACTTCTTGTCAGTGTTGGGGGAGGGGCTGTATCAGATGAGACTTTCCTAAGTTAAGTGTGTTTCTCTCCATTAGTGTCCCATGGATCTTATTTTCCATTCCTCTTTCCTTATGTTCCTTTCTGTATAAGTAGTACAAACGGAGGAAATATGTCCATGTTAAGTTTATATATTCACATATCTTTAAACATTCTAACAGTTAACAGTACCAAAAGACACACTACAGGAATCTTATGTTTGCATCATATCTATTCAGCCAGAATGCATATCCTTCTGTTGCTTTTCTGCTGAATCACCCACGCTCTCAGACTATGGATCCATTTGCTTCATGGGGGCTGCATTTCCTAGAAACGAATCCAATCCCAATATACACTTTTCTGTCTGTCTCTTTTACTCTTAGTACGGTTTTGCAGAGCTACTTGTCTTTGTTATAGGCATATGCCATTTAATCTGTTCGTAGGTTTGAATATGCCATTCATTCATCCTGATGGAAGGCTTGTAAGTCTATATCACGGACTATGGATTCATTTTATTGAAAATAGTCATCTGGGTTAGGTCACGATATGCTCTTATGAATCAATATTTATAAATATTAGTGCACGCATCTGTATTCTAAATACAAGTGTGTTGTGTAGATGCATGCAGCGAAACTCTGTCAAAGCATGCTGAATGATCCTTGACATCACTTTGAGTATTTTGTTTTGAATTTTCTTGGTTCCTTCGGATATATGTCAGTCAACCGTACGCTTTTGGTGTTTGTTTGTTTGTTTGTTTGTTTGTTTTTTGTTTGTTTTTCAAACACATTATGCCATGTATCCCTCCGTTTGTTTAAGAGAGACATAAAAGCTGATTCACATAGTGAAGTGCTGAAAATCACCTATCTTTTCCTGCTTCCCTCTCCCATCTTTAGGATTTTGACGTCCTCTTTGCCTTCTTGTTTATTCTTTGCAAGTCATTGCACTTCTTGCATTTCCAGTGATGATTTTCTTATTTCCAGATAATCTTCCTTGTTTTGTATTCAAGGGAGAATTCACAATCTTTCTTTTAGGATAAACTTAAAACTGCTGATTTCTTTTACGATTGACCAGTCTGTGAAATTCTCTACATTGTCCAGTATTGTAAAGTGCAGTCTTGTGGCATAGGCTACACTAGACTGCAGCTTTTTCTCATTCAGAATTTGGTCTGTGTCTTGTCCCTGCTTCCTTTCCTGCAATGAATATGTCGAGATATCAGCTGAAACCCCTCTGGAGGTTCTGTTGTGACTAAGTAGCTTTACTCTAAGTGCATTCAAAATCACTCGCTTGATCATGAACTTTGATGATTTGAATGATAATACAGCTGCTTGTAAGTCTATTGGGATTCCGCCTTCTTTGGATGCTCCGTGCTTCCTGGTTTCTTATAGATGATTGTTGCTTGGCTTTCAGCATCTTTCAGTCTGATTTTTTTCAAATAGATTTTCAGAGCTTTTTTCCTTTTTTCTTTTTTCTTTTATTATCTTGCTTTTTCATCTGGGAATCCTATATGTCCTGGCCCTGCATCCTTTGTCTTTTCCTAGGTTTCAACAGCAGTGTTTGCATTGGTTTTCATTTGATTTTCTATGTCATCTTTTTACTGACGTTTTTCTGTTCTCATGTCTTCTCAAACACTTCAAGTCCCTCTTCATTATCTAGTCTGCCAATTCCTTTCTTTAGCCGTTCTATTATGTCACCCATCAAATTTCTTTTTTTAACTTTTTATTGATTCATAATCATTTTACAATTTTGTTTCATATTCCAGTGTAGAGCAGTTTTTCTTTTATGCATGAGCATATATACGTTCATTGTATCTTATCTTCATTTTCAGCCAGCACAAAATCTTGTATACATTTCCCTGTGATACACAGTACAGTCTTGGATATATTTTCTGCATTTTGCTATCCCAGTCCTTTCCCACCCTCATTCCCTTTGACCAGAAGTTTGTATTCTATGTCTTTGATTCTGTCTCTGTTTATATACATGGCATTATGTTGTCAGACTTTATGTCTGAATAGTATTCCATTTTATAAATATACCATATCTCCTTTATCCAGTCATCTGTTGATGGATGTTTACGCTCTTTCCATGTCTTGGCTATTGTAAATAGTTTTGCTATGAACATTGGGGTGCAAGTGTCATTTTGAAGTAGGGTTCCTTCTGTATATATGCCCAGGTGTGGTATCCTGGGTCATATGTTAGGTCTATTCCTAATCTTTTTAGGAATCTGCATGCTGTTTTCCACAGTGGCTGCACCAAACTGCATTCTCTCCAGCAGTGTATGAGGGTTCCCTTTTCTCCACAGCCTCTCCAGCATTTGTCATTTTTGGACTTTTGAGTGATGGCCATTCTGACTTGTTTGAGGTGATAACTCATTTTACTTTTGATTTGCATTTCTCTGATAATTAGTGATATTGAGCATTTTTTCATGTGCCTATTGATCATTTGCATGTCTTCCTTGGAGAATTGCTTATTTGGGTCTTCTGCCCATTTTGGTTTGGGTTGTTTGCTTTTATTCTTATTAAATTGTGTGAGCTGCTTATATATTCTGGAGATCAAGCATTTGTCAATTTCATTTGCAAAAAAATTATTTCCCATTCCCTAGCTTGTCGTTTTGTTTTACTTATGGTTTGTTTTGCTGTGCAGAAGCTTGTAAATTTTATTAGGTCCCATTTGTTTATTCTTTCATTTATTTCTATTGCTTGGGTTGACTGTTCTAGGAGAATATTTTTGAGATGTATGTCAGATAGTGTTTTGCCTATATTTTCCTCTAGGAGGTTTGTTGTATCATGTGTTATGTTTAAGTCTTTGATTCATTTTGAGTTTATTTTTGTGTATTGTGTAAGGGAGTGTTCTAGCTTTATTGCTTTACGTGCTGCTGTCCAGTTTTACCAATACCATTTGCTGAAGAGACTCTCTTGATTCCATTGAATATTCTTGCCTCGTTTGTTGAAGATTAGTAGACCAAAAGTTTGTGGGTTCATTTCAGGGCTCTCTATTCTGTTCCAATGCTCCATGTATCTGTTTTTGTACCAATACCATGCTATCTTGATTAGTGTAGCTCTGTAGTATTGTCTGAAGTCTGGGAGAGTTATTGCTCCAGCCTCTTTTCTTTTTCTTCAGTAATGCTTTGGCAATTCTAGGTCTTTTGTGGTTCCATATAATTTCTTCTTTGAATTTAATAGATACAGAAAAAGCATTTGATAAAATTCAATGCCAATTTATGATAAAAATTCTCACCAAAGTGGGCTTATAGGGAACATATCTCAACATAATAAAAGCTGTTTATGACAAATCTATAGCCAGCATAAAATTCAATGGTGAAATGCTGAAAACCTTCCTACTAAAATCTTGGAAAAGGCAAGGTTGTCCACTCTCACCATTTCTGTTCAACATAATCTTGGAAGTCCTAGCCACTGCACTCAGGCATGAAAAAGAAATAAAAGAGATCCAAATTGGAAAAGAAGCAGAAGGAGATAAAGATCCCTGTGCTATACAGAAGAAATTTGTTTTTTTAATCCAGTTTTTATATATTGTGGCCCAAATTTGCAAATCACAAACTCCCAAACTTATCCCTTCCTACTCGCTTTCCCCCAGTAACCATAAGAATATTTACTATGCTTGCAAGTCTGTTTCTACTTTGTAGATGAGTTCAGTACTTTCTTCCTTTTCTTTCATTTTTTAGATTTCACATATAAGTGATACCATATATTTTCTTTCTCTTTCTGGCTTACTTCACTTATAATGATGATCTCTAGATCCATCCATGTTATGATTTTATTCTTTTTTATGGCTGAATAGTATTCCATTGTATAAATATAACACCGCTTCTTTATAGTGTCATATGTCAATGGACATTTAAGTTGTTTCCATGTCTTGACTATTGTATATTGTGCTGCTATGGACATTGGGGTGCATGTATCTTTTCAATTTAGAGTTCCCTCTGGATATGTGCCCAGGAGTGGGATTACTAGATCATATGCTTGGTGCAGCCATTATGGAAAACAGTATGGAGGTGTCTCAAAAAACTAAAAATAGACTTATTGCATGATCCACTCCTGGGCATATCTATTTCTGAATTATCTGAGTATAATTTATAGAAATCATGTCTCAAATTCAGTGACTATTTTTTTAAGATTTTCTCTTATGCAATCACAATATATTTATCAAAATCAGGATACTTAATACTGATTCAGTATTATTATGTATGCCACAGTTCATATTCAAATTGCACCAGCTGTTCTAATCATGTCCTACTTAATAATTTTTTTCTTGGTCCAAGTGCAATCCAGATATTTGTGGGAAGGTTTTCAGTTTTTCACCATTGAATATTGTGCTGACTGTAGGTTTGTCAAAAATAACTTTTATTAAACAAGATTATGTAAATTTTATTATGATTTGTTCTACTTCTGTGAAATATGTCCTGGGTAAATTGATAGGGATCACCTTAAATCTGTAGATTGCCTTGGGTATATGACCATTTCAACAATATTGATTCTTCCAATCCAGGAGCATGGGATATCTTTCCACTTTTTTAAAGTCTTATTTAATTTCCTTCATCAGTGTTTTATAGTTTTCTGTGTAGAAGTCTTTCATTTCCTTGGTTAGATTTAGTCCTAGGTATTTTATTACTTTGGGAGCTATTTTAAAGGGGATTGAATCTTTACATTCTTTTTCTGTTGATTCATCATTAGTGTAAAGAAATGAAATTTATTTTTGAATGCTAATCTTGTAACCTGCTACCTTGCTGAATTCTGTGATTATTTCTAGTAGTTTTTGGGTTTTCTATATTTAACATCATGTCATCTGCATATAGTGACAATTTTACCTCTTCTTTTCCAGTTTGGATCCCTTTTATTTCTCTCTTGCCTGATTGCTGTGGCTAGGACTTTCAAGACTATGTTGAATAGGACTGTTGATAGTGGTTAACCGTGTCTTATTCCAGGTTTTAGTGGGAAGATTTTGAGTTTTTCACCATTGAGTACTATGCTGGCTGTAGGATGTGTAGACGGATTTTTGATTTAACATTCCCTTTGGATAATTGCCCAGGAGTGGGATTGCTGCATCATAAGTTATTTGTATTTTTAGTCTTTTTAGGAATCTCCATTCTGTTTTCCACAATGGCTGCACCAAACTGCATTGACACCAACAGTGTATTAGGGTGCTCTTTTCTCCACACCCCCTCCAGCATTTTTCATTTGTGGACTTTTGAATGATGGCCATTCTGACTAGTGTGAGATAATATCTCATTGTAGTTTTGATTTACATTTCTCTGATAATTAGTGATATTAAGCATTTTTTTCATGAGCCTATAGGGTATTTATATGTGTTCATTGGAGAATTCTTGTTTAGGTCTTCTGCTCATTTTGGGATTGGGTTGTTTGTTTTTCTTATTAAGTCATATGAGCTGTTTATATATTCTGGAGACCAAGCCATTGTCAGTTTCATCTTTTGCAAATATTTTCTCCCATTCCATAAGTTACCGATTTGTTTTGTTTATGGTTTCCTTTGCTGTACAAAAGCTTGTAAGTTAATTATATCCCACTTGCTTAGTTTTGATTTTATTCCTATTGTTTATGTAGACTGCCCTAGTAGAACATTGTTGAGATGTATGTGAGATAATGTTTTGCCTATGATTTCTTCTAGGAAGTTTATTGTGTCTTGTCTTATGTTTTAGTCTTTAATCCATTTTACATTTATTTTTGTGTATGGTGTAATGGAGTATTCTAACTTCATTGATTTACATGATGCTCTCCAGTTTCTCCAACACTATTTGCTGAAGAGACTCTGTTTATTCCATTGTATGTTCTTGCCACTTTTGTTGAAGATTAATTGACCAAAATTTTCTGGGTTTACTTCTGGGCTTTCTATCCTGTTCCATTGATCCATATTTCTGTTTTTGTACTAATACTATGCTGTTTTGATTACTGTAGCTTGTAGTATTTTCTGAAATCTGAGAGGGTTATTTCCCCAGCCTTATTCTTTTTCTTCAGCAATGCCTTGGCAATTTTGTGTCTTTTGTGTTTCCATATAAAATTTAATATGATTTGTTCTATTTCTCTGCAGTATGTCCTAGGTAATTTAATAAACGTTGCATTAAATCTGTAAATTGCCTTGGGCAGGTGCATGGGATATCTTTCCATTTTTTCAGGTTTACTTTAATCTCCTTAATCAGTTTCATTGTTCTTCATTTATAAAAATTTCACCTCCTTGATTAAATTTATTATTAGATATTTTATTACTTTGGGTGCTATTTTAAAAGGGAGTGTTTCTTTACATTCTTTTCCTGATGATTCATTATTAGTATAAAGAAATGCAACCGGTTCTTGTCCATTAACCTTGTATCTGCTAACTTGCCAAATTCTTTTATTAGTTTTAGTTTTGTGTGAAACTTTCAAATTTTTCTGTATTCAGTATCATGTCATCTGCATATAGTCACAATTTTACCTCTTCCTTTTCCTATTTGGATCCTTTTTATTTCTTTTTTCTTACCTGATTGCTGTGGCTAGGGCTTCAAAGACTATATTGAATACAAGTGGTGAGAGTGACAACCTTGTCCTTTATGAAGATTATACTGTATAGCACAGGGAAATATATACAAGATCTTGTGGAAGCTCACAGCAAAAAACAATGTGACAATGAATACATGTATGTTCATGTATAACTAAAAAATTGTGCTCTACACTGGAATGTGACACAACATTGTAAAATGACTATAACTCAATTTTTAAAAGTTAAAATAAAAAGCTTTTATTATGTTGAGCAATGTTCCCTCCATAACCACTTTGGTAATGTGTTTTATCATAAATTAGTGTTGAATTTTATCAAATGATTTTTCTGCATCTATTGAGATGATTGTGTGTGTGTGTGTGTGTGTGTGTGTTTTCTCTTGTTGTGATGCATTACATTGATTGATTCTTGTATGGTGCAGCATCCTTGTGTTCCTGGGATGAATCCAAATTGATCATGGTGTATGATCTCTTTTATGTGCTGTTGGACTCTGCTAATATTTTGGTGAGGAGTTTTGCATCTATGATCACCAGTGGTATTAGTATGTAATGTTGTTTTTTGGTAGTAACTTTGTTTTTGGTATCAGGCTAACGGTGGCTTCATAGAATGAGTTTGGGGGTACTCTCTCTTTTTCAGTCTACTGGAAGTGTTCGAGAAGGACTGTTATGAGTTCTTTGTATGTTTGGTCGAATTCCTCAGTGAAGCCTTCTGGTCCTGGACTTTTGTTTCTAGGTAAGCCTTTATTTCTAATTCAATTTGATTTCTCCTGATTGGTTTGTTCAAGTGCTCAAGTTTTCTTCATTCAGTCTTGGTGGACTCTATGTTTCCAGAAACTTGACCATTTCTTCTAGGTTATCCATTTTGTGTCCTTATAGTTGTTCATAGTATTCTCATATTACATTGTGTTTTTTGTGGTATTGTTTGTAATTTCTCCATTTTCCTTTCTTATTTTGTTTATTTCTGCTCTCCCTTTTCTCTTCTTCATGAGCTTGGCCAGAGATCTGTCAATTTTGTTTACTCTCTCAGAAAACCAGCTGTTGGTTTGATTTATTTTTTCCATTGTTTTTTAATCTTTATTTATTTCCTCCATGATCTTTCTTATTTTCTTTCTTCTGCTGACTTGCTTTTGTTTGCTCTTGATTTTAGCTAGTAGGTTAGAATTTTTATTTGAGATTGTTCTTCTTTTTTGAGGAAGTCCTGTATTATTATGAGCTTCCCTCCTAGGACTGCTTTTCCTGCAAAGCATAGATTCTCTGTGGTTATGACTAGTAAAACTTTAAATAGATGTTTTCCAAGAGCAGTTTTATGTTCACATCAAAACTGAGAGGAAGGTACAGAGATTGCCCATATGCCCTGTCCCCATACTTGCACAGCCTTCCCTATTAGGCCACTTTGGTGGGGGACGTCTCTATCTGTTACTGTTGATGAACCAATAATGACACATCTTTATCACCTGAAGCTCATGGTTTTTATTAAGTTTCACTCTTGGTGTGCATTCTGTGGATTTGGACAAATGTGTAATGACATACATCCATTATTATAGTATCAAGTGGAGTATTTTCACCAGCTTCAAAATCTTCATTGCTTGCCTATTCAGCTCTCCCACCCAAAATCCCTGGCAACCACCAATCTTTTTACTGTTCATATGGTTTTGCCTTTTCTAGGATGTCACATAGTTGAAATCATACAATATGTAGCCTTTTCAATTGGCTTCTTTCACTTAGTAATAGGCATTCAAAAAAAAAAAAAAAAAGAAACAGGCATTCAAATTTCTTCCATGTCTTTTCATACCTTGATGGCTCATTTGTTTTTAGGATAGAGTATTATTCTATTGTCCAGCTGTACCACAGTTTATTTATCCATTACCTAATGAGGAGCATCTTGGTTGCTTCCAAGATTTGGATATGATGGGTAAAGCTGCTCTAAACATCTATATATTGTTTTTTGTGTGGACATAAGTTTTCAGCTCCTTCGGGTAAATACCAAGGAGTGCAAGTGCTGGATTATATTGTGCATGAGTGTTTAGCCTTTTAAGAAATTGACAAACTGTCTTCCACAGATTCCCTACCATCTTGCATTCCCATCAGCAGTGAATAAGAAGTGCTATAGATCCACATCCTCACCAGGGCTTGGTGTTGTCTGTGTCCTGAATTTGGGGTGTTCTAATATGTTTGTTTCCATTTGCCTAACGACATATGATGTGGAACATTTTTTGATATGCTTATTTGCCCTCTGTGTATTTTCTTTGGTGAGATGTCTGTTAATGACTTTTGGCTACATTTAATCAGGTATTTTTGTTTCACTGTTGAGTTTTAATTGTTTTGTGTATATTGAAGATAACAGTCCTTTATCAGATGTGCTTTTTGAAAAGATTTTCTCCAAGTAAGTGTCTTCTCTGTCATTCTCTTGGCATTATCATTTCTCCAGCAAGTTTTTAATTTCAGTTATACTTTTCAACTTCATGTTTTCCATTTCTTTTTTTTTAAAGTAAGTTCTCTCATATTATTTTCTATTAGATGAAACATTTGCATATCTTCCTTTAAAATTTTTATCATGATTTTTTGTTCTTATAGGAGTTAAATGTCTAATATTATATCTATAATATCTAATATCTGTGCTCAGATATTGAAAAATAACATTCATTTGATTTGTACTTTTATTCTCCTTTAGTATGGAACAATTTTCAGCATTTCTTTTCTTTCATGATCTTATGATTTTTGAAGAACATATATCATTAATTTTATAGTGTCCATTTTATATTTTTCTGATATTGCCTCATGACTAGTTCCATGTCATGTATTCTTAGCAGGAGCACAACAGGCATCAGTGATGCTATGTTCTTCCCAAGGTGTTATTTTAGATGGCACAAGATATCAATTTTTCCATTTATGGGTGATGGCTAAGTTCATCAATTCACTAGGTGGTGTCTATTAGGTTTCTTCCCTATAAAGTTCTTTTTTCCTTTGTGACTAACCAGTAACTTGAGATTATGTAAATATTCTGTTCTTCATCAAGATTTCACCCACTGTTTTTAGCATCTATTAATTTGAGATTATGTAAATATTCTGAGATTATGTAAATACTCTGTTCATTTTTTAATACTTATTCAATTTCATTTCTAGTGATCAGTTTGTTCTAGTGGTCAATTTCTTCTTGATTCAGTCTTTGTGGACTGTATATTTCCAGAAACTTGTCCATTTCTTCAAGGTTATTCATTTATTTTCCATAAAGTTGTTCACAGTATTCTCATATGATATTTTGAATTTCTGTGGTATTGGTTGTAATTTCTCCATTTTCCTATCTTACTTTAATTATTTGTGCTCTGTCTTTTCTCTTCTTTGTGAGCTAGGCCTGAGGCTTGTCAGTTTTATTTACTCTTTCAAAAAACCATCTCTTCATTTGATTGACTTTTTCTATTGTTTTTTTAAATCTCTATTTTATTTATTTCCTCCCTGATCTTTATTGTTTTCTTCCTTCTGCTGACTTTAGGTTTTGTTTGCTCTTCTTTTTCTAATTCTTTTAGTTGGTTGGTTAGGTTGCTTATTTCAGATTGTTTATCTTTTTTGAGGAAGGCCTTTATTGCTATGAACTTTCTTCTTAGGACTGCTTTTGCTGCATCCCATAGATTTTGTGTGGTTGTGATTTTTGTCATTTGTCTCAAAGTATTTTTTTAATATCTTCTTTGAATTTAACATTGACCCATTGGTTTCTTAGTATCATGTTATTTAATCATCATCCTGTCATTTTTTTCTCCTACGTTTTGCTGTAGTTGATTTCTAGTTTCATGGCATTGTGTTTAGAAAAAAATGCCTAAAATAATTACTATCTTCCTAAAATTGTTGAGTCTTCTTTTGTGCCCAAGTGCATGACCCATCCTAGAAAGTGTTCCATGTGCACTGGAAAGAATGTATATTGTAATTTTGGGGGATGTAATATTCTGAAAATATCAACCAAGTCTAATTGTTCTATTGTATCATTTAGTTGCTGTTTTGCCTTTATCTTTCTGTCAGGAAAACCTGTCAAGTGATGTGAATAGGGTGTTAAAAATCTCCTACTATGATTGTGTTCCCATAGATTTCTCTCTTTATATTTGTTAGTATTCACTTTATGTATTTAGGTTCTCCTATGTTTTGTTCTTGTATGTTAACATGTATACTATCCTCATCTTGCATTTTGCCTTCAATCATTATATAGTGCCCTGCTTATCATTATTTATGGCTTTAGTTTTTAAGTTATTTTGTCTGTAATCAGTATTGCTACTCCTACTTTGTTTTTTTTTTCCATTTGCATGGAATATCATTTTCAATCCTCTCATTCTCACTCTATGTCTCTTCTCCTCCCTAAAGTGTGTATCTTGTATACAGCATACTGCATGTTCTTGTTTTATTTTCCAATATACCACTCTGGCTTTTGATTGGAGCATTTAGTCCATTGACATTTACAGAAATCATTGATAGACTTGTATTTATTGCCATTTTGAACTTAGTTTTGCAGTTGATTTGGTATTTCCTCTTTGTTTTTTTTTCTTTTTCTTTTTGTGGTTTGATAATTTTCCTTGTATTATCTCTGTTTTATTTTGTGTGTGTCTCCGTTGTTAGTTTTTGTCATGTGGTTACTCTTTTATATATATATACTAACCCATTACTATATCTGTTTGTTTTAAACAGATAGTGATATAAGTTCAAACCATCCTGCCAAAAACAAGAAGAAAAAGAAAAAGAAAAATACTCTTAATTTTCTTGCTCCCTTCTCCCACTCTTAATGATTTAGACCTCTCTCTTACAATTTCATGTTTATCCTGTTGTTATTCATTGCAGTTATCATCTTTCCAATTATGTTCTTTTTCCTTTCAGTAGAAAACTGGCCATCCTGATTATAATATGTCTTGGTATGGTTATGTTTGGTTTCTTCTTGTTTTGGACCCTCTGTGCTTCCTGTACTTGGATATCTGATTGCTTCTTTAGGTTTGGGGAGTTTTCAGTTATTTTTTTCTTTAAATGCCTTTTCAATCCCTTTTGCTCTTTCTTCTCCTTCTGGGACCCCAAATATGCATACATTGACACACTTTATATTATACCATATATCACTTATATTGTTTTCATTGATTTTTTTTCTCTCTCTCTGCTGTTCTGATTGGATGATTTTGTTTTCCTGTCTTCTAAGTCACTTATTCATTCCTCTGCATTATCTAGCCCACTAGCTCTCATTTCAATAAATGGGTTTTCCAATTTTATGTGGCTCCTCTTTATAGTGTTAATTTCTTTTTTTGACATATTCTCTGTCTCTATGCATAATTTGTTTCATTTCCTTCTGTACTGTGATCAGTCATTTTTTGAAATAATGATGTAGTAGAGTACCAAATTCTGTTTTATTGATTATTCTTTCAGGGAATTTCTCTTGTTCTTTTAATTGGGAGTGATTCTTTGCTTCTTTATTTTCTTATCTTTCTCTGGCACTATGGATTATAAAGTATCAGTTATCTACTCTGGTCCTGAAAGGTTTTATTTATTCATTTATTTATCTGAAGTGGATGCAGAAATAAAACTATAAAAGAGAAATGTAAAATAAAAAAATTGAAAACAGTGTATAATCAATAACAGAAGAACAAAACAAATAAAAATCAAGTTGAAATCAATTTAAAATTAATAAAAATATTTTAAAGAAAAATTTTAAGTTATTAATGAATAAAATATTTTTAAAAAGTAAAAATTATAGAAAATATGGATATATTTCTCTATAGACTGTTCCCTTATAATTTTGTTGAGAGTTCTTTCTTACTCACAGGTAGTTGCCAAGTCTTCCTTCCTTCCTTTTTGCCTGTTATTACTTTGGTTGGGGATGTGGCCAGTGTTCTGGTGGCAAGAGCATGCCCTGGCTATTTACTGGGCCCTCCTTTTTGTTCTGTTGTTGTCACCGACACTATCCTCACCCTGCTGCATGAATTCCTCTCACTGGTTCTAGAGGCCCACCAGTCATGTCCCTGGCTCAGGGAAACTGGCCTCACTAGCCCTTGTCCCTGCTCTGTGCCAAATCTCTTCTTCTTATTCATTTGTCTTAGAAGCACGAGTCCACAGAGGCACCTTTGCAGAAAGATTCCCTCTGCCTGGGGCTGTAAACAAATCTCAGTCTCACCTATGAGGTTGCCGAACCCTAGGTATAGCTTCAGGTTTCAACCCCACTTTCATGTGGGAGCTGCACACTGGAGAATATGGTTGTTGTTGTTAAGCCCTGCCTCTCTTCTCCCAAGGATACACAAATAATGGTGCCATGGGTCTGCAGAGACAAATGCTACAGTGCCCCTCTCCCTAGGGCACACCTGCAGTGTAGCTTTGTGTGTGTGTGTGTATTTTATAAGGGACCCAGGCTTTTCTGATCTGTATATCCCCCTAGCTATGGCACACAGCTCATTGAAATCCCCCAAGCTTGCCTCTGTACAGTTGGCCCATGTCCTTTTCCTGGCTTGGGCAGCCTGTCCTGTCCCAACCCTGCTGGTTGATGTCTATGCCTGGGGATTACAGGGATCCTTTGTGCCCACTTAACTTAGTTCTGTCAGTCAAAGGCCATACCATCCAGATCCAAGCCTTGGAAGTTCCCCCTCCATCCCACTGACCTCTCCTTTGGAGTGAATGAGACCCAGCAAATGAAGGCTATTTCTTTTTTGTCACTCTCTCCCTGCAGGACCGTTTCCCCACTATTTTCCTTTCTCTTCCTTTTTTTTTTTTTTTTTCTTTTCTCCTACTCGATTGGCAATGTATTTGGTCTTTTGAAGAAGGCAATGATCTGTCAAAGTTCAGCAATTGTTCTGTTTGGGTGGGTGGGTTCATGGATATCAGTCTTGGTGTATTTGTGGGAGATGGTGAGCTACAAGTGTCCTTCTACTCCACCATCTTTGCCCTTTTCCTCTGCTTATTTTCTATTTAGAGTAAACCTATCATTATTTACTTTAGCATAGGCTTAGTATTGCTGAATTCTTTTAGTTTATGCTTGTCTGTGAAATTCTTTCTCTTTCTATTCTAAAGTACAGCCTTACTGCATAAATTATCCTAGGTTGCAGCTTTCTCTCATTCAGAAATTTTAATATATATTGCCACTCCCTTCTGGCCAGCAGTGTTGGTGAAGGGAAACCAACAGATAGCCTTATGGGGTTTTTCTTATAACTAACAATTCATTTTTCTCTTGCAGCCTTTAGTATCATTTCTTTATCTTTAACTTTCACCATCTTAATTTTAATATGTCTTGGTGTAAGTCTATTTGGGTTCTTCTTCTTGAGTACTCTCTGTGCTTCCTGTACTTAGATATTTGATTGCTTCTTTAGGTTTGGGATATTCTCAGTCATGATTTCTTCAAATACCTTTTCAATCTCTTTTGCTTTTTCTTCTCCTTCTATGACCACTCTTATGCATAGGTTGGAATGTTATATATTATCCCAAAGATCCCTTATATTGCTTTCATTGTTCTTTTTTTTTTCTTCCTGCTTTTCTATCTGCTGTTCTTATTGGGTGACTTCTCCTATCATGTCTTCTAAGTCACTTATTCATTCTTCTGCATTGTCTAGTCTGCTTTTGACTGCCTATAGCTTGGCTCTTTTCATAGCCATTGAGTATTATGTTTTTAATTATCGCCCCTTTATAGTTTCAATTTCCTTTTCATAATGTTCTCTCTCTCTATTTATAGTCTCTTTTATTTCTTTCAGTGCTTTCATCCCTCCAGTTTTGAAGTCATGATCTAGTAGACTATTCAGATGTATTTCATTGACTGTACTTTCTGGGGATTTCTATTGTTCTTTTAATTGAGAATCATTCCTCTCCTTCTTCATTTTACTTATATCTCTCTGGCACTATGGATTATGAAGTATCAGTTATCTTCTCTGGCCTTCAAGGGATTTTTTTTTTTTTGAAGAGGATGTGTTCCTGTGTAGACTGCGCACCCCTAATAATTTTTTCGCTAGGTCTGTTTTTAGTATGGATGGTAGCCATGTCTTTCTTCCGTGTGTGTTATCTGTTTCCCTTTTGATTAGCGATGTGGCTGGTGTTGTGGTGACCAGAGCCTTCTCTGTTTTTTTAATGTGGTCTCCTTTTTGTTTTGTGGTTGTCATATCTCTGTCAGGGACTGAGTCTGTTTCCTTTTTGTTGGGAGTGAGGCTTCCAGACCTGGTTCTGAAATCTGGTGCATAATAGGTGGGGTTGGAGCACTTTAAGTACTTTTTCTTGACTCTGAACTTGTCCTAGCTTTAGTGACAGGAATGTCAGTCTGCTGCTCTGGTGTCCCCCAGGTTCTCTGCCCCCAAATCCACTGAATTCTGGGTCACACACTTGGTTGGTGATGCACTATCAGGTCAGTGACATCCCCAGCAGCAAACAATGCACCTGCACTTTCCCTGATACACAAACTATGCTCACTTGTCTTAGATGCCTACACCAGTAGGGCTTCCAGCACTCAGTGACTACATTCATGCTACCAGATCAGCACCATGCCAAGTCCCAAATGCTGCCCCTTCAATCACCCCACTTTGCAAATTCTGCTCACTCTTCCCAGACGCCCACAGGTCATGCAACTTGGTCAGAACTACTCTCAGTGCTGCATCCACTCAGGGTAGGTGGGCTCACAGAAAATGGCCACACCAGCACTCACCCTCACTCTGTGCCAGAACTCTAGTCCTTGCCCAATTGTCTTAGAGGAGTGGGTCCGCAAAGGCACCTGCATAGCAAAATGGCCCCCTTTGCTTGGTGTTGTAAACAAATTTCAGTCCTGCCTGTGAAGTTGTGGAGCCTCTAGATATGAATTTGTGTTTCAAATCCACCTCTGCCTGGGAGCTGAACACTAAGGAATATGGTTGTTGTGGTGGAGCCCTGCCTCTCTTCTCCTAAGAACACACCAGCAATGGTGCCACAGGCCTGTGTAGACAAAGGCTATGGCCCAGCCTCATTGTGCTCCTCCCTGCAATGCACACCAGCAGTATTGCTTTCTTTTTTTAAATTTTATGGGGAACTCAGGCTGTTCTGTTCTCTATACCCTCCCAGACATAGTTCATAGCATACTTCAGCCCCCTGAGATTGCCTCTGTGCAGTTGGCCCCAGTCCACCACTTGGCTCTGGCAGCCATTCCCAGCCCACCCCCTGCTGGTTTGTGTCTAAGGCTGAGGTCACAGGGAAATTTAGTGCTCATTTTACTTATTGTTTTGTGGGCCAAGGGCTACTTTGCACAGATACAAGACTTGGAGTCCCCCCTTCCCCCCAGTTTAAGAGTGCGAATCTTCCTTTGTCACTCCCACACTGTGGGATTCACCCCACGCTATTTTCCTTTTACTTTTTTCCTACCAGACTTGTGGTGAATTCTGTCTTTTGAAGAAGGTGATGTTCTGTTAATGTTCAGTAGGTGTTCTGAGTGAATGGGTAGGTCCCGGTGTGTCTCTCGGTGTATTTGTGGGAAAGGGTGAGCTACTAATGTCTTTCTACTCCACCATCTTGGCTGCTCCTGACTCCTCTTTCTTAAATTTGATACTGAAATTACTAATAATTGGCCAGAATTCTCAATGTTTCCATGATATATTGAGACAGATATTGTATACCTGTCTGAAAATTAACATGGCATTTCTTATTTTTTAAAAAATTGACAGCACATTCTGCAGGGAAGAAGTAAATATAAGTGTAATCCTATGAATTTTCAATAAAAGGATGAACTGATGGAAAGTCTGGTAGCCATGTACAGTGAACATCAGTTATCTTTGTTCTACCTTCCTTGATAATGCCTTTTTCTGTGGTACTAATTTCTTCTCTTCCCTCTACTGATCAAAACTTCTCCACTTCAAGGCATATAGTGGTGAGTATAGCTGCCTTCCAAAACTTCTCCACTCTCCCCTGTGAACAAAACTTAAAACTAAAATGTCTTAGCCAGACATCCAAAGTCCAACATAGTTTTATCTTAATTCCACTCCCCCACAATTCATATAATTCTAGGAAATAAAGGTGAACATGTCAGTCTAATACTGGAAGACAATGAATTTATTTTGAATGTTTATTGATGGATGTCTAATATCAGTTTTAGATTTTTTTTCCTCTTGGTCTAAATCTAATTCCCCGAAAGTAAATATTTAAGTATTTTCTCTGCTGGGTTTAAGCCTTGCAAGTTATTTATTAATTATAGACTAGAATCATCCTTATATTATGAGATAATGAAATACAAAACACATTTCAAATTGCTTCTCCACTCACTCCCCTCTTTCTTTTAGAGAATAAAAGTTTACTGTTGAATTTTAATGCATAATTAAAATATATCTATATATATTTATTTATATTTATTTATTGAAGTATAGTCAATTTACAATGTTATGTCAATATCTGGTGTACAACATAATGCTTCAGTCATACATTAACATACATATATTCTTTTTTATATTCTTTTTCACCATAAGTTACTACAAGATATTGAATATAGTTCTCTGTGCTATACAGTATGGAATTGTTGTTTATATTTTATATATATATTAGTATCTGCAAATCTCAAGCTCTCAATTTAGCCCTTCCCACTCTCTTCTCCCTCTGGAAACCATAAGTTTGTTTTCTATGTCTGTGAGTCTTTTTTGTTTTTTAATAATTTCATCTATTTTTTAGATGCTACATATAAGTGATATTTTATGGCATTTTTCTTTCTCTTTCTGACATCACTTAAAATGATATTCCCCAGGTCCATTCATGTTGCTTTAAATGGCATCATTTTATTATTTTTTTTTATGGATGTGCATTATTCCATTGTATAAATATACAACTTCTTTATCCAGTCATCTGTCCTCTTGTTAATCTTACTGGAGAAGCCAAATCTTACTGGAGAGACCAATGCTCACAGCCTAGGTCACAAGTGGAATAGTCAATTTGTTTTGGCTTGCTTTGAACTGAAAATAGTTGTGTTAGAGGATTTCATTTCCTATGATGATGCCTTTTCCCACACAGTAATGTTCCCACTGTTTAGTCATACCTTTCCTGAATCTCCCTACATGGACAGAAATGTCAAGCTTCACCATAAGAGACACAAGCTCATAGACTTTATACTTCCAGAATGATTCAAGATTTGGATGTAAGACTCAGGTTAGAATCAGTGCATTAAGTTGTTCAACATATAAACTACACAGACTTAGTGTATGCCAACCTCAGACACTGGCTGCAAGTGGAGTCAGGGTATTCACAAACCAGAAGACATCACTGAGTTTGATGTCCAGAGCTTTTACTTGGGCTTTATAATTTATTAAATCATTGGACACATGATTAGTCTCCATCTCCAGCACCACCTCCTCCCACCTTCCCAGAGTTCAGCATGGCCCTAATTTTCAACCCTCTAATTATGTGGCTGGTCTTTCTGGGATTAGCCCTCATGCTGAAGTTAACTTGGGGCCCACTACCATGAGTCACCTCATTAGCATAAGAGACACTCTTCTCACTCAAGAAATTCCAAGAGTTTTGAAGTTCTGTGTCTGGTACCAGAAATAAAGGACAGATATTTTATTTATTATACCACTGGTAATAACTAAAAATGTGGTATGCATGAGAACTACAAAGGAGATTGCTTAAAATTTTACCCTTTGTAGAACTGAATTGAGGCTCAGAACTTCCCAACTTTCAGGAGCACATAAAGAATGCTACAATGCTGATGAGCATGTAAATTCCTACAATCACCTGAGAAGCAAATATCTGTCAGTATCCACTTTAACCTGAACATACAGATAAACCTATTCCAGCAAATCTGCTTCTAGGTAAATACCTAATAAAAGTGGCCACTGTCAGGAAAAACTGAAACATTTTGAAACACACACTCAACCACACAAAAGATTACTTGGTGTCTGTCTAGCTCACCCTTTGAATATTTCAAATTCAATGTTACTGAGCTATTTTCTAACTCTGTAAGTAGTAGGAAACATACAGTGATATAAATTATTATTTTTCTGTAGAAATGCTAATGTACTTAATCTTGTGGAATGCAATTGCTGGGTACCATTGCCTCAGTGTGCTGTGGTTTGTCTAGATTTCTTCTTTAAAGGAACCCTTCATCTCCTCTCTAATTCACCATTTCTAAGAGGGTCAACACTTAAATTGGTGTGAAATACGAGACATAAAATATGATAGCACATCTTAATTTGACCTTCAAGGACTTTTACATTCTGGCCTCAAGCATCATTTCCAAATTCACCTTTTTATTTCCCTTTCTCAACTCATATCCAAAGATTGTTACTGACACTTCAGCCATCTTGCATGATGTCTTCATCCATTACTCAATTCCTCTCCCAGCACGCATGCTCACACACACAAACACACACAAACAGGACCACTTCCACCTGCCTTCCTTTCCTCTTTGAACTTTTTGAGCACTACTGTGAGCCACTCACTTAAAGTTCAATTATACATCATCTTACATATTTACCTTAGTGCAATCTCTCCTTTTGCTTGGCAAGTTCTGAAGGCTTATCCTTCCTGTTATTAACTGATTTGTTATCTGGTCCTGGGGTGAAGTCTTTTATGCATATGAGTTGAAAGAGAAGCAGTCAATGGAATGGTTGATGAAGAAGTATAAAAATTGCCATGTTGGAAAATCTAGGACAGCAAAAAGAAAAAACAAACAAAAATAATTGGTCATGCAGAGAAACTGTGAAACCAATGATCTTTATGCTTTAAGTCCAAGATTACCTCCCTGCCTAGTTCATCGGAATTCAAACCTAGGAATTTGCCCATGTGGTCCCAAACCAGCTCCACTTTCTGCTTCTGCTATTCATTCTTGTGGAATTTTCTTTATGACATCTGCCTTCAGCCTGTCTTTGTCTTCTGGTTTCTGCTCATGTCCCTTCATCCCAGTTCTTAGTGACTTGTCAGATGTCACTGAGATCACAGCCATGAAGTTCCTTATACCATGTCTGGTGCAGGGTAGGTGCTCAGTGAGGATTTTCCTTCTTCTTAAAGTAGCTCAGATTTGTTATTATGCTTCCCGTGGAAGTGAGCAAAAGGCTTTTATTAAATTAGGAAATAAAAGCAACCTGTGTTGTTTCTTCGTCAAAGATGTCAGCCTGAGGCAGAATTCTAAGTAGGATGCTTGGATAGTCAGTTGGAGCACCACAGGGCCCTCTCCCTCCTTGTCTCTCTAGATGGACTCACTTGCTCATTGTCCTTTAGGGGCTTAAGGAGCAAGTCTGAACTCACAGCTCCTTGTTCACATCAGAGGCTGCCATCCAACCACTGTTGCCCTGACTCCACCCTCTTCTCCAGCAGCACCAGCTCAACTCTAGAGTAGAAGCTGAGAGCAGTGTCTGTAGATCAGGGTCCAGACAGCTAGCTCTTCCTGCATAAAGTGGGGTGCCCCGGCACTGAGCTGTGTTGAATGGCAGCAAGCATCCACTTTTTAGCAGGTAGGGTTTCCCCCTTACCCACTCTCTCACCCTTAGAGTCTCTTCCCCCTCTCCCCTTCCTCCCCTCCATCCTTCTCTAACACACCCTTGAATAGATGATGCTGGCTTGCAGCTGTTAATTAAGTTCTTTTTTATAAACCCAGTAGTTTATTTCAAAGTAGAAATTTTAGGTTTACTGGACAAAATCCCACTACAGTTGACACATAGAGACACTAGACTACTGTACATTTAAAAAAAGAAAAAATCAAGAAGGGCCAAGGTGGTGGAGTAGAACGAAATTCTTAGCTCACCTTCTCCCACAAATGCACCAAGACTGACATCCACTGACCCACCTATCCAATCAGAAAGTCTGCTGAACTTTGACAGAACCTTACTTTCATCAAAAGACAAAACACGCCATTAATCTGGCAGGAGAAAAGGAAAATAAAAGGAAGGAAAAGGGAAATAGTGCAGTCCAGTCCCATGGGGAGGGAGCAGCAAAGGTGGTATAGTGCTTATTTGCTGGGTCTCTCCCACTCCAATGAAGAGGTAAGCTGGATGGAGGGGGAACCTCTGAGGCTTGAAATTGTATAGAATAGCCCTTAACTGACAGAACAAAATTAAATGGGGCAAAAAGTATCCTCATGATCCCCAGGCTTAGACACCAACCAGCAGGTGTGGGATGAAACAGACTGCATGAACCTGATGGAGGACTCGGGCCAACTGTACAGAGGCAACCTCAGGAGATTTCAATGTGCTTTGTGCCATCGCTGGAAAGGTATACAGAGCAGAACAACATGAGTACCCTATAAAATATAAAAAAAAAGGCAAAGCAACACTGCTGGTGTGCCCTGGGCGGAGGGGTGTCATAGCTTTTGTCTTTGAATACTTGTGGCATCATATCTGGTGCCTTTTCTGCAGAAGACAATTGGGACTCAACCACACCCACCATATACTCTAATGTGCACCGAGGTGGAGGCAGGGTTGAAATCTCAATCCCTACCTAGGGGCTCTGAAACCTCATAGGTGGGACTCAGATTTGTTCACAGCCCCAGGCAAATAGGAAAGTTCTGCTGCAGTACCTCTGTGAACTCATGCTTCTAAGAAGAACAAGAAGAGTTCTGGCACAGAGCAGGGGTGATGACTGGTATGGCAATTTTATCCAAGTCCATCTAAAGAGCATGGAACTGAAGTGAAGTTGGGAAGGGCACTGAAAGGCAGAGAGACCCAACCACCTACCATGCACAAGTGCACCACCACAATACAGCATTTGGAGGAGTCATGACCCATGGCACTAGGAGAAGCACAGATTGGGGGCACAACTGGAGGGCCTCTGGAACCAGTGAGTGGAGTTCATGCAGCAGGGTGAGAACAGGAGCAGTGACAACCACAAAATAAAAAGGAGATCTCATTTAATAGCAAGGGAAGACTCTTGCTACCAGATCACAGGCCAAATCCCCAACAAAAAGGATAACAGGCAAAAGACAGGAAGACATAGTAACCACCCATACTTCAGACAGAGCTATCAACAAAATTATTAAGAGCACATAGTGCCCAAAAGAACACGTTCACATTTTTTCACTTTTTTTCTTTTACTTTTTAAATTTTTACTTTTAAAAGATTTTTATGTTTCTGTTTAACCCCTTTTAAAATTGGACTTTAAAATATTTAATGTTGTCTTTAGTTTGTCTCAATTTCATTTTTATTTCTCTTTGCTTTATTCTTCTAATATCGATTAGACTATGTTCTCAAATTTTTTTCTTCTTTTAAGCTTTTTAAATTTCTTACAATTTGCTTTTAATGTCTTTGTTTTGTTCTCTTATTTATTATAATCAGCTTTCAGATATTATTTTCTAATTTTAAGACTTTTAAAATTGGTCTCAATTTTTATTTTTCTTTGACTTGTTCTTCTGTCATTGTTCATAATCTGTTTTCAAATCTTATTCTTTTCTTTTAATTTTTTTTAGCTTTATTTCTGCACCCGTTTTAGGTAAATAAGTAAAAAGAAAACCTTTAGAAACAGAAGAGATAACTGATGCTCCATAATCAATAATGCAGGAGAGGTATAAGTAAAATAAAGAAGTAGAGGAACAACTCCCATTTAAAAGAACAGGTAAAATCCCCTGAATGAATGATCAATGAATTAGACCTTGATAATCTATTAAATCATGTTTTCAAAAGAGGAGAGATAAAAGTACTAAAGACACAAAAAGAGATTGTATATGGAGGCACAGAATATGTCAAATAGGAAATTGAAACTTTATAAAATGGAGTGAATTAAAACAGGAAAACAAATTTGCTGAGATAAGAGCTGAGTTAAAAGTTGTAAAAAAAAAACTAGGCTACTTAATGCAGAAGAATTAATAAGTGGTTTAGAATACAGGACAACAGAAATCAACTAATCAGAACAGAATAGAGGAAAACAAACAAAAACCAATGAAAGAACAAAATTCAATGAAAACAATTATCCTATGGGATAATATAAATCTTGCCAAATCCTACACATAGCAGGGGTCTCAGAAGGAGAAAAAAAGCAAAAGGGATTGAAAAGGTATTTGAAGAAATCATAATTAAGAACTTATGAAACATAAAGAAGCAATCAGATATACCAATACAGGAAGTACAAAGGGACCCAAACAAGAAGAAACCAAACAGACACACACTAAGCTATATTATAATCAGCATGGCCAGGGTTAAAGATAAAGAAATGATGCTAAAGTCATAAGGAGAAAAACAGAGTTATTTACAAAGGAAAACTCATAAGGATTTCAGCTGATTTCTCTACACATATACTACAAGCCAGAAGGGAGTGGCAAGATATATTCAAAGTCCTGAATGAAAAACATACAAACAAAAAAGATTCAGCCTAGGATAATTTATCAAGCAAGTCTATTCTTTAGAATAGAAGGAGAAATAAATATCTTCACAGACAAGCAAAAATAAAAGAATTTAGCAACACTAAATCTATACTAAAAGAAATATTGAATGGTATACTCTAAATTGAAAAGAAGTAGGTTGCTTTTGAAAGGAGAAAACCATAATTGGAAAGGTGATAACTACCATGAATTACAACAGAATAAACATGGAATTGTAAAAGAAGACATCTAAATCATTAAGAGTGGGAGAGGGGAGCAAGAAAATATAGTTTTCTTCATTCTTTAATTTGTTCATTCTCGGTAGGATGGGTTTGAGTTTATATTACTATATGTTTAAAACAAACAGATACAGTAATGGGTTAATATACGTACAAAAGTGGGTAACCATAAGACAGAAACTTACAAGAGAGTCACAAAAACTAAAAATTAACGAAGATAATAGAAAGGAAAACTTAAAAATAAAACACGCACACACACACACACACACCAGGAAAAAGAAAGGAACAAGGGAAAAAATGCCAAATCAACTGCAAAATTAAGTTCAAAACGGCAATAAACCAAAGTTGATCAAAAATTACTTTAAATTTCAATAGGTTAAATGCTCTAATGAAAAGACATAGAGTGACAGACTGGAAAATAAAACAAGAACCTACAATATGCCACATACAAGAGACCCACCTTTGGGAAAAGGACACAAATAGAGTGTGAATGAGCAAATTGAACAAGATATTACACACAAACAGAAATGAAAAGAAAGCAGGAGTAGCAATACTGATTTCACACAACATGAACTTTAAAACAAAGACCATAAAGAAAGATGAATGTTTTACGATTTAAGGAGCAATACAAGATGAAGATATTACATCCATTAACATAACTATACCCAATGTAGGAGCAACTAAATACATAAAGCAAATACTGACAGATATAAAAGGAGAAATTGCTGGGAATAAAATAATGGTAGGAAATTAAAACATCCCATTATCCTCACTGGAAGATCTTCCAGATGCAAATTTAATAACGCAACAAATTAAATGATATAATATACAAATTAGACGTGGTTGATATTTTGGAACAATACATCCTAAAAAAATACAATATAGAATCTTTATAAGTGCACATGGAACATTTTCTAGGATAGATCATGTACTTGGGCACAAAAAAAGACTCAACAATTTTAAGATGATAGTAATTATTTTAAGCATTTTTTTCTGAACACAATGCATGAAACTAGAAATCAAATACAGAAAAACAAAGGAGACAAATGACAGCATGATAATTAAACAACATGATACTAAGAAACCAAAGGGTCAATGATAAAATCAAAGAAATTTAAAAATACTTTGAGACAAATGACAAAAATCACAACCACACAAAATCTATGGGATGCAGCAAAAGCATTCCTAAGAAGAAAGTTCATTGCAGTAAAAGTCTTCCTCAAAAAAGATGAACAATCTGAAATAAACAACTAACCAACTAAAAGAATTAGAAAAAGAAGAGCAAACAAAACCTAAAGTCAGCAGAAGGAAGAAAACAATAAATATCAGGGAGGAAATAAATAAAATAGAGATTTAAAAAACAATAGAAAAAGTCAATCAAACAAAGAGCTGTTTTTTTTGAAAGAGTAAATAAAATTGACAAACCTCAGGCCTAGCTCACAAAGAAGAGAAAAGACAGAGCACAATCAAAATAAGAAAGGAAAATGGAGAAATTACAGCCAATACCACAGAAATTCAAAATATCATATGAGAATACTGTGAACAACTTTATGGAAAGTAAATGTATAACCTTGAAGAAACGGACAAGTTTCTGGAAACATACAGTCCACATGACTGAATCAAGAATAAACTGACCACTAGAACAAACCAATCACTAGAAATGAAATTGGATAAGCATAAAAAAAAAAAATCTCCCAACGAACAAATGTCCAGGACTGCATGGATTCATTGGGGAATTCTATCATACATACAAAGAAGAACTCATACTAGTCTTTCTCAAAATCTTCCAGAAGATTGAAAAGGAGGGAGTTCTCCCAAACTCATTCTATGAATTCACCATCACCCTGATACAAAACCAGACAAAGACACTACCAAAAAAGAAACTCACAGATCAATATCACTGAGGAAACATAGATACAAATATTCTCAACATAATATTAGCAAACAGAATCCAACAGCACATAGAAAAGATCATACAACATGATCAAGTCGGGTTCATCCCAGGAACACAAGGATGGTTCAACATATGCAAATCAATCAATGTAATACACCCCAACAACAAGAAAAAGGACAAAAACCACATGATCATCTTAATAGATGAAGAAAAAGCATTTGATAAGATTCACCACACATTATGATAAAAATCCTCACCAAAGTAGGTATAGAGGGGACATATCTTAACGTAAGAAAAGCTGTTTATGACAAACCTACAGCCAGCATAGAACTCAATTGTGAAAAGCTGAAAACCTTCCCACTAAAATCTGGCAAAAGGCAGGGTTCTCCACACTCACCATTTCTATTCAACATTATCTTGGAAGTCCTCGCCACTGCAATCAGGCAAGAAAAAGAAATAAAAGTGATCCAAATTGGAAAAGAAGATAAAAAATCATCACTTTATGCAGAGGACATGATACTATATATAGAAAACCCTAAAAGGTCCATGCATAAACTACACGAACTAATGAAAGAATTTGGCAAGGTACAAGGATACAAGATCACAAGATTAATGTACAAAACAATACAAGATTAATGTACAAAAATCAGTTGCATTTCTTTACACTAATTATGAATCAACAGGAAAAGGAAGTAAAGAAACAATCCCTTATAAAATTACACCTAAAGTAATAAAATATCTAGGAGTAAATCTAACCAAGGAAGTGGAAGACTTATACATGGAGAACTACAAGGAAATTAAGGGAGACTTTAAAAAATGGAAAGATATCCCATGCTCCTGGATTGGATGAATCAGTATTGTTAAAATGTCCATGTTTCCCAAGGCAATCTACAGATTTACTGCAATCTCTATCAAATTACTAAGGACATATTTCACAGAACTGGAACAAATCATTATAAAATTTATATGGAATCACAAAAGACCCAGAATTGCCAAAACATAACTGAAGGAAAAGAATGAGGCTGGAGGAACAACCCTCCCAGACTTCAGGCCATACTACAGAGCTACATTAATCAAAACAGCATGGTATTGATACAAAAACAGACATATCAATGGAACAAAATAGCCCAGCAATGAACCCACAATCTTTTGGTCAATTAATCTTCAACAAAGGAGGCAAGAACATACAATGGAATAAAGACAGTCTCTTCAGCAAATGGTGTTGGGAAAACTGGACAGCAGCATGTAAATCAATGAAGTTAAAATACTCCCTCTCACCATACACAAAAATAAACTCAAAATGGATTAAAGACTTAAACACAATACGTCACAATAAAGCTCTTAGAAGAAAACATAAGCAGAACATTATCTCACATACATCTCAGCAATGTTCCCCAAGGCAGTCTACCAAAGAAATAGATATAAAAGTAGAAATAAACAAGTGGGACCTAATTAAACTTACAAGCTTTTGCACAGCAAAGGAAACCATGGGCAAAACAAAATGGCAACCTATAGATTAGGAGAAAATATGTGCAAAAGATGAAACTGACAATGCTTGTTCTCCAGAATATATAAACATCTCATACGACTTAATAAGAAAAAGACAAACAACCTTATCCAAAAATGGGCAAAACATCTAAACAAGCAATTCTCCCATGAAGACATACAAATAGCCAAAGGCACATGAGAAAATGCTCAATACCACTAATTATCAGAGAAATACAAATTAAAACTACAATGAGGTTTCACCTCACACCAGTCAGAATGACCATCATTCAAAAGTCTATAAATGACAAATGCTGGAAAGGGTGTTGTTCAAAAGGGACCGTCCTACACTGTTGGTGGGAATGTAGTTTGGTGTAGCCATTTTGGAAAACAGTATGGAGATTCCTCAAAAGACCAAAAGTAGACTTATCATATGATAGTGTTCCCACTCCTGGGCATATATACAGAAGAATCCTTAATTCAGAAAGACACCTGCACCCTAATGTTCATAGCAACACTAGTTACAATAGCCGAGACACGGAAGCAACCTAAATGTTCATTGACAGATGACTGGATAAAGAAGTTATGGTATATTTATACAATGGAATACTACTTGGCCATGAAAATTGAGAACATATTGCCATTTGTAGCCACGTGGATGTCCCTGGAGAATGTCATTCTAAGAGAATTAAGCCAGAAAGAGAAAGAAATATACAACATATCACTTATATGTGGACTCTAAAAAATAAGACCAATGAACTTATATGTAAAACAGAAACAGACTCACAGACATATAATACAAACTTGTGGTTGCCAGGGGAGAGGGGATTTGGAAAGGATAAACTGGGAATTTGAGATTTGCAGATACTGAGTGACATATATAAAATAGATAAATAAGTTTTACTGTATAGCACAGGGAATTATATTCAATACCTTGTGGTACTCAATTTTTTAAAAAGAATATGAAAATTAATAAATGTATATTTATGTATCACTGAAGATTTGTGCTGTGCACCAGAAATTGAGGCATTGTAAACTAACTATAACTCAATTTTAAAAAGTAAAAAAAAAAGTTGTCATTAAGCTAGCAAAAATGCTCAGAGAGCACATACAGATGAGCCCACTGCCACTGTCAAAATGAAATCACAGTGGGTTAGGAGGAAACTTCCACTGATTTCGAGAAAAACAGGCAATGAGCCCAAACCAAACAATATCTTCCACTCCGTTTTTCCCTTTGGGCTTCATTCTCATGGAAATCTGACATGGAAGGGAAGGGTTAGGCACTTCAGGCTAGCTGATGCTCACTCCATGTTCTCTGATCAGCCATCTTAGCTGCCACAGGGGAGCGAGTCTCTCACTCCAAGTGGAAGAACACAACACCAAGGCAGTGGGGGACCTCAAATACATCCACAGCACAAAGAAACAGTTTCTCAAAACATTTTGAGATATATGTCTACCAATCAGCATCATCAAAATATTCACTTGTATGTACTGCTTATGAAGCCATCACTATGGTCTCTGAGGGTACTAGAATTACAAGAGTTTACAAGATCTGACAAATAACATAATGAGTTTTTCTTCTGTCTTTAAAATTTAAAGAAATTGAAAACATTATTTTGGTGGGCTAGCTGCCTCTATTGAGAAAAATTTAAAGAAGCACAGCTACAAATATAAATATCAAACCAAGCTCAGTCTCTGTACTGATCACTGGTCCCTGGCAGACACAAGATGGAAATGTGTAGCTCAAGTTCTTGGCATGAATTACTTGCTATTAATTTCTCATTAACAGTAGATTCTGTCAAACTTAAATTTAATCATATTGATTTGTTTTCGAAAATAAAGACCTCTCACTTAAAAAATAAAAAAAAAAATCTTCAAAACCTAATAAAAACGGGCAACTTGCTATAGCCTGGTTTATATTAGACATTAGGAAGGTCTTCCATTGCCTTCTTATTTACACTTTCACGTGCAATAAAGAAAAATCAGGTTGCAGTTTAATCTAGTTCTTTTAAAAGATCTCTGAAGCCACCATAGCAAGATAGATAGGTTGATTCACACACTAGCTTCTCCAAATTTCAGATAATTTTTACGTGTCATTTATTCCAAATTTGGAAACACCCTGGAGGAAGGTAGGGATGAATGGTGGTAGGAGACACAATGTAACTATAGGAAGGACCTTCCCTCTTCCCTGAATGTGTAGAAGAGCAGAGTGAGTCATGCTTGTGGGGAGTGGAGAGGAACCGAGTGCAGGTTCCACTGTGGATCTGCTGAGGGTAGGGTTGGTGGGGTGCTGTTGATGAGCATGTGCTCCAAGGAAAGGTGGGGTCAGGGAGTCCAGAATCACTGGAAATGGTTTCCTGGGACATGTGCCTAGAACCAGATGGCCTGGAATGGAACTAGCATGAACAGAATTCCACAGTCCCACAAAGGTAGATTCCCAGGTCCATGAACAAACAGGACCACAGGTGTGGGGGAGATGAAGGTCACTGTCTGAGAAAGTGGGAACAGGCCATGAACAGCAGTGAGGGTGTATGTGTCAGGGCTGGGAGGTGGGGTAATTCTTAAATCTTAGTTCACATGTAGACTACAAGAGACTGGGTGTGGAGAAGCCAGTCAGGGTGAGGAAAAGTAGTGGGATATTTTTGTAGAAGGACACACTGAGGCTTGGTGATGTGTTAAAAATAGGGGAGTACCCCTGGTTTTTTTTCTGGGGAGACTAAAACCGACAGCAGTTGAATGAGAGGTGGATTCGAGGAAAGAAATGACATGGTGATGTAATGAAGACGCTCTTCTGGGGAGGTGAAGAGACTGGAACAGAAGTAAAATGTCTCTTTTCTCCAAAGGGATCCTCAAAGGCACAGAGAGTTCAGAAGTCTCCCATTCTGCTCCCATTACCTGTTGCTTTCAGGGACTCCGTGAGGGATAGGGAAACCACCTGCTTGATTATCACAGTAGAGAGCATCCTTGGTGGAGTGGAAAAACTTAAAAACTCTATTTGAAATTATATTTTCTGAATGCATCCATTTAAGGGGTTGCCATTGGGATTCTTTTTTGAGAAGACTTGGACTTACAAATAAGTGCAAAGTATCCATTGAGATCTGCCCTGTCCAAAGTGGCAGCTGCTAGGGGGGAGGGTATTGCTAAGAGATAGAACATGTGCTCAGAGTGCACGAAGTCCTGGGTTCACTCCCCAGTACCTCCATTAAATATAAATCAATAAAAACCTAATTACCCTCCCAAACAAACAAAACAAAAACCAAAAAATCACAGTAAAGCAAAGTGGCAGCCGCTAGCCACATGTAACTATTGCTTGCTTGATACATAGCCAGCTGAAGTTGAGATGCATGGTACGTGTAAAATACACTCAGATTTTGAAGGTCTAGTATGAATAAAACCATGTGAAATATCTCATATTTTTTTCTGTTGATTATACGCAGCAATGATAATATTTTGGCTCTATTGGATTAAATATAAATATATTGCTAAAATCAATTCCATTTTTTTTTTTACTTCTTTAAAAAAGTTGGGGAGGCTTCTGGAAAATTTAAAATTACATGAGTTGTTTGCATTAAATTTGGACATCCCCTGAGTTGATTTACCAGAAACATATTTTTGCCAGTCCTGTTCATTTTATGATTTGTTTAATTATTAGAATTACATTTTCATGCTGTAACCTTTACCAACCTTCTGTCTGAAATCAAGCTCAGTGAGGAGCTGGCATTTTTGGTTTTCCTTTGTGAATTTGATGAATGACTGCATTACTGTTTTGTGTTTTCTTTTCCAAAATTTAATTGTGTGCTGGTTAATTCCAGGACGGTGATATCTGAGATTTTTGTTTTTGTTTTTTTTCTTTCCCTTTTTAAAGGTAAAATTGCACCATCCTGGAAATAGTTATCTCAGGGTATTAGGAATTATTTTTTAAAGCATTCACCTCTCAAAATTCCTTCACTGGGCCTGGCAGCACACACCATGACTCTATTGCTCTTTAGAGCTGTATTTTCAGAACATTTTATTGATGTATATTTGATTTACAATGTTGTGTTAGTTTCAGGTGTACAGCAGGGTGATTCAGTATATACTTTTTTTTCTTTTTCAGATTCTTTTCCACTGTAGGTTAATACAAGTAATTGAATATAGTTCCTTGTGATATACAGTAGGTCCTTGTGCTTATCTATTTTATATATAATGGTATGTATCTGTTAATACAGCCTCTTTTTGGATGCAAAAAACATAGGTTGGGGCTCGGAGCCTTGAAAAACGAACACTACTAAGGCCATCCGCCCAGGCTTTGGGGGCTTTCTGAGTTTCTCTGCCCCTTCAGGGGAAGGCAATGGGTCCTGTCATGGGATGTGATGGTGCTTGGGCATCAGGGCTCTTTCCTGTAGCCACGGCTGGGTGTCCTCAGTGAGCAGGGCAGAAAAATTGATGCCTATGCTGAAGTGGACGGGGGGTTCTGTGGACAGTGTGTTCTCACAATATTACCTTTTTCTGAGTGGCAGGGGATAATTATTTGACAACTTCTGTGTGACTGACAAGAAATGTGTGTGGTAGAGTAGCCTTTCACATCTTACTTCTTAAAGCAATCACTTTCCCTCCCTTTTTGTTACAAAAGAATTTATGTTGTTGGGAAAACTACTCATTAGGTGGAATTACCATAGTCACAGCCTTATGCCACTTAACCATATTTTCTTCTTGTGCTTTCCAGAACATTGTAAAGCTGATAGAAAGAAAACAAGCAGGAGGGAATACTCCCAAACTCATTCTGTGAAGCCACCATCAGTCTGATACCAAAAACAAGCAAAGACACCACCAAAAAAGAGAATTAAAGACCAACATCACAGAAGAACATAGATGCAAAAAATCCTCAAGAAAATACTAGCAAATAGAATGAAACAGCACATAAAAAAGATCATACATCATGATCAAGTGGGGTTCATCCCAGGAACACAAGTGTGGTTCAACACATGCAAATCAATGTGATACTTCACAACAAGAGAAAGGACTAAAACCACATGATAATCTCAATAGATGCAGAAAATGCACTTAATAAAATTCAATGGAGAACTATAAAACATTGATGAAGGAAATTAAAGAAGTTTCTAAGAAATGGAAAGATACCCCATGCTCCTGGATTGGAAGAATCATTATTGTTAAAATGGTCATACTGCCCAAAGCAATCTACAGATTTAATGTGATCTCTATCAGATTACACAGGACACTTTTTATAGAATTTGAACAAATAATCTTAAATTTATATGGAATCACAGAAGACCCAGAATTGCCAAAGCAATATTGAAGAAAAAGAATGAAGCTGGAGGAATAACCCTCCCAGACTTCAGACAAAACTACAGAACTACAGTCACCAGAACAGAAATGTATTGACATAAATACAGGCATATGGATCAGTGGAACAGACTAGAAAGCCCAGAAATAAACCCACAGACCTACAGTCAATTAGTCTTTGACACAGATAGGCAAGAAAATACAGTGAGTAAAGACATTCTCTTCAACAAATGGTGCTGGGAACACTGGACAGCAGCATGTAAATCAATGAAGTTAGAACAACTCCCACACACTATACACAAAAATAAACTCAAAATGACTTATAGAATTAAATATAAGACAAGACAATGTAAATCTCCTAGAAGAAAACCTAGGCAAAACATTCTCTGACATAAATCATAGCAATGTCCTCCTAGGGCAGTCTACCCAAGCAATAGAACCCCTAGACACCTCTTCATTCCACGATTCCACAGTGTTCAAAGCAGTAATTCACTTGTGCAGCTGGGTAATAAGCCACAGCTGCCAGATCACTGGGCTTTTCTAGATTTCTTGGAATGTCAAAGAAATCCAGAAAAGTCATTAGCTATTTGAAGAAATCTTTGGTATCTCATTTTACAGTTAAATTATTTATTCCATTTTTCTAAAATTCAATACTGATTATATTAAAGCATAATCATACAGACATCATTTTCAGGTGTACCCACTACACTTTTTTCTTATCATTATAAACAAATTTCTATTAATCAAGAAGTTACAATGAATTACAAATTATGTGCTAGGAAATGAAGCAGATACATAATATGTGAAAAAGAGCAATCTTTATGGTAGTTTGGAATCTAGATGGACACATAAGTACTATGTTGTACCATCAAACAATTACTTGGTTTTGTGTTATATTCCAGATATATAAAAGAAGTTCCAAGAGAAGAAATCTTGTGTGACTAGAAACATGACATAGCTTTGCACCTGAAGGACACTCAATAAATACTAAAGGAGGGAACAAATGAATGAACAAGAAGAACCAGCATAGCTGTGCAGATACATAGTATTGAGCAGGGTTTTCAACAACCAGCAACACAAAATCTGCTCCTCGCCAAAGAAGAGCCCTCAAGTCTAAATACACACCTGAAATATTTCATTGAGTCTAAAGGCACATATTTGTTTTCATGTCTCAGCTTCTCAGAAATTGATGAGATGCCATAATTTAAAGAGTAGCATTTTTTTCTTTCTTATAGTTAAAATAAATGTGTATCTCATGCCTCTTAAATTTGATCAAACATATCGATTGACTCTAAACAAATGTTATTGTGTGTAAGATGATTTCAAAATTAATCACTTAATACATGCAAATTTAGATCCCTAATTATAACTTTTAATATTCATAACAGCTCAAAAACCTAATGAAAACTTGGGATGTCAAATTCTGTGAGTTCTAATTCTTAACATTTCAAAACATAAAACAACAAAATTACAACAACTACAAACTCATACAGCACATCTTAAAATCTAGAGCATGCAGAATCTGCAATGTTACTGCAAACGGTGCTGTGAGGTAAATAACCGCAGATACTGTAAACAAACCTGTTATAGAAACAAAGAAGATATTCTTTCCTTTTTATACTAAAAGGTGGAAAGCTGGGGAAAAGAAAATAATTTTTGTTGCTATAATTTTATCTATAAATACAAGAATAAAATACTGACCATCTTAACATGAAGAAATTTTACTGAAAAAAATAGAAATGTGTTAACTTCACATTAATGAATTTCATATTCATTTATAAATTACTCTAAAGGAAGACTCACACAATCAACATAATGCAGTAACATAAAACAAGCAACCTGCTATATTTTATTTTGACCGGGGGAGATGCCATTTTTTTAAAAAGGAAGCAATGAATTTGCCAATGTCAGACTATTATCAGGCAGCTAGGGAAACATTTTATAGTCTACTGGAAAAGTGCAAACAGGCATGAGTTAAACTGCTGACACAACCTTAGTACAGCGTCCTATTCTAATTAGTATAGGAAGTTACATCAAGGAGAGAGCTTCCCTACCAATTTTTTTTATCATTATCAGCCTTAATATCTGGATAGAAAAGGATATGAACTAGTGAAACGTTAATCAATTAAGGGAATAATAAACCTTAAATCTGTAGGAGAATCTGCATTTATCTATGAACCTACAGTTATGTATGTGTGTATAGGAATTTCTCATAAGAATTACATAGTGAATCTGACTTTTGCTATGTACAGGGGTAGCTAGTCACTTAGTATTTTTAGCCTTAAGATTCATCACTAGAAAATGAAATAACACTTGTTGAGTTTCTGCAATATGCCCATCACTGTGCTAGATGTTTTATGTAAATTATCTCAATCTCCAAAAGAATCCTACCAGATAATTAGTATTTACTTCACATAACCAAAACTCATTCACCTAAATTTGATTCCACTGGCCAAGTCAGCCAAATCCCAAAGCTCTTTTCCTTTACTACATGGTACTATGTATATATAAACATGAATGTGTACAAATACTGTCCACTACATGAATCATGACATAGCAATGGGACAGCTAGAGACTACTGTCTACTTTTTTTTCTACATAACACACTTCTGTAGTGAGAATCAGTTCATTCATCATTAAGGGATAAGGTCAGTATAATGTGAAAGTCACATTGGTCCAGAAATAATTGTCTCCAGCATAACAATGTTTCAAAGCCTTGAGGGATGAGCTTTCTCACAGAGTCTTAGCAATAAATGATGACCTTAAGGAAAATACCTGACAATCCTTTGGAAGAGGGCAAACAGAGGCCAGTTAATGGCTTCAAGAACTACTAGGATTTCTACAATGTTAGACTACCTGGCTGAGCTGCGAACACAAATAAACCATGAAAAAGTTTCCCCATGTTTACTCAAAAAAAAAAAAAAAAAGAGGGTAGTATCTAAAGAAGAAAGGCTACATCCTGGATCAGAATTTTTAATTTTGACAATTTATCTTTAACAGAATTGAATGCCCTTGTGGACTTACATTTCAAAGGAGAATACTAACTGATATTGGGTGCAAATGTTCAACTATAGTAGAATTTTATGAGAACACTTACCAGTTTTGCTAGTACAGAGATTACAAAGCTGCATAGTTCTGAGTGGCTTCTCTGTATTTTTAGGGTATGATTTTGCAGAACTTTAGGTTTTTTCTAGAGACACATATATTGTTTTACAAGAGAACTGCCTGCATTATGGTATTGTAGAAAACTCAGTTTCACCACCAGCTTTATTCAGACCTAGTCTAATTTCTTCAGTATTTGCTGTTACAGAGTAAAACCAATCTAAACTGAGAGGTTAAATAAACTTTATTGCTGCTAAACCCTTAAGAATTACTTTGTCAAAGCAAATCATTGCTCATTTTTATTTTTACTTTAAGAAATAAGAAAGAGTTGGAGTGAAATATTTGAAATAAATAAAAACTAGAAAATAACATTTTAAAATACAGATTATATTAATAGAAGTAGAATATGTGATCTCAAAATTCTCAAAATTATTCTAAATTAAATGTAAATTCTTGTATATACTATATATTAAAAAAATATTTTGAGTCAGTTTAAATTTCTTTTTAATTCCACAAGGCAGATGACATTCATTACAATAATAATACAGGTTTTTCCCTTAGAATTAGTCTATAGGTAGCATACTTGAGATTATTTTCCTTATGAAAATGTAAAATTATTAAGGAGAAAACAATATTAACCAATATTGGCCACAGGGAATACACTTAACTAAGTTGGCTTCTTCATTTAAATCTTTTTCTGTAATGTGTCTAAGACATCACTAATACTTTAAGAATGTCAAATCCTAATCAAATTTTAACTCTGGTAAAGTAAGTTACTAAAAGTTATGAATATTGAAAGTTATTAAATTTCCACTGTGATAAAACAAAATAGGAATCGAAGTTAAACAGTCCTACATAAAATAAAATGTTTATTTAACAACTAGAGCTTACGCTGCTCAGTAAGTGTTTTACTCTCCTCATTGAGATGACTGAAGATTTCAGAGCTAGGCTTCTGTCAATTTTCTACCTCTCAATCTCAAAAGGCTTTTGTTTCTTGATTCCTCCTTCCGTCCTTCCTGTCTGTGAAGAAAAAAGTGATCCCTATCATTCCCAAGACTAATATCAGTCCTTTTGATTTTTGTCTACCCCATGTCTCCTCCAGAATCTTGCTCTTTTAATCATCTCCCTTCTGCTTCAAAGTTCAATTGCTTTAATCTCATTTGTCTCTCTTTCCATGAACATTATTCTTCCTAAGTTTAAGAGATAATGGTGTTCCATGAAACTTACCTGTGTTTTGTGTATTCAGATACCCTGCTGTAAAATGTCTTACTATGACTCACAGTAAAAAAAAAAAAAAAGCTTGAAAGTTACTAAACTAATCTTGTGCCTTCATTTCATATATGTGAACATTGAACCCACAGATCTGATCTATCAAAATTCACTCACTCAGTAATAGAATCCTTGGCCTTTCAGTTCCCTCTATGGACAGAACTTTTCTTTACTCTTCAAATTATGTCATGACATGGTGTCATTTAGTGACCACTACCACTTGTCATTATCTTAAGGTTATCTGTCAATAGACACTTTATGTTAATATTAACTGAAAACTCAAGTTACTGGTTCCAAGCAAGGTCAGAATTCTGGATCAAAACTATTAACATCTCCACTTTGTTCATGTGCATCTGTTTTATTGTAGGTCCATGAAGTGCCATTTTTTTTTCAGTCACTTTTTCCCTTTCTAGGTCATACCTCAGATAATGCTGTCTGCCTCGGAGATCAGACTCCATCCTATCTTGGGTGTCTGACTGTAGAGGAGAAGGCAAATGTGTGTATTCTCCCAGTTTTCTAGGATGCTCTTTGTCCTGTGAGGTGACATATTGGAGATACTTTACATAAATGTGTGCTGTTGGGAAAGTAACAGGACTTGCCTTACCCTGTGCGCAGGCTGGAAATGAAGGTCAGTCGTGGGCTTGGCAGTGGAAGCCGCATAGGCTTACTGAGCCGTCCTCCACCAGGGGGCAGCACTTCCTTTATTGCTGGTGGAAGGGAGGGAGAGAGTGTGTGGGGGGGCCTTCCAGTACCTTTGCAATAACTGTAGTATGTGCTTTACTATGTTAAAGAGCTCCTCCCTTCACTCTTGAAATAATTTGATTTCTTTGAAATTCATTTTTGAATAAAGATCTACAGAATTAAATCAGCTGTATTCAAAGAAGTTTAAAAACCCTCCTATCTTTAGTAACAAATTTACCATGATTTATCATCATGTTTGTTTAAGGACCATTTAACATTGCTTTTGAAATAGAAGAAAAAACATTTTAACTTTCAAAAATAAATTAATTATTTTCTAATTATGCATTTATTACATTTATTTTGAAGTAAAACTTGTAATCTTTAATCACTTAAAGTAATCACTGTTAACATTTTCCTATGTGCAATATTTTAATGTATAAATAAATTTTTTAAATATACAGCTAGACTGAAGCAATATGCTGTATACCAGAAATTGACACAACATTGTAAACTAACTGTAATTCAATTAAAAAAAAAACTCCTAAAAGAAAACATAGGCAAAACATTCTCTGAAATAAATCTTAGCAATATTCTCCTAGGGCAGTAAACCCAGGCAATAGAAATAAAAGCAAAAATAAACAAATGAGACCTAATTGAACTTATAATCTTTGCACAGCAAAGAAAACAATACACAAAACAAAATGACAACCTATAGAATGGGAGAAAATATTTGCAAATGATGAAACTGACAAGGGCTAAATTCCCAGAATGTTAAAAAAAAAAAAAAGCTGATACAACTTAATAATAAAAAAACAAACAGTCCTATCCAAAAATGGACAGAAGACCTAAAGAAGTAATTCTCCTATGAAGACAAACAAATGGCCAATAGGCACATGAAGAAATGCTCAGTATCGCTAATTATCAGAGAAATGCAAATTAAAACTACAATGAGGTATCACCTCACACCAATCAGAATGGTCATAATTAAAAAGTCCACAAATGATAAATGCTGGAGAGAGTTTGGAAAAATGGAACCCTCCTACAGTGCTGGTGGGAATGTAGTTTGTTGCAGCTATTATGAAAAGCAGTATGGAGATTCCTTAAAAAACTAAAAATAGACCTAACCTATGACCCAACAATCCCACTCCTGGGCATACATCTGGAGGGAAATCTAATTCAAAAAGACACATGCACCCCAATGTTCATAGCAGCACTATTTACTATAAGCAACCTAAAATGTCCATCAAAAGATAGCTGAATAAACAAGCTGTGGTGTAATTATATAATGAAATACTACTCAGCCATGTAAAAGAATAAAATAATGTCATTTGCAGCAACATGGATGGACTTGGAGATCATCAGTCTAAGTAAAGGAAGTCAGAATGAGAAAGAAAAATACCATATAATATCACTTATATGTGGAATCTAAAAAAAAGTCACTGATGGACTCATCTACAAGACAGAAAGAGACTTGCAGACATAATAAACAGTCTTATGGTTACTGGGGGAAAGGGGATGGGAAGGGACAAAATGAGAGTTTGAGATATGTAAACATTAACTACTATATATAAAAATAGATTAAAAAAACAAATTTCTTCTGTATAGAACAGGGAAATATACTCAATATCTTGTAGTAATCTATAATGAAAAAAGTGTGAAATGAATATATTTGTGTATATATATGACTGAAACATGCTAATCACTAGAAATTGACAAATTGTAACAGTATAATTTTAGAAAAGCTTAACTGACCAAAAAAATAAAGTCAAGGGAAAGAAATATATATATATATATGTATGTATATTCAGCTAGATTCCTAGTCTTATCACTTAATGTGTAAGGGGAATGATTTTTTTTCCTTCTGCCACCTTCTTACAGGTTGATGCGTTGGGAGTCTCCCTGGGCCTCTCCATCACCTCTCAGTGTGGAGACTGTCCGCACTTCCCGCTAGAACTTTGGTGTTCTTGTGGCTTTAGTTACTGTCTCTATGTTGGGATCCAAATCTGCATCTCTAGTCCCTAAGGCTCTTTTATATTCTTCTAAATGCCTGTCAGAAATTTTCAACTGGATGTTTTATAGGCACCTCTTCATGTAAATCTTTACTCTCCCCTGGGGCTCTTAATGTGACCTACAAACTGTTTGCAGGCACATTGGTGTATTTCTCTCCTGTCGCCTTACTGTCCTACGTAGTTCTCTCCCACCCCTTCTGGGCTGGTTTCCTAGCTTTTGAGTGTCTCCTTCCTTCAACTTGGCCTGGCTAGTCAGACATCAGGTTTCAGAGCCTGATCTCTGGGAAATGTTTTTGAACTCCCCTTTGACCTCCTTAAGACTGGGTCAAGTGCTTCAATGTACCCTCTGATACCTTTTTCCACCATAGCATTTGTCACTTCATATAGTATTATTGTTGCCTGTTTACTAGACATAAACTTCTTATTCACAATTTCCTAACACGTAGTCTGGGGCCTGGCACTTAATAGGGACGTAATAAACATTGGTTGGATAAGTGAGCAGTATTATGAAATGTCCCCAATCTAATTAGCTGTAATTAGTCTTCTACAACATTATTTTTAATGTCTTTGATGGTATTGGCATTTAATAGCATAAAGGTTCACCCAGTATTTGGGCATTTTCCTTTCTTTTTTTCTTTTGAGTACAACACGAATGGGTTTTCATAGTTCAGTGTTCAGAAGAAGCCTCCCCTTTACTTTCTCATGGGAGACTCAGCTGAGCTTAACATGCCTGGGTGGTGCATCTGATTAGGATAACAGAACCGGAGTTGTTTCCCAGCTCTGCTGTGTCCTGCTTTATTGCCCTATTCAGCTGCTTATATGGCTCTTATGAGAACTTCATACAGGCTTCTGATTATTTTTTAACTTACCTACCCTCAGACTCAATGGAGGTTAATTTAACAGTCTCATCCTCTCCCTACACGGTGCTGTTAGCTAAAAATATGTTTGAAAAGAATTCTCTAACCTAACAACCTCCCCATATCTGTTTAAACTTTGTTGTTGAGACATTTGTGGAGCTGGCCCTTATTTATGATTTCCTCTTAGTATTTTGCTAATACCAGGGTAAGGAATTGGCCCTTGTGTACAGAATGAGGTACTTTTCTTTTGGTGGTTTCTGACCGGCTGGCAGTATCTGGCCCATAAAAAGCGGCCCTTACCCCCACTCCACACTTCTCTAGCCATTCCTTTCCTGGTTCTCTTGTTTCCAGAATATGTATTACCCAGGTGCTCTTTTGGGCCTTGTTTTCTCTTCATCTTCATCTTAAAACAATTGCAAACATTATTGACAAATTTTACTTCTTGGTTATCAACTCAGATTGCAGTTGCTTCTTGCATATCCCATAAACCTGAGAGTGAGGCTTAGATAACTCAAGTATCTTATATGATTAACTGATTAAGCAGGGCTCTTTCCCCTTCCTTCACTGAAGTTCTGAGTTGCTCCTGTATTTGTAGTTTTTGAAGACTGTGACTATCACTGCTGTCATCTGGGCTCTGAACCTGGCCAGATCATGCCAGTTTTATTTCCCATAACATCTCCTGAATACCTCTATGAGGCACACACTACCACCATCAGTTCAGGTATGAATTGTCTCTGACCTGCTCACCACTCTTCCATCTGACCCCTTCCTCCAATGCCTTGTGAAGGTGCACATTCACAGGGAGCCTCGGGGGCTTGACTTTCCTAGCTCTGCAATGCTTACCACCTGTTGCAAATTGCATAGCCCTTAACATTCCTACCAGTTCTGCCCCTCTTTATCAGGACCTGACAGTGCCTTTTCATGTGAATTCTCTGATTGTAAAACTTAAGCACCAGATGAAGATCTTTTGTAACTTTCTTTCAAAATTGTTCCAAGTTTAAATAGACCCTTGGCTTTCAGCTATTATCTGCTGTTTAAAAACAGTGCAGTGTTTTTTGACTGGAGACCGTGGACTCTTAAATACTGGTGCACCTCTAGAAAGATCCAAGAATCATTTGGAACTGTTGTGACCTTGTCGACAGTCTTAAGTGAGTAGGCCATGGGACCGAGGTCAAAGTTCACAATAACTTGCATGTGCGTGAGGTGGGAAGTAAATGTATGCATGTGCCAATAGCATGAGAAAAATGTTATGAACAATACGCATGCGCGGGCATAATAAAAAGACAAGCGCATACGCCCGAGGACGCGCTTCACCCGCTTGTACTGCGATAAACTGCTGTTTTGCTACATGTCAGCTACTCACGCATCGTGTCAGCTCCTTGTGCATTTTTCCAGTTGGGCAGCTCACCTCCTCGCATCCCTCTCCAGCCTCCCGCGGCTGACAGACCTAAACCAGTATTTCTCAGATTATTTCTAAGGCTGTAGTTTTGCTCATGCTACTTCCCTGTACCCCAAAATTATTTGTATTCCCGCTGCTTTCAGAATGTTTACGTAAGTTCCAGATAGCCTGGCATTCTGGGTGCATTACATTTTGGCTTAGAACTATGTTTCCAACCTCATAACCTGCCATTTTACACCATATTCCTGGTATACCTCCTGTCACAGCCAGATAGGTGTATCTGAGGCCCGCTGGTCTGGGGTGCCCTGTTCATTCCCTCCCCCACACCCTTCATCCTCTATGTCATAAACTCTTCTGTTCCAGCTCCATCATAAGACTTCTCTGGCATGCCCAGATGAAAATACCACACTTATCACCTCTAACACCTAAAACTATGTACACTGGATGATAGTTTTTTCTATGCACTGCTCCTACTCACTGGATGTTCTCACAGCAGGACTTTATATCCCTACAGCACCCAGCAAATAATAAGCACTTGCTATTTTTTGATGAAGAAATTGTCATTTAATCAGTTGCCACCTGTGATCCACCTGTTTGTAAGTTGAGAGTACTGCAGATTCATTGGTTTAGCTCCACACTATGAAATTCTTCTTTGTGGAAAAACTTGTTCATAAAGGTGAAATTTCCCTTAGCTCACCATGATTCTGTTCCACTAAACTAACTCATTTTGAAGTTTACAGATAGGGCATGAGAGTCAAAGTGAGCCTGTGGGCATATATATTTTTACTTGATAAGTTGTAGAAATTTACCGGTATATTGAGAAGATGATCAGATTAGGACTCAGAATACAGACCTAAATTTGAGTTCTACATTTCCACCTAAGCTTAGATAAGTCATTTAAAATCTCTTGGTCTTAGTTTCCTCTATAAGGGAAAAGTTGCATAAGATAGTTTCAGGTGTCAGTTTGCAATGAAAAAGCCTATATAAATGCTTTTGAACAGGAGGCTGCAAACTTTTTCTTTAAAGGGCCAGAATGTATTTAAGGCTTTGCTAGCCATAGACTGTTGCAGCTCCTCGACACTGCTATTAGTAGCTTGAAAGTGGCCATAAACAATATGTAAACTAGCATTTCACTATTTTATTTATGAGAACATTACTATAGTTTCATTTTTATGAAATTATAAAATAAGCAATACTTATCTGTGCTTGAAAAAAGTTCAAAATTATGTCTGCCTGTAGGATGGAGGGTGTGGGGATTGACAGCGTAGGGACATGAGAGAGATTTATAGGGTGATGTTAATGTTCTCTATCTTGATAGTGGCTTGGATCATATAGGTTGAACTCAAGTAATGGTACACTGGAGGTTTGTGTATTTCACTGAATATAATTTGCTCTCTCAATTTTAGTTAATAGGCATGGAGTGTTTAGGGGTAAAGTGTATGGACATCTGCAACATGAAATGCATTAAAAACAGATGGTGAATAGATATAAAATAAATATAGTAGACTACTGTAGAATCTAGGTGGGTTTATGGATGTTCACTTACATTTCTTCTAACCCTTCTATGTATTTGCAAATATTTCTAATTAAATGTTGCAGAAAAAATAATAAATGAAAATATTGATATTTTCCTTGACTTCCTTCTACCAGTCACGGATTCTTTCCTGCAGGTAATGATTGCTTGTCAGTTTTCCTACCAATGCTTTTCCAACACACTTATGTACGTCTGTCTGTATCTCTGTATGTGTGTGTGTATAGATGGGTCTATGTGGAATATGTAGGAATCATTTTCTTTTCCACTTTTACATGAATAATAGGAAGAATGTATGTTCTTGAACTTATTTTTCCCCACTTAATGTCTTGATTGTGTTTCCTTGTCTTTCTCTATATATATTATACATGTATAGTCCTTTGAATCATTGCAAAATATTCCACAGTGGAGGGATATATATCCAAGACTATATATATATTTCTTGGTGATATATATTTAGATTTTTCCATTTTTCTCTTACAAATTGCTGCAGAGCAATTAGTAAAAGAAAAAAACTATTTCTCTAGGGTAGACACAGAAATGGGATCACCAGGTTGTAGTATGTTATTTTTATATTAATAGATTGTCCTCCTGTAAAGCTGTACCAGTAGTCCCTCCAGCAGAGATTAAATTACCTGTTTCTTTTCAACTTTCTGAGCATTGATTATCAATTTAATTTTTTTTTTTTTTGCTAATTTGATTGGATGCTGGTATCTGGTTGGGTTAATTTGCAGTGTCTCTGGTGACTGCAACTGAGCATATTTTTATGCTTGCAACATTTCCATTTCTTTACAGTCCTGTGCTCATCTTCTTGCTCTCTTTTGTCTTGTAATTCCTTTATTTTAGAAATTGTACTTGTTCTAAATTAATATTTTCATTTTTATGGGCTATTCCTAATCATTTATCCCAAAATATATTGCATAATCCGCCATTCCTCATTATTTCAATTACCAACTGTGTTGAATGCAAAACTCCATTTTATACTGATCCTTTCCTAGACACTGTTCTGTTTTGTTAATTTCTACCTCTGTTCTGTGCCATTATCACACTGTAGTATGTAAGCTCTATGTAAGTGTTTGTAAAATAAAAGTAATGTGTGAAGTTTGTGTGAGTACCGTCTCTCCAATTTTGGCATCTGTGTAGTATTAGCTTTATAAAAATCATTTAAGTAAACTTGCAGAAAAGGAAAATATGTGTAGAAAAATAATGTATTTCTTGAAAATTGGGAGAACCAACTAAAGACATTTGGACATTAGAGATAGAGTTCTTTTTATTTTTTCTAAGAACTCCTGATTTGAAAATGTTAACCAGCTCTTACTTAGATAGTACCAGTAGGTCTTACTGCTTTCTCTTCTCACCGTTGCTTTATGTATTTTTCTTGTCTCAGATTTTTTTAAAGAAAACTTTAAAAAATGAAAAATATAAAATTACATTAAATTTCTGGAATTTAGTCTATGAGATTTGTCCTTTTTCTCATGTTAGACAGATAATATATAAGAAAGTTTTCTCCCCCAACCAAAAAAAATATATATATATATGCCTCTAGAGGGCAGCATTCCTCATACAACAGATATGACAAATAAAAAAAGAATTCCACTGTCCTAGAAGTTTAAGAAACAAAAGATAAACAAGCTTTTACAAGTTTCTTTCTTGTAAGATGTCTCAGAATCTTTAACATATTATTGTGCATTATAACTCATCAATAGGCCACTATTATGGTACACAGTGTTTCTTCAAACTTAATCACAGAAACCTATCTTAAAGGACCATCTCTAGTGACTACTCCTACAGAATGCATTTGGAAACAGTCTAGTAGAGAAATTCTCTAGTTGACAAGTTTCAATTCCTTTTTTTATTCATAGACTTGCTCCTATGATTTTTAAAACAGGTCTTTAGACATCCCCCTCTATTCACAGATCATGACTGAGAATGGAATAAATATTTACATTTATTTTGGGGAAATCAGAAACATGGAGAACTTACTGCTTGACTTGCTGAAAGGACAACAGCGAAAGAAAGAAAAGAAGACAAAATAAAAGGCAGAAAAGAAAGAGAGAGAGAGAGAAAGGCTGGTGGTATAACTAGTTGAGAGACTTCTAGCTTTAAAAAACACAAAGCAGTTGAGGTATGCATAACAAAACATTTTCATACTTACCCAAACTCAGAATATTAAATACTTGAACTCCATTAACTTCTTTCCACAGTCCATGTCAACTGAAATTAAATTTCCTAATTTAAAGATCTGTTGTAAGCCTGATGAGACCTCTATAGAGCTCTATAGATGAGATATTCTTAAATTGTAACTTGTGAGAGAGCGCTTAAACAAAATTACTCCCCTCTTTTGTTGTCATTTGGTCTTTCACTGAAATGATGAAAGCAGGTTTAGAATATAGACATGCCCCCACTCCCCATGTACTCCTGCAGAATACTTGGAGAATAATGGGGGATGAGCCATGACTTCAAATATAATACATGTGTCCAAATGTTTGATTACTAAATAGCCTTTTTCCATAAACAATGTTTGAAATTTTTTTTTAATTTTGCATAAATATGAGGCATGCCACAAAGACAATGCAAGTACAGGCATACCTTGGAAACACTGTAGGCTCAATTCCAGAATACCGCTATGAAGCCAATGTCACAACAAAGCAAGTCACAGGTGTTTTGGGGTTTCCTAGTACATATAAAGTTATAGTTACAATATACCATAGCCTGTTAAGTACACAATAGCATTATGTCTAAAAAAATACATACCTTAATCAAAAAATACTTTATTGTTAGAAAATGCTAATCATCCACTGAGCTGACAGTGAGCTGCAATCTTTCTGCTGGTGGAGGGTCTTGCCTCCATCTTGGTGGCGGCTGACTGACCAGGGCGGTGGTTGCTGGAAGCTGAGGTGGCTGTGGTAATTTCTAAAACTTAAACATTGAAGTTTCCTGCATCAATTGGCTCTTGCTTTTACAAGTGATTTCCCTCTAATGTGTAATGCTGTTTCATAGCACTCTATCCACAGTAAAACTTTTCAAATCTGGACTCAATTCCCTCAAACCCTACTGCCATTTTATCAAGTTTATGTAATGTTCTAAATTATTTTGGTCATTTCAACAATCTTCATAACATCTTCACCAGGAGTAGGTTTCATCTCAAGAATCACTTTCTTTGTTCATCCATAAGGAGCAACTCTTCACCCATTCATATTTTATCCTGAGATTGCAGCTAATTCAGTCACATCTTCTTGCTCCACTTCTGATTCTCATTCTCTTGCTATTTCCACCACATCTGTAGTTCATTCCTCCACTGGAGGTTTAAACTCCTTAAAAAGTCATCCAAGAGGATTGGAATCAACGTCTTTCAAACTCTTGTTAATGTTGATTCTTTGACCTCTTCCCACAAGTCACAAATGTTCTTAATGGCATCTAGAATGGGGAACCCTTTCCAGGAGGTTTTCACTTTTCTTGGCACAGATTCATCAGAGGAATCTCTACCTATGGCAGCTGTAGCCTTGCAAAATATATCTTAAATAATAAGACTTGAGAGTTGTAATCAGTCTTTCCATGGACTGCAGAACATATGTTTTGTTAGCAGGCACATAACACCAATCTCCATCAGAGCTCTTGGGTGATCAGTTGCATTGCCAATGAGCAAAAATGTTTTAAAAGTAATCTTTTTTTTTTTTCCTGAAGTCTCAACTGTGAGCTTAAAATATTCAATAAACCATGTTGTCAATAGATGTGCTCTCATCTAGGCTTTGTTGTTCCATTCATAGAGCACAGGAGAGCAGACTGAACATAATTCTTCAGGTCCTGATGGTTTTCAGAATGGTAAATAAGTACTGGTTTCAACTTAAAGTCACCAGCAATCTTAGACCCGAATGAAAGTCCTAGATGGCATCTTCCAATATAAGGCTGTTTCATCAACACTGAAAATCTATCGTTTAGTGTAGACACCAAAATGAATTCTCTTATTGAGATCTTGAGGCTGACTTGCTGCACTTTCTCCATCAGCCTTTATTGTTTCCCCTTGTACTTTTGTGCTATGGAGATTGTGTCTTTCCTTAAACCTCATCAGCCAACCTCTGCTAGCTTCAGCCTTCTCTTCTGCAGCTTCCTCACCTCTCTCAGCCTTCAGGGAATTAAAGAGAATTAGGGCCTTGCTCTAGATTAGGTTTTGGATTAAGGGAATGCTGTGGCTGTTTAGATCTTTTATCTAGAAAAATAAAGCTTTCTCTGTATCAGCAATTAGCCTGTTTCACTTTCTTATTATTTGTGTATTCACAGAGTAGCACTGTTAATTTCCTTCAAGAACTTTCCTTTGCTCACAATTTGGCTCATTTGCACAAGAGGCCTAGTTTTCAGCCTAACTCAGCTTTAGCATGTCTTCCTCACTGCACTTAATTGTCTCTAGCTTTTGATTTAAAGTGAAAGACATGCTACTCTTACTTTCACTTGAACACTGGGACCACTGTAGGGTTATTAATTACCCTGATTAAAATATTGTTCTGTATTAAGGAATAGGCAGGCCTGAAGAGAGGGAGAGAGATGGGGGTACGACCATTTGGTGGAGCAGCCAGAACACACAGCCTTTACCGATTGTTTGCCATCTTAAATGGGTGTGGTTTTTGGCACCCCAAAACAATTGCCATAGTAACATCAAGGATTACTGATCACAGATTACCACAAGTATAATATAATGAAAATTTTTGAAATATTGCAAGAATTACTAAAATGTAACACAAAGACATGAAGTGAGCAAATGCTGTTGGAAAAATGGCACCAACAGACTTACTTAACACAGTTGCCACAAACCTTTAATTTGTTTAAAAAAATGCAATATCTGCAAAGCACGATAAAGAAAAGTGCAAAACTAAAACAAGGTGTCCCTGTAGCTTTCAGCAGCTCATTCCAGGTTTCTTGAGTCATACATAAGCCCTCTTTGTACTGCTCCTGTGACATTAACATTATCAAAAAAAAAAAAAAAGAAAAAATGCTAAAAGGGCTATAATCTTTGGTCTCAAGTCATCAAAATATTTTAACCAAGTATATAACCAACTCTCAAAGTTTAATTTCCAATACATTAACTATTGGCTGCATGTGACTAGTGAACACTTGAAATGGGACTACCATTACTGAGGAATTGAATTTTATTTAATTATAATTAATTTTTTCTAAATTTAAAAGCTGAGGCAATGTAAAATATCTATCTACAAAAGAAACATCTATTGTTTTTATCTAGTCAGCATCAACTAACTATTCAACTAAAATGAATTTTCTCTACACATCAATGTAATAATAGAGTAAATCATTTATTGAATTTTTTGCAAAGTACACAAGTTACAGTGATCCCTATGTAAATTATAACTGATAACCAGAGATAATTTTTATTTTAATTTTTATGGAAATTTTTAATTTTAACATATTTTGAATTAAGTTGTTTTCTTTAACTTTTTGTTCTGGGCAAAAGGGGATAGGGTATAACAAAATTTCAAAATTAAAACACAGGCATCCTACCCAAGCAGAATCAAGTGGAGATGCAGTGAAGCTAGCGCTGCCACCGGCACAGTGAAGTGAGACTAGAAGAAAACAATACACCAACTTTAACATGAATAATAATCACAATTAGCTCTGGTAGAGCAAAATTTAAAAACTATTACTTACATAAAAATATTTTAAACAACATGTAGACAATATTAAGAGACATTTTCAGGAAATGCATAGTACATTTTCATAAGAAGTTTCCTAAGTCAAAAGAAAAGCAACAAAATTATTCACCTGAGATCAGAATTAAATGTCCAACAAACATTTTTAAAAGATTTTTAAAGGATCTGAGCTTATTACTCTCATGAGCTATAGAATGGCATGGATTCTTGCAAAAAGAAAGGGAGGGAGGGAGAGAGAGATGAAAGAAAGAAAGGAAGGATGGAAGGAGGGAAGGAAATAGGGATGAAACCATATTTAAGTAGAGAGATGGTAAATAAATTATTTCACATATAGATATTTTATTAGAAAATTATGAGGAATACTAAAACAGATATTATAGAAAAAGTAGAAGGCCTTCAATTAAGCCACCAAACAACTGTCCGTCATATGGAAGACCTGTCTAACAGTATCAAAAATCAGTAGATTCAAAATATGAGAAATTACTTTTCTTTTAGCTTTAGATAAGTCATGTGATACGAGACACTACCAAAGTACAACTTTAGACACATTTTGTTTGAAACAACTTCCAAACTTAAGAAGAAATGTCAAATATGTACCTTAAAAAAATCAAAATTGTAGCATGGATTATTTTTCACCTTTTAAATGGCCAAAGAATTTCAGCTATATATTAAAATATTAGTTTCCGTCTCAATAGAGAGCTCCAGGCATGTTAGGTTAAAAACCTACACTTATTGGACTTTTAAAAGAAGAAAATGATATTCCTCTTATTGCTCTGCTCCACTGTATGATATACATAGAGTAGATTTTTGAAGGGGCTAGTATAGCTCAGCGATAGAGCGTGTGCCTAGCATGCACAAGGTCCTGGGTTCAGTCCCCAGTGCCATCATAAAAAACAAACAGACATACAAACAAACCTAATTATCTCCCCCTCAAAAGAAAAGAATGAAAAATGTTTGTACTCAGCATTCTAAAGCTATGAAAAGTAGCATGTATTAAGTTGTTAAAACTGATAAGTATGTACCTGAAAATAATAAGAATCCTAGCCAGCTTACAAAACTACTGAAAAAATAGAAAACAATACATTTAAGAATCTTGTGTTCTTCGCTCAATGGTTGAGTAGAGGAAGAATTTCACAAAGATTTACTGTATTATTAACGCTGATCAAGAAAGTATTTTTTTTCAATATTCAATAATCAAAGATAAAAATGGCAGTGCTTATGTTTTCTCACTGGTATCTCAGTACAGGTAAACAAGCATGGCCTGAATTACCAAAGAAAGAGAAATTGTACCTAAGACCTATTTACACAGGTACAGACATTTATGTTGAAATTGAAAGTTTTCATAATTGTGGGAGCCCGTGATTGGGTTAACAAATTGTAACAGATCCCAGCCCCTTATCTCCTTAAAGAAGATGTGCTTAGTAACTGCCTTTAGGTTTTAGCAATGACCCAGGTCCCTGGCTATAAACGCTGGGTGTGCCTGCTGTTAGTCTTCTATCCCCAAAACAGCCTTGGGCTGGAATGATAAAAAGCTGCAGACTCAGAAGTGAGAAAGCTGGGTAGCCAATGACGGGAAACATCTCCTGAGGGGGGCAACCTAAGACAGGCACAGTCACCTGAGTCCAAGTTCTTAAGCAGCTGATTCTCAGATGTTCTGCCCTGATAAGCTGAAAGGCTCAAAACCCACGAACGTGATTCACCAAAAAGGGTCTTCTGACCTTGAGCCCAACACCAACAATAAACAAAGCCTTTGTACTCACTGTGATCCCACCCTGTCCTTCCCTAAATTCCTGCATTCCTCCTTTGACTGTACTCAATAAATTTGGGAGATTTGAAAGGCTCGAGGCTCCCAACTCCCTCTGGCTCTCTTCACTTTTCCACAGAGTCTTGAGTAATTTATTCCGTCTCGGTGGGACTTCTGCTGGCCAGAACCCACAACTGGTGATGAACCTACAATAATATGATTTGATAATAAAGATTTTACACTTTTCCCTAATGTGAATCAATATACAGAATATTTTATTTACAATGCAGAGTGTTGTAAAAATTGGCTGCAAAAATAATCATAAATAGTTGAACACTTTTTTGTTTTGATCGAGTTAATTAAAGTTGTTCAACTTATGCAATATCCTTAGGAAATGATGTTAATAACACTAAGTTGACACAAGAATTAGTGAATTTGCTTAATTTAAGAAGCACAGATTTGAAACTGTTAAATTTTTGCTTCAAATTCTAAAAAAGCATGAACAAGTCTTATCATAATAAATAAAAATATTAAAAAGAAAAATTTTTGGCACTTAATTCAGATATTGAAAAGTATAAGTTTCTTTGGAAGAACTTAGTCATGTGAATCTACATTTTCAACCATAAATTGTTTGAAGTCTCAACTAAGATCAAGCATTTTTGATGAAAATTCGGTGATCCAATGAAGATGTAAAAGATCTACTAGGTTTCAAGGAATTGGTTTAAAAAAGTAAAATACATAAAGAAGTTTATACTGTATAGCACAGGGAAATATACTCAATAACTTATAGTAGCTCATGGTAAAAAAGAATAAGAAAATGAATATATATATATATATATATTCATGTATGACTGAAGAATTGTGCCGTACACCAGGGATTGACATAACATTGTAAACTGACTATACCTCAATTTAAAAAAATTACAAAAATTATTTAATAAATATAGAGTGAACACATAGTTCCAAAAACTTGAAAAAGTATTTAAAAAATGTAAAATATCTCAATCCTGTTATATTGTTTAAATGTTAGAATGATAATATCCTGGATATGTCAGATTAAATAAAATACATTAAAATTATATCTAGCCCTTTTTAACTCTTTTAAATGAGGCTACTAGAAATGTTTAAATAACATATGTGGCTCAAATTATATTTCTATCACACAGTGCTATTCTAGGCAAGAGTAACTAAAGATAAACATAATTAAGTTCATGCAAGAGGAGCACATGCTTTAGAACTTCGCTATCAACTACTAAAAATTTACCCTGGAAGTTCACATTACAATAGCTCATCTCACTATCTGCAAAACACACAGTGAAAAAGTCTCAGCACCAGAATATAAATTTGCCCAAGAAAATTTCCGTATTTGCAGATGGATGGGTAAAACCATACAGAAGGAGGCAAACTTCAGTAGTATAATGGCTTAAAGTGCCTTTCATAAAAAAACTAAAACATGAAAGACCCATACTCTAGGAAACTAGTTGCAGAATATAACAGAAATGAATTATAAAAACATAACAAGAGTAATAAAATTAGGTGCTTAAAGTAAAGATACAAATTATACAACAGCAAAAAAAAAAAAACTGTAATATCTAAATTTTACAACTTTGCTGCAACAGGGATAAGCATCTCATATACTATACTAATGACATCATAAGGGTGGACTCACATGAAAAAATAGAACGGCAAAGCAAAAGTATAGTACTTTTAAAGTAAATGAATGGAGTTGCAAGTTGTTAGAGAAGAGAAACAAGTCTTGTGCATTTTCATGCTTCCCTCAGAAGCCCAGGGGTGTACATATCACATAATACTAAAGTTACTTCTTTATAATTTACTAAGTGCAATATTTTAAATGTTTAAAGTTATTCATAATTTTAGTCTTATCAAGAACAAAAAGTTAAAATAACACTTAAAGTGCCTAAAGAAGTTTTTTAAAAGTATATAAAACAGCATGAGAAATGTATATTCAAAACAACATAGTACATAAGAATAGACATATACACCAATGAAACAGTACTGAAAGTCCAGACTTTAAGCCATAAATTTATTTTCAAGTGATTTTGATTAGGGTGCCAAGTTCATTCAATGGAGAAAGAAATGTCTCCTCAACCAATTGTGCTGGAGCAACTGGATTTCCACACATAAAAGAATGAAGTTGACCCCTGCCTCACACCATATACAAAAGTTAACTCAACATGGATCAACAATCTACATATAAAAGCTAAAATCACAAAACTGTTATGCAAAAACACAGGGGTAAATCTTCATGATTGTGGATTGTCATGATCATGGCAGTAGCTCTTAGATATGACACCAAAGTACAAGCAACAAAAGAAAAAATAGATCAATTGGACTCCATCAAATGTAAAACTTTAAAATAAATAAATAAATAAAACTTTTGTACATCAAGATATTATCAATAAAGTAAAAAGTTAACCTACCTAATGGGTGAAAATATTTGTAAGCCATATATCTGATAAGGGTTTAACATCCAAAATATATAAAAAATTTGTATAACACAACAAAAAGACAAACAAGTTAATTTTAAAATGGGCAAAGGTCTGGAATAGACATTTCTTAAAAGGAGATATATAAATGACCAGAAAGCACATGAAAAAATGCCTAACATCATCAGCCATTAGAGAAATGCAAATGAAAATCACACTGAGACACCACTTTGTGCCTACTGGGGTAGCCATAATTATTTTAAAATTTTAATACTTTTTTTAAAACAAAATATAAGCACTGGCAATGATATGAAGAAACTGTAGCTTGTTGGTGGTAATAAAAACAATACATACACTGTGGAAAATAGTTTGGTATTTTCTAAAAAAAATAAAGCAGAATTACTATATGACCCTCAAATTCCATTCCTAGATATATACACAAGATTTGAATAAAGTCTCTAAAAAATATTTATACACCGACATTCATTGCAAGCCTTATTCACAACAGCCAAAAAGTGAAAATAACCCGTGTTCATTAACAAAAGAATGGATAAACAAAATATGATATATACATACAATGGACTGTTATTCAACGATGAAAATGAATGAAGTTCTGACACACATTCTACAACATGGATGGACCTGGAAAACATTATGTTAAGTGAAATAAGCAAGGCAAAAGGGACAAATATTGTATGAGTCTCCACTTGTATGAAATATCTAAAATTAACAAATTCATAGAGACAGAAAGTAAATTTGAGGCTACCAGATTCAAGGAGAGGAGAGAACAGAGAGTTAATCTTCAAAATAACTCACTACCCCTACAAGCTAGGTAAAACAGATAATATAAAACAGCAAACGGATAACTGGCACTCTGTACCTCCACCAGGAATTGGAAACAATTTACAGGAAATGGACACAGCAATGTTTCTCCTTCATCAGGATCACCTGAGGGCTTGATAACCCACACTACCTCTTCTCGGTGTTACCCAAGAAGGCTACCCTTCTAACTAGTTCCCACAGGAGGCTGGCACTACTGGGGGTAGGGGACCACACTTTGAGAACCACTAGTAAAGGTAATTTACAAATAAATACAAGATAAATTAATAAAGAGTATGAATGAAATCTGTGGTGCCAAAACAACACAGTCTAAGAACATGGAGTTCTAATGACTCCCTTAGTTTTAAGTTCAAGTGTCTAGGAACTAATGGCTTGTAAATAATGCTTCATAATTTGTCTTTTCCACCATTCTAGAGACTGCAAAATTTGAAGTTACAGTTTGTGACAGGGATCTAATTTATACTGTATATTAAGAGCAAAGATGTGTTTTACATGATAAATAAGGAGAAAAGGCTGAAATCTTTTGTAGACATTGTAAAGCCTAATCAAAATTGTACTCTGGATAGATGGCCAACCCACCTTGGAAGTGAACCAAGAGAGTACTTAAAGCAAAGTCAAGATTTTTCTTAAGGAAAAAAAAATTGAGTCTGCTATACTAAAAATATGGAGAATATAAATATTTCTATACTATAAGCATTGGAAGAAAGCTCTTGGAAAAGTTTTCAAAACTGTTATTATCAAGTACTCAATGAAACCAAAGAAAATCTTCAACCATGTTTCCATGAAATAACATATTTGGCACAGTGGAACCTGTGCAGAAATCCTCCCACTTTAATTAGTGCAAGATGAATCTGCTGGGAACTAAACAGAATATACTACAAAGGGAATTACTGGATATAAACTAACTTCTGTTCAACAGAGTTACATGCCCACATCCTCCAAAGTGGTTTTATATTGGAAAGATTTTTAAAAGATGGTGACATACAAGTATGAGGGAAAGAGCATAGAAGAATTCCAATCTTCAATAAAGACAGCTAATCTTCCTTGGTGAAATGGCTAATTCCAGGGCTAGAGCAGAGAATGCACAAGATGAGCCTGGGACATCCTGTGGTACTAGAAAGCCCGTCAATCCTCAAAAAGTGATGGGCCAGAAGCCTTCTTGAAGGGGTTCCCTAGGGCCAAACTATAATAATTATAGCACAAAAATAATGATGGTAATAGATTGAATCCATAGAATAAGAATCTGTAAGTATATTTGATATAAGTAAAATAAAAATCCTCAAGGCTATTCTGATATAGATTTAAAAATTGAACACATACCTAAGAAGGAAAGCTTTTCTTTTTTTTTTTTTTTTGATTGAATGTAGATTTATTCAGAGAGATACATTGAACGGCAAGAGAAAGGGCATGAGGTGTGGGGTTTGGGTGCTCAGATTAAAAGTAGGCACACACTCCATAGACAGATTGTGGGCTGTCTCCAAAGAGGGAGAGAGGGGGTGGCTGTGAAGGCGCCGTGTTGCTGGTTTTTATGGGCTTGGTGGTGAAAGCTTTTCTTTATAGGAGATCCAACCAATAAATGCAGAAGGAATGACGGAAACAGAAAATCACCATTTGGCAAACACCACGGTAATAATATCATTTCAGGTAAGAATCATCAATGAAAATAAAAATTAGAGAGTATGATGAAAAATAAGATAATTACCTGGTCACAAAGTGTTTTCCTACAGAACACTTATTAATTACAAAGGAAAAGCACAACTACAGCAGACAAGCCCAATTGTATCACCTAAACCAAGTGAACAAGTTAGCATCACTGGTAATTGTACAAATCAGTAGCACGTGCCTCCTAGTAAGCTTAATAACGTCACTTGTAGAGTTCTCTTAACCAAAAATTTTTAACATTCATTGAATCATGGGGAAACCACAGAAATCCAAATTGTGGGGCATTCTACAAAATTACTGACCAGTACTCTTCAAAGTATAAGAGTCGTGAGAGACAAAGAAAGATTTTGGAATGGTTTCAGATTAAAGAAAACTAAGAGGGGACATGGCAACTAAAATGCAACTGCATCAGATCCTGGACAGAGGGAGGACATTACTGAGACAACCGGTGAAAACTGAATACAGCCGGGAGACTAGGTAACAGTACTATATCAGTGTTAGTTTCCTGATTTTGATAACAACACTGTCACTGTGTAAGCTGTTAACATTTGGGGAACCTCAATGAAGACTACATGGGAAAACTTTGCAATATTTTGGTAGTTTTTTCCTGAGTTTGACAAAAAAATAAAAGTAAAACCACACACACACACACACACACACACACACACACACACACACACACACACACACAAAGCTAATAAATCAGAATAAAATCTTGCTTTTATATCATATCAAGTTATTTCTGTACCTGTGAAGAAACTATTACTGTTGACCCAGACTTTCATTGGGATAATAAAAAAAAATGACATGTGCTAGGGCAGATACTCAAGTTAAGTAACTTAAACTACCATTGCTTCTTGCTAAAGGAACGAGAAAAAGAGAAGCCAAGAAAATCAGAAATAATCTTATATAATTTCTGCCAACATTTTTATAATAGTTTTTAACTGGCTGCAGTATTACCCCCTTAATGACAGTTGAAGATGTTTTGTGAGTCAGTAACTATACACGACTGTAGCACAATGGCATCACAGTGGGGTAGGGGACCAGAAAAGCACGGGCCTCTCTCACCAATGAGTTGTCTTGTCCAAAACAAATAATGGCACCCTGACTGACACACACTCCTAGAGGAAGGTGGAGAAGTTGATTGTGGGCAACAGTGAAGAGCTCGTTTGTTACCACTGTCCCAGGTCAGTCTGAGAGGCCCAGATCTGCAGAAACTCCTGCTCAGGAAGGGCCAAGGGCTTGCCATCAGTCACACGCCCCTGCAGGAAATCAGCTGTGACTTTAAACTGAGCTCTCCAGTGCTCCTTGAAGTACGAGGAGGGAAAATGTAAAGCAGAAGACTTTCCTAGCTACAGCAGGTAAGACACTTTCTCAGCACTCATGAGTCAGTAGCATGTACACCAAGATACTCACTGCAGCATTTTGTATACTGAAAATCACTGGGAACAAGTTAAACATCCAGTAGGTAAGCTATAACATACCTCCACTGTGCCAGGAGAGCTGGGGTAGGTTTAACGGCTCTCTTGTTAGTAAACACTAAGTCACAGGCTGCAGATGTGCTGAATTTCTATCAGAACAAAGAATTTTCATCTTTAAAGGACTCACCTTTCAGATAAGGTTGCATGAGCATATCTGTAGCGCTCAGTTCCTGGAGATACAGCTCCTGATTCACAGGGCATCGGCACCTTATTTCAACAGATAATCCAAAAAAGGCTGCATAAATGTACAACTCCCAGCAATGGGGAGGGGGGAGTGAAGGAGCACAGAGAAAGACAGATCCCTCCTGTCACTGGTCACGCCCAATAAGGGACGAGAGCACAACTACAGCTTTTGTAACTAAAACACATCAGGAAAGCTGTGAGCCTGTCCCAAGTTGGTGTTAAGGACCAATTACAGAAAATACAAAACTGTGGGAGCACAAACTTGGGTTAACAAACTTTGATATTGTAATGATTGTTTAACTAAATCATATTCTCACCTTTATGTAAACACATAAGAAATGTATAATCAAAACCCATGCTTTCTGTGTTTGTCATTATACTGCTCCTTCAAAGCAAAATGTCCAAAAGCACAAAAGACTGAACTCTCGGTACCAGTCACCGCCTTAACTGAGGGACTTCACTCAGCTGCCTTTAAGCTGCTGTGCTAGCAGGGACCAGCTACGAACTGTCTCCTCGCCGTGAAAAGCAGAGACATGCTTTGCTCACTTGGCTTAGTTCAAGGTCATAGACTCAGGGCTGCTTCTGCTTATGGAAAACCATAGCTCATCCCTCGCCCTAACCGGCAGGACGTGCTTGGCTTACCAGGCGCAGGTGGATAGTGTAGGTCACTCCTGCTCACAGAAAACTGACTTAGCCCTCAGCTGGGGGCAGCTGGGCTGCTTTGTGTGCTTAGATCATTTCTGATCATAGTATGGAGACTCTGTGGTGGCCTGGGGTTTCATTATCAATTATTCAGAAAACTGCAACCTTGCTCATGATTGTTTTGAGGCTTAAAATAACCATTTGTATTATCAATATTGTAACCTTCTAAGTATAAATTAAGATTATAATGTTTTTGTTTTTCATGAACTGAAACTGCCGACCGGCATCCCTGCACATACACCATACCCCTTACTCATTCCTATGATGTATTTCACTTTGATTCTTTTTTTTTTTTTTTTTTTTACTATTCTCAAAAAATATAAGAGCTTTGGAACAGCTTGGGAGTTGGTCTCTGGCTCCCTCTCACTCTCTTTACCTGATAAAGTCTTGAGAAAATTCACTCTTCTACAGTGGGACTTTTGCTGGAGAAAACCCATGACAAACAGAACTCTCACAAAAATATAGTGATCGAGAAAAAAATGAAATTTTCATAGCTGTACTCACTCAGTTCAGTCTAGTAAGAAAGCTAACCTCACAAAGTCCTTTTATATTATCTTTTGTTTAATTTGTAAATTATTTTTTATGTAAAGACTGAAGCAATGAACAGGTGGTGTTGTTGTTGTTTTGACAAGTTAGAAATTTGTTGCAACGTAAGTCACCAAATCATGGGGGAGGGTACAGCTCAAGTAGTAAAGTGCAACCCCCAGTGCCGCCTCTAAAAATGAGGAAACCTAGTTACCTCTTCCCACCAAAATAAAAAATACTTATGTAAACCAATAATAAATAAATAAATTTTTAAAAAATCATCAGATCATCCATCCCTCACCAATCTGAAATGCTGCCTGCGATAAATACCTATGTATAGTGGGGTCTCTTTTTCAGTAATTTACTCAATTCATCCTAAAGTGTTGTTGTTGTTGTTGTTGTTGTTGTTGTTGTTGTTGTTGTTGTTGTTGTTGTTGTTTTGACAGGAAAATAGGATTTATTGGTGGTTGTGTGGAAGGAGGGGACAGCACCAAGGCTCTCATGAGTGCAGGGCCTGCCATTTGTCCAGGGGGCCACAATTTGAGATGTAGTTGACCCTGCAGCCATCCGGGATGAGCCACTTTTCTGCCACCATGTTTTCAAATTCATTTGTGTTAAACTTGATAAATCCCTACTTCTTTGAAATGTGGATCTTCTGGTGACCAGGGAACTTGAACTTGGCCATGTGCACGGCCTCAATCACATGCTCCTTGTTCTGCAGCTTGGTGCCAATGGACATGATGACTTGGCCAATGTGGACCCTGGCCACCATGCCCTGGGGCTTTCCAAAGTCACCCCGCATACCTGTCTGGAGCCTTCAGAGGAAAGCTGTTCATATTCATCTGACACCATTTGGCCACAGAGTGGGAACTCATCCACTTTTGCCTTCTTCCACCCCAGGTCAAAGATGCGGATCTTAGCATCAGGGACACCTCAGCAGAAGCATGGCTGTGGGTGTGGCTTTTTCTTACAGCACTGGTAACACCAGGCGGGGTGGCGGCCCATGGTGACACCAGGATATTCAGTGGTGCACAGAAGGGAAAGAACTAAAGTGTTTCATTTACTATCATCTCATGATACTTTTTTATATCAGAAATAGTCCTTTTTAAGATTGAAAAGCACACCTAGAGGCTTCAGAATGCAAAGCTTCTTAAAGGACTAATCCAGAAAATAAAGTCTGGAATTCTATTATTTCTGTTGAAAAAGAAGTTGGCATGATTTCTCTCTCCTTTTTTTCATCAAATGCAACATGGATACAGCAGGGAGGCCAGGAGATTGGAAACACCTAGATTAGCATCAGGACCTTGCGCTGGTTGCATGATCCTGGGCAATTACTTAAATTTTCTGATCTTCCATTGTTTTCACCTATAAACAAAGTCCAAACATCTGCACATTGTTTCCTTTTTCCCATTTATATCCCCTTCTCTCTTTTTCTAAGTATAGGTAATCACATTTCAAGTGGATACACATTTTAGAGAAATTATCCTGCAGGAAAAAAAAAGTGAGAATGTTCTCAATGTACTATTCTGAAAAGATTTCTAAGATATACTGTGATTTTTTTTAAGTCTATATACTATGTTCTATTTTTCCATATAATGGGAGAAAAATGCCACTATACATTTATATCTGTGTGTGTATATGCAAAAAATAGTCGGGAAAATTATTTTTAAGTTTATATAAAAATATTTCCTTTTTAACAATTTCAGACATGTCAAAAAGGGAAAAAGATTGACACTATCTGGATTAAAAAAAAAAAAAAAGCAGAAAAACTGAGGCCCCGGAAAAAAATAACCATGCTAATCAGAAAATGAGTGATTTGAATGAGTTCCACATATCAAAGGCTGACTCAAATGAGGTGCTTTTTCACATTATATGAAAATGAATGCCTCTGTTTGACATTATGGTCAAATCCAGAAAAGTTTTTTCTTTGTTTTCCTATAATGTTTCACTTTACTCTGTTCTAATTCTCCAGATTACATATCTACCTTCAATCTACTCTTTGGTTTGTAAATAAAGTCTTTATTCTTAAAAATTTAGATCATTTTAAAATGAATTAAATTGATGAAATTATATATATCATTTACATAATCTATATTCATATGTAGCACATATTTTAGAAATAATAAACTACAACACAATGGAAAAGAAGGGTGAAAAGGAAAGTAGCGAAGACTTTTAATGCAAACTAGGCATCTTCTATTTTGTTGTACAAGCAATAGGGAGCCACTGAAAGTTTTGACAAGAATGGGACATAATATGAAGAAAGTAATGTTTTTGAAGAATGAGTGTAATCACAAAAACTAGATTATTCATAATAGCCAAAAATTGGAGAAAATCAAAATGACCATCAACTGAAGAATGAATAAACAAAATGTGGTATCAGCATACAATGGATATTACTCAGACCTAAAAGAATGAAGTACTGATACACAATACAACATAGAAGAACCTTGAACATTATGCTAAGTGAAAAAGGCCAAATATAAAAGGCCATATATTGTATGATTCCACTTATATGAAACGTCCAAAATAGGCAAATGCATAGAAATAGGAAGTAGATTTGTGGTTGCCAGGGAACTGGGAAGAGGGGAGATGGGAAGGGACTGTTAATGGGCTTGGGGTTTCTTCCTGAGGTGATGAGAATGCTAAAGCATTCAATAGTAGTGATGGGTGCAAAACTTCATGGATAAACTAAACCCCACTAAAATGTATACTCTGAAAGGGTAAATTTTCTGGCATGTGAATTATATCTCAACAACACAGAAAAGGGGTGTGTGTGTGTGTGTGTGTGTGTGTGTGTGTGTGTGTGTGTGTGTGTGTGTGTGTGTGTGTAAAATACTACAGGTAAGAAAAATAGAAAGCAACCATATTGGTTTAGCAATGAATACGTAAAGGCTATCAGGGCTTCTATTGTTAAGCCCATCTAGGGAGCACCATTCAGATAACCAGACTCCACAGAGGACCTCTCACAGGGTCCCCATGGTGGAATATAGCCTGGGACTCTGAATGAGTAAGTGTAAGCAAAGGGGCAAAAGGACTGTCAATAACAATAAATATATGAATATGAGGAGCAAGGAAATAAGACAAAAATAAATCTCTTTTCTCTTTAATTGAAAATGAAACATTCACAAAGAGGAAATTCAACAGAATTCAATACTTACCATCTTTGGATTAAGAAATAAAGGCAATCTGTAGTCTCTTACCCAGACTTTTTCAAATTTTCAACAATAAGCTTACCTGTATAAGGAGGAAAATGTATAAAAATGTATTTGTCTTTATTAACAAAGTATTTTATATCTCAACCATTGAAACCATTCTGAAATACGCAAGCCCTAACCTATTAGAGAGTCAAGCATTGTTAAAGCCAATTTCTTGTGGAATCCATACACTACTGTCTTAATGGGAAAAGTAAAGTTCATAACCTACATCTTCACTGTCCAATATACCAGCCAAAAGCTAGTAAGCACTTGACATGTGGCTAAGTCTACACTGAGACATGGTGTAAGTATAAAATATACTCCAGATCTCGGAGTACTAGAAAAAGAATCTAAAATATCTCCTTAATAAGTTTTCATAGTTTCATATTGATTACATGTTGAAATAATAATATTGTGATATATTAAATAAAATATATTAAAAATTAATGTCACCTGTTTCTCTTGCCTTAAGTAACAGGAGAACAGCCTCAGACAGCAATGATGTGAAATTTTTTAGGAGCTTGGAACTCCCAGCTGAAAGCCGCCGCTGTTGCTGGGCCTCACACAGACAGCAAACAGAGCAATGGGCCAGGGAGCCACGCACGCACACGTGTGGGGCAGGACAGCCAACTCCGACAGGTGGTGAACAATGCCCAGGCAAAGTAGAAGTCAGGGGTAGCCCACAGTAGTGGCCAGAAAGCTTCACGGAGAATCATTTTACCCCCACACTGAAGGGATAAGCCTAAGACCTAAAAAGGAAATTATTTCTCTAAGAATGAGGGGGTCTGGAGAAAACCCCAAAATTAAGAATACTGTCTCCATAACCATTTTTTCTCACTTAAATACCAGAAAATGCTAACTAATCTACAATAACAACAACAACAACAACAACAACAACAACAACAACAACAACAACAACAATTGCCCGGGGTGAAGGAACTGACTCTTTTGAGGCTGATGGAAATGTCTTCATTGTGGTAGTGTTTCCATGAATACAATTGTCAAAACTTATCAAATGAAACCCTACATGGGTGCAGTTTACTGTATATATTATATCTCAATAAAGCTGATTGCAAATAATTAGGAAACAAACAAAAGCAATCACCATTTGCCCTGTGGTGGTCACAATGTAGCTGTCATTCCCTGGGCATGTGCAAATTGGTCACTGACAGTTTATATCATTGTAAGTTTTGCTGAATTATGTGTACTTTGGGTACACACATGTCACATTTATGACCCAATTTTTAATATCCTCTAAAAGATTACTCTATGATTCAGCATTAAAAAAAATTGATTCTTGCAAAAAAGCACAGAAAGGCAGCAGTGGGGACTAAATTTGATATTCATGAAGCAAATATTTGTGATTAGATGAATGACCACAATTCTATTTTTGTTTTGTTTTATTTTTTGGGTTTTTTTTTTTTTTTTGGACAAAGCAATATCCAAGTACTTATAATGCACTCTATCATACTTTAAGCCAGCATTTTTCTTCCTTATTGACAAATAAAATAACAATTTGTCTTATAATTGATCATGTGGTGGGCAGAATTCTAAGATGGCTCCCAAGATTTTAACACCCTGGTTTACACACCTTCTCAAAGTTATTCAACCAAATAGTAATCTAAATGCTGCTGTGAAAGGATTCTATCAATGTAATTCAAATCCCTAATAAGCTGACTTTAAATTACTGAGATTACTGTAGGTTGGCCTGACCTAAAAAAATCAGTTCTTATGAGAACACTGTCCTTAAATAGCAAACAGCCATGCTGTGAACTGTGCATACAGAAGGCCATGTGGGAACCTAAGCGTGGCCTCCAGGAGCCTCTAGGGGAGTGTCTGTTACTCCCAGCCAGCAAGCAAACAGGAATGCCATTCCTACAAAGGCAAAGAATTGAATTCTGTGAACTACCAAGTGAGCCTGGGAGAGGACTGTGAGCCTCAGATGAGTTCGCAGCACTGGCTGACACTTTGATTTCTGTCTGGTAAGACTCAGAAGACAGGACCCTGCTAACCACGCCCAGACTTCTGATGGACAGTGACTGTGAGGTGAGCTGCTAAAGCAGCAATGGAAAATTAACACAGAAGGCTTCTTAGATTTGAGGAAATATGGTTTATATTATTTCTCTTAAAGGCTGCTGATATGCTCCATCATCAGTACAATTTCTTACATTTCACATTATTATGAGTGATGTGATTCAATTTCACAAGGCAGCAGGATGAGGTAATACTACTCTCAAAATTTTACAGGTAAAAAACTTTAGAACACATAATAATTTGTTTCCTCCAGCAACTGGGCATACGATTTAGCATATTTGCCTCTGTCTTTCTAAACCAATATCAATCCAAAAATAAATAAATAAGTAAAAACCTTAGTCCTTATCCATTTCAAAAGGAATGAAAATAAAGTTGAATGTGTGGTAAGAAAAGCTAATTTTGAGATCTAGCAAGGCCATATAATTTGAGGCAATCATCTAGTTTCTAAGAACTTCAGGGAACTCAGCTATTAAAAGAAGGACTAGCGGAAATTTAAATCAAGTCTGGAGCCTAATTCATAGCAGAAAAATATACAGACATATATACAGACACAAATGGATAATGACATGCTCTGCCAACCTTATAGAGTGTATAATTAAATGCCATTGCAAATGGCCTGCACTTCAATAGCCCTTGTGTGCCAGACACTCGTCTATAAATGATATATGAAGTGTACAGACAAGGACTACCATATAGAATAGTGGTGAGGGTTTCCGGCCACAGCCCCAGACCTCCTGGCTGCAGCCCCGGGCCCACCACTGACTGAAGGCGAGGTCTTGGGCATGTCTAGCCCCCCCTGTGCCAAACCTTCAGCTGTAAGACAGGGACATGGACAATATTTATCTCCGAGGGCTGTGGTGAGGATTGAATGAGTTAACACATACAAAGCCCACAGAAGAGTGCCAGGCACATATTAAGCACTCAAACGCTGACATCAATATTGTTTTCATAATAGTGCCATATTAATATTCACTTCTAAGAAAGGCAAACTGTGCATCTATGGAGGATACTAACGGACTGTCCCCCTGGGATGGCTTTTACTTTTATTCTATGAATTTGCCAGGACACTGTTAAAATTGGTTACTGTGTTTTTTTTTTTTACCTTAGTGAAATGTTTATGGGTTCAAGTACTGTATCTATTTCTGTGTTAAAAATCTAATTGAAACTTACATGGAAACATTAGACACTGACATTCTAGGGCTTTGCTATGCAAAATAGTTTTGAGGACCACCAATTCAGCATCCCCCAGCTGCCTGTTAAAAATGAACAATCCCAGAAGACAGTACATTTGGCCAATATACTTTATGTTTCTTTTCCATGGGAGGGATAGTGTCTCAGGCTTTTCTCTTCTTATTTTAATAGTCAGTACTTCCTTTTCTGTGCCTGTAAGGCTCCTGGATGTTATTCAGTCTTTTGTATAGCAGGTGCAATATTATTTTTCAAAATATTTTAAAAATCAAATAACATTATCTAGGCCATAGAAGCCTTTTACAAATGTACTTTTATGCAAATCAGATACTAGGAGGCAATACTCAAATCCAAATAAATGTTGCTTTAAAGCTCATGTTGTTGCTTTATTACCCAAAACAGTGCAAGCTAAGAAGCAGGAGTAGGTAACCAATGCAACATGAAAAACTGATGTCTAAAATTGGGTATTGCTAATTAAGGTTACAAGTTCAAAGCCTTAATTTTTATACACAAGTACTTGAACTTCTGAAATAAGTGGTTTGCATCACCTCATTAGTACAGTACATTGGTTCTCAAATTTTGGGCCCCCAATCATCAGTATCACTTGTGAAAATGTAAGATTTATACTCCTGGGTCTCTCCCTAGACCTGCTGAATCAAATACCAGGATTGGGGACAAGCATCTATGGTCCTACAAGCCCCTAGATGATCCTGATGCTTGCTAAATTGTGGGAACTACTGGAATAGTGGTTCAGACACAGTACAATTATGCTGAGTTTTTCATCACTAGTTTGAATGCAATTCTGCCTGGTCAAGTATGAAAATGTATGAATGTTGGAAATAGGACACAAAAATAAGGAAACCCAACATGTATGCCTGCAAATAAGTGCATCTATGACCAATTATAAAGAATTATGTGATTTAAAGCTGATGTAATTCAAAGTTACTGCGCATTTACTTGATTGTCTACTATGTATGTTTGCAGAATTATTTATAAACTTTCTATAACCTTAAACTTTTTACAAAACTGTAAGTATGCAAGCTTACAAGGTAGAAATAAAACCTGTTTGCCTGGTTGAAGGTGGTGGGGGGGATAAAGATAGATAATGTGAAAAAACAGTAAGGTGCATAAGACAGGATCCTTAGGTCTTGACAGGATTATCTGACTCCCTGTACACCAACCATAAATTCCTATTTACCACAATTTATTTCATTCAGGCATTTTCTTTTTTTTAATTGAGTTATAGTTAGTTTACAATATTGTGTCAATTTCCAATGTAGAGCACAATTTTTCAGTTATACATGAACATACATATATTCATTGTCACATTCTTTTTCACTGTGAGCTATTCAGGCACTTTTAATCTTTAATAGACCATCATTCAGCACACTGCTTTTAGTGTCTGCATGTAACTTTTGATAAAATTTTACAAAGGCTTTGAATTATAATTCTGGAAGGAGCAAAGTTCAAATGTATATAACTACAGTTAGAAATACAGTATTTAAAACACAACCAAGAGGAAAGAGAAAATCTTCTATGAGACATTTTTAAAGACCAATATTCAGGTTTAGCTCTTTTTAAGGTAACAAAATAAAATTCAAAACTATTTAAATCTCCTAATGAACAAATAAAAAAAACAGGGCACAGACGTCAAAACTATGTTCTCACTGTATTTATTAAATGTAAAACAACTATAAATAAACTAATTAAGGAAAAGTCCCATACAAAGTATGCAGAGGAAGGAAAAATGAATTTTATTCTAATGACAAACACTATCTCAGCAAACAAAAATTGTTTAAAAAACCACATAAGAAAAACACTCTGCTTGTGCCCACTGACTTAATGTATATCTTAGAGACTAACGAGTGCTGCTTCCCAAATTTTCTGCTACCCATTCCCAGCATGACAAACCGTACATTTCCAAATCTAAATAATATATTTCTGAGGCTTGTCTCCTAAATAAGAATCTCTTTCAAAAGATTTAACTCTAATGACAAAACACATTTTACAGATAGAAAATAATTATTTATAAACATCACTTTGCTCCCTAAGCCTTTAGATTTGACCTACACAGGCTTCTTCTACTGCTAAAGATGTATCTGGGATGCCTGTCCTGATGGTGATACCAAGGGCAAGACTGAATTTAATTTAAAAAATGCAAATTACTGCAAGTTGGTTAAATTACAGGTTTAAATTTCATAATTATTTTGTATAAGAAAATAAACGTGGAAACTGCTTTTCAAGAGTCTGTCAATCTTCTAATATCTGTATAGGATGAAATCTGATTATTTTCCCCTCCTATTTCAGTACTACAATTTTCAATATAAAACTTTTCACTAAAGGGGGAGGGCATAGCTCAGTGATAGAGTGTGTGCTTAGCATGCACATGTTCCTGGGTTCAATCATCTGTACCTCCTTAAATAAATGAATAAATGAATAAATAAATAAGTTTAATTATCTCCCCCAAAATAAATAAATAAAAACACAAATTAAAAAAAAAACCTCCTCCACTGAAACTTAAGAGGCAGCAGCACGGTGACTAAAAGCATAGACCACAGTCAGATGGATCTGGATTTGAATCCTAGTTCTGTGAATTCAAATTCCTAGCTATACATTCTTGGAAAATTCTCTGAATCAGTTCTTCTCCCATAAAACAGGCTTCTTAGTATCTATTTCATAGGGACTGCTGTGAGAAATAAATAACGTATGTAAATATCCTTAGCAGAGGGTCTGATATATTGCAAACATTCAATAAGTGGTAACAATGATAATCAAAACAAATAATGATCAAATTATTAATTTATCAAATGATCAAATCTACACTTTTATCCGGTAGATTCTCAGCCCTCTCCTAGTTAATTCTTTATAAATAAATAGGGGCAGCTCTGAGGTATAAAATCAATCATCAAAAGAAATAGACGTAGCAGGCACCTTCCTCAACCTTGTTCTCTCCCATGTTTCAACAGCCTTAGTCATTATCCAAACTTGAGAATAAAGACCTGCTCACACTAGGCAGAGGAGATCAGAGGCCATATTTAACACCTGTACTTAATGATAGCGCACCCATGGTGTAAGGCTGATACCATATACTCATTTTTCCAACACATTCAACATGAGAATGGGGACTTAGGTGGAAAAGAAATCAACCAAAAGCATCTTTCAGGAAGTACCTGTTGGATCAAAATTCTCATTGCTGAGTCAAGAAGAAGAAGGTCACCTTAATGCATCACATGTACCAAAAGAATAGGCTGTTTTGTACTTTCTAGAAATGAAGGGAAAAGTTCACATGAAATCTCTATCAACTTTTGTGACTTCTTCTAATTCATTTAATAAATATTTTTTGAACACCTTTGGACTGACACTACACTAAGCACTTGGATACAAAAGTGACAAGATAATAATATTCTCCTCTTGCAGAGCCTATTAGAAAATCATTCCCTTTTTTTCTCTCTCATTCATTGGTTGACTTACTATATGCCACTATGTGGCAGCAAATGTTAGGCATTTAGGGGAGGAGAGATTCACTAAAAAGATAAATAAGATAGAACCATTGTCGTCAAAGAACTGACAGGCTAGTAGAAGAGAAAAATACAAATACCTATGTTAAGTGCTATGAAAGCCACATAGATACTGTGCATAATCAGGAGGAAAAACAACTAACTCTACTCACATTAACCAGGAAAGACTTTCTAAAGAAGATGGTATTTAAATAGAGTCTTAAGGGATAAATGTTTCACAGAAGAAAGGAGAACAGTACTCCAGACAGAGGAAATAGCCAGGTGCAGACACATACATGAAACTATATACATGCACACACACATATACACACACAAACTGCATTAAATATATACATGTTACATACAAATGGAGGTACAGTCAGTTTTTAGATGGAAGCAGACAGTCATTTGAATTACAACACAGAAAATGATGCAATTGCCTACTTTTCCAATTCTCCCAAAGATGGTACACAGCTAATAATATATATATAAGGGAAAATTTAGTTCCTTCCAATTCCAGCCTTAGAGCATTAGCACTTAAATCTCTCCCTGAAATAAAGGGAGGTTTGAATGCTAGGTTAAATCTGGACTAGAAAAGGCTCTCCCTTAAAAAAAGTATCAATTCAGGTAGGAAAATAAAGGAAAATAGCAAGGGTATCAAATTAGAATCTCCTTAAATGGACAGGGTTCAATTTTAAACAGTAGGAAAAAAATTAATTCCTCAGTGAGTAATAAAACTTGAAGGAAGAAAGGGAAATCAGATATGATGCAAGGTTTCTCCCAATGATCATTCTATTAACACTGATACTTGCATTTTCCATTAGTGTGTTCTTGACTTTACACATATTTACATATCATGGTACTCACATTCTGTAAGCCCCCTAACTCTTGCTATACTTTCACGTGAATAGTTTGCCATTTAAAAAAATTAAATTCAGGCAGATGGGGTGAATAAATTTTTTTAAATTGTATAAAAATTAGTAAAATCACCTGGAAACCTTTCCTAGCTTCTGAATAATAAGTATAAATACTTTTACTTTTTGAGTAATTGCCTTATCATCTTTAAAAAAAAATCATGAAATCTGTTAATTTTCCTTTATGTCTATGTTTTAAAATATGGGTTAGAGGCTTATCCATGTCTATGCTTTATCTTTATCAATAATCAGTATTTACACAAAATCTAACTGGTAAAGTACCTTATACTACAAAGGAAGTAATCAAATGAGAAACAGAGAATTTAATGATGGAGCAAGGTTTCCCAAACTTGGTATCTTTGACCTTTTGGACCAGATCATCCTTCATCATGGGGTGCTGTCCTGTACAAGGTTTACACCTGGTCCCTACCAACTAGACACCAGCAGCACCCTCACACACAACTCTCCCCTACTTGTGATCATCAGAAACATCTGCAGATGTTGCCAAATTCCCCCCTGCGGCCACTGCTGCATGCGGGCAGCGTGCTACGCTGCTCGGTGGTTATCTCACTTCACCTAACAACATAGTGTCCATGAAATAGTTGTTATTTCCCCAGCTCAACAAATAAAGAAACTAAGGCCAAGAAAATTAAACAACTTGCCAAGAGTCACGTAACCAAGTGTGGCAGCCCATACCGAACCCACACAACGGGGCTTCAGTCCCTGCTCTAGTCACCGTTCTGTTGTCTCTTATTAATGCCTCAGCCTTTTTCATGTGACACTTGAAAAGTAATATTTTGAATCTTATCTGAAAATAAAAAATAAAATTATCCATACAAGAGGAATTTAAATTAAAAGACTCCCAACCTCAATTCAGGATAAACTAACAAGTACTTTTTTAGCACTGACTGTATGTATGCCCAGTACCAACTTTAGGAACTAGAGTGATTCAAAGAAAAAAAAAACTACATTTATTAAGGATTTGGCTCAAGACCTTTTCCACACATTACCTCTCTGAAGTCTCACAACATCCCTGTGAGGTAGGTATTAATATCGTCAGTGGATGTAGACAGTGTACCAGGTTCTTGTCCCATCCCAGAAAGAATTTTGAGATAAGATGTAGTGGTTAAAAAAGGTAAAGTGAGAATTTATTAAGGGATGGATTGTACACTCTCAAGAGGAGAGCTAGCAGGCTCAGATGAGCAGCTGCCCTGTGTTTCTCTGGCAAGTTAGTTACATAGGGTGTAAAAGTGAATGGGTGGATTATTCATTGGGGAAGGAAGGGTTTGGGGTCAGATTCGCTGATTATCATCCCAAATCCACATTCCCAAGGAGAAAAGGGATTTTTGTCATTATTTAGTCTGGATCAGAAGTGTCATGGCATCAGTTCATGATGGATACTTCTAATCTGCAAGGCTAATATTAATGAAATGAGGGCATAATGAGAAAAAGTTTCATTCAGACACTGGAAATTCCTGCCTTTTCTCACCTTTCTTTATTGGTCTCCAGGCCACTGATCACCCCTAAATGTGTGACCACTTATGAGCTCAAAGATTCCTGCTTTTCTTTCTCTGCCCATGGACCCCTGGTGCTTACATGATATGTGGTTTCCTGCATTTGGCCTGTGCCCCTGCTTTCTGCCCAATTGCTGCCATTTGGTCTGTGTTCCCCTTTCTCTGCTTATATCTAGCTGTCTGCCTGCTCTAACATTACCTTTTTCAAATAAGGAAGCAAAGGCTCAGAATAGAAAGGTAGCCCCTGACCTAAGAAGGCTTACAATTCAATTGAAGAGACACACACACACACAAAATGTTTTTTTAAAGACACAGAATAAGTTAAGTATCTCAGTTAACAACACACAGAGGGTGAGAAATACAAATGAGCAGAAGGAAAGTATGAAGGAGGATTAATAAAATGGCCACACTTAGGCTAACAGATTGCTTATTCTTATGCTCACCCTTAAAATGGTCAACTGACATGACTGACCGGTTGCTACTCATGGTTACAGGCCCACTGTTGAAACTGAAGCTATTGATCTTACTGTTTCTACTTTATTCCAGCCATTGAAAGTCATCATCATGCTGGGTATCTGAGTCCTTCTCCAAGAAGAAGGTCTGGTCACAGAACTGTCACCTAATAAAATACCCTGAATTACCAAGAAGACCACACCTTGAGATAAAGCGATCTAACCACTACCCTCCATAGAACGGATCACCTGAAGGCATCATAACACCATTCTGAGTTTTCTGATGAGAAAATGATTGTGTTGATGGTTATCAATGCTTTATTGTTTGAACTATGGCTCTAGAACCACCCCCACCCACTCCATCCCCAAGGTGGGTACACAGTTTGGAAGGCACTAGCCTGCTGTGAATCCCCTTTGCCTGACAAAGCTATAAAGCTGCCTCTTTTCTTCTAAGCTCCAAGACCCAGTCTCTGAATTCTTTGGCTTGTCAGGGAGCGGGGGCCAATGTTTTGGCAACAAGCATACAGTTAGATTAGTCAGGGAATACTTCTTAAAAAGGGTTTCTAGTATCCTCTCTTAGGAAAGGAAATGCATGAGCAAATTGTAAGAAACTGAGGAGGAGAAACACATCTGAAAACAACAAGAAACAGAAGTGTGGGGACTGAAATGTAAGCTTTGTGATAGCCAATGCAAGCAGCAACTCAGGGAAATGATGAGGAGTGATACGTGCCTTAAAATTCAGATGGAGCAGTAGCTGGAGATGAGACTAGCTCTGTGCTTTTAGGGTGCTCCTGCCACAAACACTCTCAGGCATAACTACAGGAATGAACAAAAAAGAGGTGAAGGTGAAGACTAATGGTTGGTAGTGGAAGCTTAGACATACGGAGTCAAACACCAAAATTCATAAGATGGGTGATGGGTCATCTACTTTGCTTTATGTATTTTGTCTCCCCCAAGCAGAATGTAAGTTTCCAGAGGGCAGGGGCTTTATGTCCTGTTCAGTTAGATCAATGCCTGTCACAGTAGGTGCTCAGTAAATGTCTGCTGCTGAATAAAGGCAGTTTTCAAAACAGTTCACCTATTCAGAAACTAAGGCCACAAATGTATTCAGCATTCAAAAAACAAAAAAACCAACAAACAACAACAACAAAAAACCCAGCAAGCACACACACAGAAATAAGAAGACTATTGTCCTATTCATCGTTATTACAACAACTAACATTTACTGGGCACTAACTCTGAGAAGACACTGTGATCCATTATCTCAATCCTCTTAGCAGCCCTGTGACAGAAGTAGGTAGTATTATTATGATCCCAGGTTTACAAGTTCAGACAAAGAATAAATAACCTGCCCAAGGTCACAAAGCAGCACAGCTGGAGGAAGCTGGGTCTGTCAACTCCAAGGCTTGCCTCTCAATTACTACGTCACATACACAGAACTACAAGTATACTTCTTAGGCAAAGCTAGGGAAAAGTGGCCAATGAGGAAAGAAAACAGCAAAACAAAACAAAATAGAAACTCCCATGTAGTCAAAAACCATTGGTCTGCCCCTCTCCTATAGCGGCTGCTGTGGAATCTCCCCACCTGAGTACACTGACTACCCCATGCCCAGCACAACTTCAGTGGTTTAAAAAATCCAGATGCTGAAAAGCAGGAACTAGAGTCAAGCATCTAATCAACATTTCAAAGAGCGGTAGATAACAAGTGGTAATGCCCCAGGGCCACAGCCCGAAGAAGAAACGATGGCTGTGACCTCAGACTAAGGCTGACCTCAGACCTTCCCAAGCCCTGCTCCCAGTGTCTGCCTCTTCCCTCCCTCCTATGCCCTGCGTGTCTCTCCCCACCTCTGCACCTCCTCTCTCCCACTAAATGGCCTTCACAAACACTCTGAAAATTTTTGTTTCCTGCTCTAAATTTCTCATCTAGTAAGTTAAATTTGTAATATTTCTCTAATGAAAAGAAGTCTACCTGTAGACAAGTAGAAAAATGTTCTCTGAATGTTGCAGCATCAGTCCAAACGGCACATTATCAAATTCACACAGTAGTCACTAAAGAGACCACCAATCAAACAAATTAAAACTGACATCCCACATATTTATTTATGTAGCCTTCTGGTGTTACACACATAGTAATTACACAGGAGGACATTAAACCCACTAGATAGACTCTGCTCTTCTCCCATTAGTCCAGTAACACATCCATGACTGCAAAGTTCTGAAAATCTCTAAAATGGAAAGATTTTTAACTCCAGAAGCATGATTGCAATCGTTGCCAACAAACAAAAATATTAAAAATATTGAATTTGCTTAAAAAACTAGAATATTCATTAAATTAACTACTTAGAGATGCACTAATACATAAGCTAATTTAATTTCTGCATTTACACCAAAATCTAAAGCAAATGTGCCTTAAAAGCAGTCAGAGAGTAAGCCAGAAAGAGAAAGAAAAATACCATATGAGATCTCTCATATGTGGAATCTTAAAAAAAAACAAACAAACAAAGCATAAATACAGAACAGAAATATACTCATAGACATAGAATACAAAATTGTGGTTGCCAAAGGGGTGGGGGGTGGGAAGGGATAGATGGGATTTCAAAATTGTAGAATAGATAAACAAGATTATACTGTATAGCACAGGGAAATATATACAAGATCTTATGGTAGCTCACAAAGTGTGACAATGAACGTATATATGTTCATGTATAACTGAAAAAGTGTGTCCTACACTGGAATTTGACACAACATTGTAAAATGATTATAAATCAATAAAAAATGAAAAATGTTAAAAAAAAAAGCAGTCAGAGAATGAAGACAAGACTTGGCAAGATAAAAAGTACTAAGAAATATATCTCAAACATTTCTTTCTGCCTTTGGATTTTTTTCACACATTTATCTTAAACATAGAATTCTATTAAATAAACAGACTATGAAAGCAAATTCATATTGCTCTCAAAATAGAAATACTTCCCAAATACAAAAAAAAAAAAAATCAAGAAGCATTTATTTCTTGAATTGGTCAGCTGAACACTGATTATGCCAAACCTAATGAAGGAAAGGAAAATTATTTCTGAAAATGGATCCTGTATGTAATAAATATTAAGCATGAAAAGGGAATGTCCACCCCACCTTCACATCATTTTAGGAAAAGGAGAAAATCAAAATTCAGTTACAACAAAAAATCACCTGAATAAAATTCCATCAATCATAGTTTGCAATGTAATGATACAAATTAATCTTATTAAACTTCTTCATTTTTTTTTAAGCTTTTCATTTCCAAGCATTAAACCAAAGGATGTTAAAAAACTTGATAACCCAATTACATCCTGGTATTTCCAAACGGACAATTTAAGCCAAAGTCACTTTCAGAGCTAATCAATGAATTCATCAAAAAGCATCCTTTCTGATCTAAGCATACTGAGGTCTTTGGAGATGAATGGAAACTCTAGTTATGTTCAAATCAGTCTTTCTTTTCTGTAAATAATAAGCACAGTAGTTCTGTCATTTCTCCACTTTTTAAGATTTTTAAATAATATGTTAATGAATCACACACTAGCACAGATGCTTTTGAAAACACTGCAGAATTACTTCAGTTTAATTTATCAAGCTCCAGGGCTGAGTTTAAGTGTTGGGCAACATAAAGCCTGACTTTAGCCTTCTGTCTGAGTCGCACTGTAAAAGACCTTTAACTCACATTAATAGTGTGGGGCCACGCTGTCCTATGCACGGCGCTGGGAGAGCTCTGCATGTGCTTTATATTATCTCATTTAGTCCTAACAACCCTGGGAAGGACATGGTTTTTACATCCACATGTGATGAGGCCCATAGTGAAAAAGGATAAGTAACTCATTTCAGGGCACATAGCTAAAAATGACAGTGCCTTACTAATGAATCTTCTGCCTCCACAGTGTGAATATATTTTATGAGGGAAATGAGAAGTGAACTAGCAACACGGTGCTGGCTCCAGGTACACATAGTGCTTCCAACCACGAGATTGTTGCAAATTACCCACTACTACTAGTGAGACAAGTCCTTCTCAGGCATACAGGATGTCATGCAAAGGTCTATTATTAGACCCTTAACTGACCTAAAAAGCATGACATTTTAAAAGTCTCATGAGATAGATACATTCTTCCAAAAATAAACCAGCAATGTGTCTTGATACTTCACATTTGGCCCAAAATATTGATGCATTCAATGTATTATCCTAGGGTGATCTGCTCAGAGGAAAGGCTATGTGACAGAAAAATATTCTGCATCATTAATATTCCATAATTTCATAGACGTCATGCAGAAAGGAGCATTCAGCATGACTCAGGCTCCAACAGACACAAGATCAGAACGTGCTGCCTCCTGCCTGAAGCCACCCAGGTCTCCAGTAGCCAAACTTCAGCTGGAAAAAAAGGCGGCAGAGGCCACACAGCAAAGCAACAGACACTTCATGCTACCTGACGGATCTGGCAGCTGTCCCTTAGGTGATAGGGGAAAAGCAAAATATAAGATACTCAAGCAGTAAGGACTCTTGTGCATTTGTATTATTTTTCAAAAGCCTGCATTGCAGGATAGCACAACACAAACATAGGATCTTGTATTTACTTGTATCAACTTACAATTTTAGAGAAACCAATTGTTACTCAAAACTTTTTAAGGGAATATTTTAGAAAAACTGTCATACGTTGGTTTGTCTCTCAGGATCCAGATCAAGGACAGATGTTCCCTCATGATAATTCATAAATTCTGAAGGTAGAGTAGGAGGAAATTTTAAACATATTTGTGGGTAAAAGTATAATTATTAGAAAATATATATCCCAGTGTTCAGGAAATGTCATGTTGATTTAGGAAATACACTCTAAACACATGTGAAAGGGAGCATGAGAAAGTGCCCAGGAGGGGTCAGGAGAAAGCAGGGAAAACCTACAACTACATGAAGGCATAAGACGGGCTGGGTTTCTACTTAGTGTGAAAAAGTCTCAATGGTGAAAGGTTTAGCAGCAAGAGTTCATTATTTGAAAACAACTTTACTCATCTGTTTGTAATGAAAATTCAACTACACTAAAAAGAAAAAATAAACCAATGTTCCACTCTTCCCTGGTCGACTGAAAGTGTCAACAATATGGAACATTTCTATTTGGGATATTTGCAGATATGAGAGAAACACCTTGTGTCTTTTAAATTGCCACCCATCCTTAAGCCTGAGAATGACAAATTACCTAAAAAGGCAAAAAAAAAAAAAAAAAGAAAGCTTTTCAAAAAGAGCAAGGAAAGGATCATCTCCTAATGAATAGGAAAGTAACTTTACAGTGACCTTCTTTCTAAAAGGTATACTAAAAGTGTTAGTTTATATAAAACTGTCAGGCACCTTTCTTAAAGGAAGAGGAATTGAAGTATCTATTACATGTGTAGAAATATTATGTAAAGTAAAAGCAGGCTTGACAATAACTAACAAGTGTCACTATTGGAAGAGTAATCCTTTCCCCTGACGGAAACTGGGGAACCCAAAGATAAATAAGATTTATGAAACCAGGCAAAAATATACCATCATCCAACGTAGCTATTCGTTGACATATGAAAAAAGTGTTGTGGTGCTAGCTATGATGTAAAATTGACGAAAGTGAATTATCCTTTCTAAACAACACTTGTGAGATAGAGTCACTTAGGAAATAAAGGCCCCGCGCTGCCATCACCCCAGGCTGTGGCAGCGCTCTAACGCGCACGCGCACACGCCGTGCGGGGTCGCCTAGGAAACAGCAGCCGCCGGTAGCAGGACCGGACGGCACGGCGGAGCGGGACTCCGCACGCAGGGCCAGTCGCTGCAGGAGGTCAAGGCTCTAAGACGCATAAGTATCAAACCTCAGTGTTCTTACAGTTTGATGAATAATCCCATCTGGTTCAAACAGACCATAAGCACTTCTAATTTCACATCTAAAGTAAGTGCTTTTTTACAACTTATTTTCAGAATCTTTCAAAATTATACCCAGAAGTTTCTTCAGATACTCCAAAGACACTTCTGGCCATGATGCACAGCCATTATATCACTATGTGGTACCTTTTATATTATGGTATCTTTGAACAAGAAATGCAAGTGTCCCTACTTTTTGGCTGCATCCCTTCATAGATGGCATTGCCCATGTTCCTCAGTCCATGGTTTTCATTACAACGGAGGCAAAAGTAACTTGAACAGTAGACTGTGCAGAATTTTTTTAAGACAGACCCCAAGGAACACATCTCACTTAGAAAACAGAGGCCACCTGAAATAGCCAATCTCAGCTTTGCAGTAGTGGGATGCTCAGACTGCATGCAGGTGCACTTGGCAGTTGTCCACATCAGGGGTCCATAAACTATGAGCCAAATCCATCCTACCTCCAGTTTTTATGCATAAGGTTTTATTAGAACACAGTCACCTTGATTCACCTACAGATTGTCTGTGGCTGCATTTGCACTACAAAAGCAGAACTGAATCATTGTGACAGGACCATATGGTCCACAAAATCTAAAATATTTACTAACTGGTCCATCACCAAAAAAAACCAAAAAAACAAAAAACAAAAAAAAAAGTTTGCCAACCCCTCCTCTACACAACGAGATGCCAGAGGCAGCACAAGAATACTCCAAGTACCATCTCCAATGTACACGTATTGGGTTGCTGCTAGCCTAGGTATGGGCTGCTAGTTCATCTGGTGTCAAACACACAAACACAAATGCACACTCCTAAGCCTTTTTTATCATCTCATATCAATCCCAAAGTTGCCAGGGCAAAGCACATGACGTTACCATTTCCAACTACCAGAGTCCCACCCTTCCCACTGCCTTTACTAGTAAATTATGTTAACCCAAAAAGACTGCCCTTTAAAGTTCATCAAACGATGATTTCACTTGCATAAAAATGTTGTGGAAGATAGCGGATGAGGAGGGAAGTTGCCCATATGAAACCTGTTCAAGAACCACCTTAGATCTAGCTCCCCGTCTAAATAGATCTTCCCTGGAAGTTCTGCCATTGGAACAGTCATTCCTAAGAAAAGGCCAAAGAAGCTACAAAGGAGGTGGTGAATTCAAACTAAGGAACACAAGATAGCATGGCTATATAGATTCCCTACCTCACAATCCTCAATCCTTGTTGGCATCAACAGTAAATTCCACTCTTCACAATGAAAATTTTTAAATAGTTTGAAATTTTTAAAAAATCAGTCTTCCAGCATCTTATGCTTCAAAAATGTCAGGACTTTTTATGTGTCAAGTTGGTTTTATTTGTTAGTTTTTTAATAAAAATATTTTTTAAAGGCATTTTCAGCAATGCTCTGCCAGCAAAGGGCTGTCCCATCCACTGTATGGGACACAAAGATGCACACCACCAGCCAGCAGGAGAAGCAGCCTTCTTTGCCAGCTATTTTAACCCCACTTCATCATGTTGGGGACAAAACTCAGCATGATAATGAAAGGCAAATTTTAAAAACATGAATTTGGTGAAACAGATCTGTCCTTTATGTATAAGTTCCTTAACAGTGAAATCCTACATATTCTTCTGAACTTAACCTCAAGAGACTTACATACCCTACAAAAAGCTTGCCAGTAGTTTCAAAAATAATCATGTGTCCTGAGACTGACTGTTCCTCCCTTTTCCACCTCAAGTTTTACTCACTTTAGAAGCATCTATTTTAGGGAGAGTCTCATCCATCTCTGTTCTTACTGTACCTTTGCTAACTTTAACAGGTTCTCCTCTCCCAAGTAAAAATACCCATTTGTCAGCTCTTTGCTCTCCATCAGTGCTCTTGAGAAACCTTAATACTTTGATAATGACTTCCAATTCTACATTTTCAGCATATTACTCATTATTTTGCTGTCTTGAGATTTCATCGGTATCCAACTTCAACTCGAAAATTTAATGTCCAAAACAAAGTCCACTGCCCCATTTCTGAATTACTTTGTATCACAAACCACTAGCACCATGCTAATATATTGCAAGCACTTTTTCACTCCTCCATCTGTATCGCTCTTCAGTGACCATGGTATAAAAATGTTGACTCCCTAGAAAAACAAAATCCTAATCCAGGTATAATGCCTTGGTTTAAAATACAATTTCTCTATGGTTTAAAACTACCCTCTCAGTAACATTGTTCTCAACTGATTCTTTGAGCTGTAAACACATACCCACACAAGCACAAACTGACCCTAAGCTACTCAATAACTTCCCTATGATTTCCCATCAACCAACTTCCTAATTATTTCTGCTCCCCACATCCTCCAGTTCCAAAGGTCTTCAACACTTTATCTCCACCTGCTCTTTCCTTCCACTGGCTCAGACACTCCAGTATGTTCTGTGTAGTCCAATATCAACATTTCCCCAATGAAAAATGTACAAACACACTTACATCTATAATATACCAAAAACTTTCTGGCATATAGTGGTCATAGATTAAAAACTGGTCCATTTCCCTTTCCCTACAGTTTTGTGCAATCTGTGTATTATTGTCTCTGCCATTCATAAGTAAAAGCATCTCAAAGGCAGGACCCCTAATTACTTTGTTGTTTCTTTGCTCCTAAATACACAATAAAACACTGACATGAGTTTTAACCAATCTATAGTAAAAGCAATAAAAGTCTTAAATTTACTAAGCAACTCTGATGGAGTATAATTTACATTCAAACTATTTTGTTGGTTTGTCCTCCCTTCCTCCCCCCAAAAGCAGCCTATGCAGGACTAGATTTCTCTTCCTATCTTTGTGAAACATGGGATACATGACTTCCTCATGGTCACAAAATAACAGATCCAGCAACAGTTGTCTTTGATCTCACATCTAACATTACATCCATTACACAATAATTTAATGTCAGCATCTATTTAAAATAGACAGAATTTAAGGTTCATAACAAAGGCATAACAAGAACAAGGCATATAAAGAAGAATAAAACAGCTGGAGAAGTTCCAGAGGAGGGCAAAGTGATTGTAAAACAGACAAAAACAGTCAGGAACGATGACGGTAAAGAGGAATAATGAAAATCTACAAAACCAGGAAAAGATGAACTCCAGCTCGTTTTAGCATTTCTCAAAACACACGCTCGGGACTTGTCCTGGAACTTTAAAGAGACAGATTTTAGATAAATAAATGTATTGCTAATAAAAATGAGGGCTAATAAACTTGTAGAATTTGTCACTTCAGAAGAAAAAAGTACAGGCTAAAAAGTGTTTGAGAAAGTTTTAAATAAGTTTGATCAAGGTCCTGAATGGAAAAGTTAACACAGATGACCCAGGCTTACATTCACTCCACAGAGCCTCTCTCAGCAGTGGCTTCAGAACTAAGCCCACACAGCTGTCCGGGGGCCTGTGATCCTCAGTATGGTACTGTCTGCATTGTTATATAAAATTCCACCTATGCCTAACACTTAAAGTCTGCGTAAATATACAAAATATTCATTATCTTCATCCTCCTTAATTTGGCACTCTGAGAGGATACTTAAAATACAAATCAAAGATTCTATAGACTTCTCCTTTAAAGTAACAAAAGGGGATAAAAAATCATCCTCATTTAATAGAGAAGACAACTGAAATAAGTCACAAGTCATTCCACCAATTAAAAAATGCTGTCGATTAGGACATATGCTACTCAGGGAAAAAAATTTGGCTAAGGAAAAATGAAATATCTTTTTAAAAAACTGGTTAAAGTACTAAATGCTCTCCCCCAAGTCAGTTATGATTCCTAAGAACCCCAAGTTTCCTGAGTAACTGATCTGTTACCACATCCTGCTGATACGCAGGAACTGCACCCAGGAAATGAGAAGGTAAAAAGCTCCTGTACTGAAATGAAAACTCTCAAGGAAGAATGCAGAAAAGAAAATAAATTTTACATTCAGGGCCTCACAGAGTCAGAGGCTTCCATTTGGGAACCCAAATAAGAGTTGCCCAGAAACAAAACCTACAGCGCTGTTTCCCACCCGATGTACCAGGAAAAGCTACATACACAGAGATGTCCTATGTGCGCACATATGCTCTGGCTTCCTCAGTTTCCTTTTGCCAATTAATGGCCAGAAACATGCAAGTGTCCACTCTGCAGAAAGACAGAACTCCTCAAAAAGAAACCTGCAGGCTTGTGTATCACACGCACAGAGAACTAAAAGGTTACACGACACAGGACTGCCTGATGCCTTCTGCCCGCAGTGAGGACTCAGGTACCCCGCTCATCTATATGCTCCCAACACTCCAGGAAAACAACGGCAAAACACTGCAGGATGCACGGGCACCCTCCCCCTTCCCAGAGCCACTCACACTTTACAGAAGAGCCAGAGCTCTTTAGGTGGGCTGGTTCCCTTCCTCCTCGGGATGGAGGCGGCAGCTGAGGCAGGGCCCGCGCCTTACTGAGGAAGAAGCGAAGCGGGGCTGGTACCGCTAAGCCGGGCAGCCACCCAGGTCTTTTCAGTGCCGACAGAGCAGAGGAGGCAGCGGCCCCACTTCCCTCCTCTTCTCTTTCTGGGCCTCTTCAGGCTGCGTCTTCTGCCGGTTCTGGTCCACTTGTCCCTGGACAGTCAGGTTTGGGATGCTCTGTATTTTGATTTTAATAAAGTTCCCTCTGGGCGAAGGCTGCAGTCGGCCCTCCAGGTCCCCCCAAACCAGAATCCCTCGGGGCTGGGGTTGGGGTGGGGCTCTAAGACCTCCTCCCAGAGTCCCGCCGAGGAGCCAGGGTCCAGTGACTGGTTGAGGGAGAAGACCCCAAAGGGGGCAGAGGGGAGGGGGAGAGAAGGAAAGGATGGCGGCGCCGGTCCTGCTGATCCCGCTGCCCGGGCCACTACTTCATATTGGGGTCCCCGCCCACACCCCTGGCTAGGGGGTGGTGGCCGAACTTGGGGTCCCGGCTCATTTACTCAGGGTCGAGATGCTATAGACGCAGGAGGGTGGCGGAGATGACACCGAGGTGGGGGATCCAGCCAGCTCCGCTCGGCGCCGCCCCGGCTTCCGGCTCCCACAGGTGTCGCTGCGGCTGGGACCCCCTCCCTCCACCTTGGGGGTCCCTTGCCTCACGCCCCAGGATGAGACAGGGGCTCCGGCGGAGCCGCTGATGAGCCCCGCCCGAGGTAGCCGCCTCCCGGCCCCCCCGGCCGCAGGCTCGGGCTCCGGCGTGTGCAGATGCCGCTGCCGAAGGGGAGGGGAGGGGGGAGACGGGGGGCCGTGGGTCCTGCTGGCCCCAGGTAGGGCGCAGGTCTCTGTTGGGCCAGTGCACAGGGTCTGGGTCCCTCGGTTGCTCCCTCTCTCTCATGCTGGCGGTGGTGGCAGCAGCTCCAGAATCTCAGCTTGCAGTCTTGCTCCCTCAGTGCCTGGGTCTGGCCTCACTCCAGAGAGAAGGGAGGAAGGAAAGCGGTCCAGACTGATGACACTTATAAGGACAATAATCCCATTCGGGAGGGCTCCACCTTCACGACCTCGTCTAATCCTAATCACCTTCCGAAGGCCTCACCTCTTAGTACCGCTGAGCATCTCATAAGGAGGAAAAGGAAGGGGGGTGGAGGGGCAGAATAGAATTTCAACTTGTGAACATTCAGTCCATAACACCCTTAAAGATGTTTTTCTTAAGAAGCCCGTCTACCCCAGAAATGAAATGCCAGTGTTATAAACCACAGAAATTTCTACCATAGTTTTTGTTTTAAATAGCAATTTAAAACAAATTTGGTATGAAAATATTGGTAACACGTAGAATTTTCTTTTTGGCTTCTTAAAGTTTAAAACTTCTAGCTATGTAATTCCAGGATCATTTTTAATAAATGAATTTGTGATCTCTAGATGACTGGCTTTTAATTTCTTACACTATCATTGCAAAACACATCATATTAGTGACATTTTAAGCTCTTTTTTTAGACCCATGTGTAAGAATGATGATTAATTTCCCTTTTACAACCACAAATTATTTTTATTTAGTTTAAAACAATCTGAAACTTACAGAAAACTGCAACTAGAATATAAAGAACTTTTTTTTTAATCTTGAACACCCATTTGGGATTGAGTTACCAACCTGACTGTAGTTCCCTGAGGCAGCTCCAACCTTAGCTCCCTTTCTCAGAGGTGGGAGGTGGGAAGACGTGGACTATACCTGGCCCGATCTGCACAATAACTCCTCCATCATTTGCATTTCTGTTGTTCTGGGTGGGGGCAGTTAAGGTCTTGGCCCCAAATTCTGGGCCAAAGGCAGAACTCATGCAAACTGTCCCCTGCCCCAGGAAGTGCAGTTTCTCAAGTCGGTGGGAGGAAAAAGGCACACCCACAGCAGAGCAGGGGCAGCAGAGGGGAGTGACCCCAAATTTAAAACCCTGAGGAGCGGGTCTGAGGACAGTCTTGGCCCTGCTGTCCCGAGCATGAAGTGAGCATCCAGGCCTCACCTACATTTGCCTCTGAATTTCGTGCTTTCCCAGAACGTCTAAGGGGTGGACTTCAGCCCCCAGGCTGTCACATGACCCACTATGGTCATGTGATTCACGGACACCGGGGACAGTGGTTAGTGTCTTTTCACCTCTCTGAGCACAGGTTGGAGTGGCCGTGGTTTCCCAGGACAACCTGGCTGGTAGGAGCAATCTCCGCTGCCCTGGTGGAGGCTCTGTGGCCTCCTCTGTGCTCCTGGGAGTAGTGCAGTGACAACAAGGTCACCAGAGCCGAAGCAGGAGTGACAGGTGTGGTGGGCCCACCCATGGCTTCCTGGGAAGTGCAGGTTAGCTTCCCTAAACCTTGTATTTCCTCACTTCTCATCTCTCCCTAACCTTCTCCTCTAATGTCCTTTCAGCTTTCTGCTTTACAAGGGGAAGCCTGGGGGAAAAAAGTAACTTATTGGATGATTTCCAATCTGCACTTTCCATGTGTAAAGCCCAGTGTGGGCTTTGTGAGAGAAACGCAAACCTGTGAGAAAGAACTCTGTTGTTAGGATAAGGGACTGTGATCCACCATCTAGTGGACAAGAATTGAAAATACACAAGCATGTTTTCCTTTTCCCTTGTCTAGAAAAACAAGTGTCCCAGAAGTGCACAGCCTAGACCTAGGCTCCAGCCTTCGGCAGTGAGTAACCAAAAGCTATGACTGGAGCCCAGACTAGGTCCTTACCTCCTGGATGCGCTTCCTGGTCCTTCTGCTGCAGCTCGCTAAGGGTTCATAATACTCCCGGTCGTGGGTTTCCATGAAGAATTCTTGGGAGAGGATCTTCCAGCCACAGGTGTCCAGGTCGTGGCCCAAGCAGACCTGAAGTCGATGATGTTAGGTAGTTAGATAGAAATGAGCACTGGGCAGGGGGAGAGGAAGGGGGAAGGAACAATCCAGGAAATAACAGTATGTATGCATTCAGGATAAGGGACTCCAGAAATTTTTGCTTTCTCTAAATGACGGCCAGCAAAAGAAGCCACTTAAAATCAAAATGCTGCAGCTGCATATAAGAGAAGGACCCGGTGTAACTTGAATCAATGCTCATTGTAATGTAATTAACATTACAGTCTGAGCCCCCTCCCATTGGTTTCTCTATGTGCTTCATGGGTAAAAACCTGCCCAAAAGGGGATGGGCATGCCAGAGCACAAGGAACCTGAGCTGTCAATCAACCAGAGCAAAAGGAACTTGAGTTGTCAATCAGCTTGTTCACTCAAAGAACCTGAGCCATCACACACACACACAAACACACACACACACACACACACACACACACACACACACACACACACACACACACACACACGCGCCCCTAAGCCAGAATATAAGACAGAAAAACAAAGGAGCAGCGCCATTTTTCCTCTCTTGGATTGGCCAGCTCCCAATTCTTGGGAAAGTACTATTTTTTACTACCTTTTTATTTTACTAATAAAAATCTGACTTATATCACACTTTCTTTCTCTCGTTAAAAATTCTTTCTTTGAGGGATGACTAAGAAACGAGGTAATTCTTATTTCCCTTTTCCCAGTAACAGTAACAGTGGCGATCGCCTGCTCAGTCACCTCCGGGACGCCCCCAAACAGCACTGTCCACATGCCCAAGATCTCCTCGGGGAATATCAGCAAGCACGGCTCCAGCTGCGAGTTCACGGGGCTTGGCTGCTGGTGCACTGAGCGCAGATCCTGGAAGAAGCGCCCGGCCCAGCTTCACGCCTTGGCGGGGACTCCAGCTCCACAGCGGGCGTCCGATGCTCCATGACCGAGAGTCCCAGGTATGCCGGATCCGCCTCATCCTCCCTCACAATTTCTAGCACCTCAATCTAGGTCACCATTCTGCAGGCGCTCACTATCCGCACTGAGGACACCTGGGCCTCCATAGGCTCCAAGGGGGCTGCCACAGAGGCACATCTCTACCTGCAGATGTGCTCAGGATCGGGCTGGACTTGGCCCACACTGGGATCCAGAGAGGGCTTCCCACCTCTTTTCCAGACAAACTTCAGGGCAGCAGGTCCCCTCGAAGGCTGCACATGCTCCATGGAGAGCCACCCTCCGTCCAGGACGGGAGCTTCTGGGGCCCAGGGCTTCTGCCCTGAGTCACTGAGGCAGCGGCCTCAGGCCAACCCCTGCCTGCTGTGCTGCACAGCCTGCAGGTCCTGTTGGACATGGGTGTGCCAGGCTTGGCGCCCCATCCCGCACCCACCTGACCGCTGGTGCCGCTCCTCTGCCTCTGGGCCATCCGGTTGTAGCAGGTTATGACAAACTTGCCCTCAATCTCATTCCAGGAGATGATGAAGATGAACTTGTTCTTCTTCCGCTTGTAGAACACATGCAGCCGCCAGGCAACCCAGTCCAACTGGAGTCTCTCCTTGAGCGCCAAAAACATGGTGGCTCCAGGGCCAGGCCCCGGGGAAAGGGTCACCAGCCCTGCCCGCCAACGGACTCAGCCACTGGCCGTGCCGTGCCCAACAGCACCCCCGCCCCCACAGCTCACCCTTGCCAGGCACCTTCAGCCATCCTAAAACGCTGGGGGTGCTCTCCCTGCTTGCTCGCCCGCCTCTCTGCCCTCCGACCGCCCCGCTCCTTTGTGGCGCAGCTTGCGGGAAAGAGAACACGCCCCCAGGAGCATGTAGTTCACTCGGTCACGTGAAGGGGTATCTGTTTACAAGCCCCGAGCTGCCGCAGCGCCTGGCGCCAGCCCTAGCCACCCACTGGGGCGAGGCCGCGGTGCTGCACCTGCGGGTCTCCGGAGGTGAGGCGCGGTTCCGTGGGGCCAGGCAGGTGGTCGGGAACCGTGTGTGTGTCTCCACCGCTAGTACCAAGGCCGATCTCCCCGCTCCTCCTCCTCCTCTTCCCGGCAGCCAGGAGCTGGCTTGACGGAGGGTCGCGTCTCCTAAACTTTGTGCCTCAGTATTGTCACAATGTCGCCAGTCGGCTGCTGACTTAGGCTCCACCAGGATGTAAACACGGACACGTGCCGCACTCCGGTGCCGCGGTAGCGGCGGCAGCGCGCACAGCCGCCCGCTCCCGTTGGCCCCGCCCCCAGCACCCCCGCCCCGCCCGCTGGCTGCTGCGAGCCCCTCCCTTCTTCCTTCCTCGGAGCCGCCTGCAGGCTGGAGCCGCTGATTGGCCGGCGGTGAGAGTGGCAGGTGCGCCCTGCAGTAGAGGTGGCCTCCGAACCCAGGAAAAGAGGAACAAAGACGGAGGGACTGAGAAGTTTTGAACTCCATTTATTCAAAGGGACCCTCAAGTGTAAGTTTTCCTCCATTCACCCGGAGGGATAACTTCTAAATTCAGAAAGTACTCCGTATCATATGAACTATGTGCTTTATTTTATTGAGACCCCCTAGGCTGTTGAATTCTCTCCTAACATCCTTATGATACAATTTTTAAGATATGAAAGGAAGGTGTCTGAAGACAACTCAGTAGAACTCCGAAACAAAATAAAATTAAGTGAAAGTTAAAAAAAAAAGAAAGAAACAAATAGAGGAAGGAAGGGAGGAAGGAAGAAAGGAAGAAAGAAAATACAGAGAGACACCCCAAGCCCTACTACCTCACAGCACCTCTGTGGTTTCCCGCTACCTCTCCTTTTCCTCCATTCTACAGTGGCATCTTACAATTATTTTCTTGGGTTTTTATTTTATTTTTGCCATTGCTTCCTTTAAAAAAATAAGAACTTAATACACACTGGAGTTTCAGAGGACAGCATTTAGGATACTGAAAGGAAAATTGACAGCAGTTGAAATCAGTGTTGGCAGACGTAGTTAAGGACCTTATCATGTCTGTCCTGAACTTTTCATTCAGCAAGTGTTTATTGAGATACAAATGTGTACATGCCAGGAACTGTGCCCTATGATAAAGATGTGAATAATAATGGAGCTTTTTTAAAGCTACTATTTACTGAGCACTTAAGTTGAGAGGAGCTGTACACACATTACTTCACTTAACCCTTACAATCTACAAGAGAGATCAATGAAATTTATATACTTTTTCCAATATGTGCTAAATGGGCTAGGACAGTCATAATCCCTGCCCCAGTAGAGTGTTTGGTCTTAGTGGAGCAGATAGATAAGTGATCTGACAATTGCAATTCTGTATGGCAACAGCTACCATAGGAGAGGTACATGTGGCTGAAAGACATTGGAGGCCACCTCAACCCCTGGGAGGATGGAGAAAGCTTCCTAGAGGAAATAGAGGCTAAATTTGACCTAAAGCACCTAAAGGATGAGGCAGCAAAGGTTGATGAAGAGAAACCGGCCACTTTCAGTGAGAAAAACCCATGTGAAAAGCTGCACAATGTCTCTGTTATCCCCCCATAAAACAGACAGATAAAGTGAAGCACAGAAATTAAGTAACTTGCTCAAAGTCATGGTGGCTGAACCAGAATTCAAAGCTTGTTTTCACTTCCTTGCTTATCCAACTTCCTTTCTCTCATCCTCCCAGTGGTCTTTTGTCAATACTCTGAACCCTTGAACAACAGGGGTTGAACTGTGAAGGTCTATATATACACAGATTTTTCCCCAGTAAATACATGGAGAGCAGATTCCTAACATCAGCTGTCACAATGCAAAACCCAGGGCCTGCACCCAATTTCTGGATTTGTTTAATTTGAACAGACCCAGATACCATTGGCTAAAATGGAGGGTGAGTGCCCGTGAGAAAGGACTCTTTAATGACAAGAATAATTATAAACATTCTACCTACCCTTCTACAAAGGGCCTTATGAGAAAACTGTACCAAACACTTATTGGACTTAAATGATGCCCAGATAAATAAAAAGGTCTTCAGGAGGCCCAGGCAGTTGTGCAAGTTTCCTGAAATCTCAGGCCATGTGAACCAGCAGATCTGATGGTAGCTAGAAATAGCTGTGCTGATTAAAGAGAAAAAAAAATGTTGGCCTGGTTCACATGTGGGTTAGGGTGGCATACTGATGGCAGCCATAAGTGAACAGTTGTCACACTACATCTGCACTCAGAGCTCGCCCTAAAGGAACGCATCCCTAAAGGGAGATCCTCCCAGTGGGAAGAGCTCCAAACAGAACAATTCATACATTACATTATATGGAGGCAGAAGTGTCCTGAGCTATGGATATGCATAGACTACTGGGAAGTAGCAAATGACTTTTTGTCAGGGGCTTTGGTAAAGCAAGAAAAAAAAAGAAAAAGAAAACAGAGACAAGGAAATCTGGGGGCAGATATATAGCATGCAGAACATTGTCTCATGTTAGTGCCCACCAAAGAGCACTCTCTGAATAGAAGACTCTCAGCAATCAACTGGACAGCTTAGTTTGCTCTGTGAATGTGAACTATACTGCATCCTTAACCTTTAGAAGTCCCTTGTTTGGACAATTGACGCATGAACAGATATGACACCATGGCTGGGAAGAGCCGTGGGCACAGCAGACTAGGCTCCCTCTCCCTAATGCAAATCTAGACCCTGCTCCTTTCTGAGTGCCCAGCTTGTCAACAGTAGAGCCTGGTCCTGAGTCTGTGATATATTATCCCTCAAGGGGATCAGCCAGCCATTTGCTGTCAGATTAACTTTATTGGATCCCTTCCACTCTAGAGATGGCAACAGTTCATCCTTGCTAGAATGTAAACCTACAATGGTAATGCATTTTATTTCTCTGCCAGCAAAGCCTCCACCAGCACCATGAATTTGGGGCTTACAATGCCTTATTTATTGGCACAACATCCTCTACAACACTGTGTTTGAGGGATTAATTTATGACAAAAGTTGTGAAACTAGGGGTGCATGAGCACAGATTCCACTAGGATTACCATCTGTCCCATCACCTAGAAGGAGTTGATCTGATGTAGTGGTTGGATGAGCTGTTGATGGCTCAGCTCAAGTTTCAGGTTGGGGAAAGTGTGTGCTATGTGTGCTGTATTGATGGCTGAAATATGGTGCTGTCCTGTCAGGAACCAAGAGGTGAGAGTACAAATGGCCCCATTTACCATTACTCCTAGTGACTCACTTTCAAAGTTTATGCTTCCTGTGTCTGAAGCTTTAGGCTCTACTGGATTGGAGATCTTGGTTCCCAAGAAGGAAAACACTTCCACCAGAGGACAACATAAGCATTCCACAGGATCTGACTATCATCTAGCCACTTTGGGCTCCTAATTCCAGTGATTGCCTTCTCATTCCTGGGTCATCAAGCAAAATAGAATTAATATGTTAATATATTTTCAAGATTAACTTGCCCTTATTAACGTGAAGAACCTGGGCCACTGCTGTATAGTGGAGGCAGGAAGGAATAGTCACAAACTTCATTGATGCATCACCTGGTGTTTTGTGACAAGTGATAATGGTATCTTGGCATTTACAGCAACTATGTCCTCATGGAGGTAAAGCAAATCAAACCTAGATGAAGAAGGTCTGGCTCACTCTACCAGGCAGGCAACCTTAGATCAGCTGAGACACTGGTCAAAGATGAGAGAAATTTAGAATTAGTGGTGGGGAGGAGAGATGCTGACTCTCAGCAAGGCTTTGGGAGCCGCTGTAGCCACCAGGATATTCCACAAACCCTCTTATAGAGATTGCAGCTGGCCAGCACCTGGAAGGAGACTCAGGGGCAGATTAGAGTTAAGGGAGAGAAAAGGTGGGTCTGAGGAGTCCTAAGGCTCTAGTGCACCAGCACCCACTCTGAGCATCACTTAGCACCCTCCTGGCCCCGTGTCCTACTGCAGGCACCTGTCCTACTGCCAGTTCTTGGAGACTTTGACCAGCTTCCTGCAGGTGCAACTGGGGAGTCCCTTACTCTGGCTAAGGTGTGAGCCTCTCCTTTCCTTTCCTGGAAGCTTTCTGACAAGAAATGCAGGATGCGGAATGTGCAGCCTACAAGTGCTTATGTGATAGTCAAAGTCCAAGGGCCACTAAATCCATAGCAGGTGGAAGCCTGTGGGAAAAGCCTTCTCTTCATTTCCTGGCTTTCATGAGGCCTCCCAGAAAGCCTGTGGACTCCAGCACAGGTCGGCCATGGTCATTGTGATAACATATCCATACTTCAGCATTTCCTTTTTCCCTGTTTTCACCGCCTTGTTCATTATTCCTAATCTATGGGTCACATTCCCAGATAAATTCCCTGTGAGGAGGCCTTTTTGGGAGGAATTCATGTCAAGACAGTAGTCTTATTAACTAAGTTGAAGTAATGAATTCAAATAATTCAGATCTTAATATACAATTTTGCTTCCTTATTCATATGTACAGGATTTAGGAAAAATGATGGTTTTGTAAATTAAAATAATTGTTTCAACTTAGCCAAACTTTATTCAATTTCCATTTGAAAGCTAGTAGTTGCAGGAGTAGGTTGTTATATCAATAAAATATTCATTTTACTGTATGTAATGTGCACACATACACTTTGAGATTTATACACTGTGAATAAGAGGGAATTCTTATGCTTTGAAGTAGTATGAAATTGTCCAACACTCTTTCTATATTGTTGAATAATTAATACCGTTACATTCTCAAGGTAAATAAATATGAAAAGAAGGGAAATGATCTTCAGTAACAAGGTAAATGGAATTTGTGGCATTATTTCTGTTGATATGTGTAATGTCAATTTACATTTCCACCATCAGAGGTCATGAAAGAAAAATGGTGAAAAGAAAATTTGAGCTTTGTTGAAAAACTGAAGTTTGAAATCTGAACTGTAACATTCTTAGTTTTTTTTGTTTTTGTTTTTTTGTTTTTTTTTTTTTTTTACAAAGGAAGAGCCACAGTCTACTTAATTTTATATGTAAAGGAAGAAAAATAATTTTTAATAATAAACTTAACTGATAGATTACAAAAACATGAGGTTCTTATTTGACTTTGGTTCTTTCAAATTTTAGTTTAAGAATAAAATTGTAAATGCAAAATGGTGACTGCTTGTCTTGGGAATATATAATATTTATTTCAGCTGGGTTTGTGGGTCTGTAATTGATGGAAATTATCCCACATATTAAAAAAGAAAGGAAATAAATACAATTAATACTTAGAAATATTTAGGAATACACTTCTTTGTGAAAATAATATCCACTTCATAAAGCATAATAAAGTGTGTCTCAAAGTTTTCATTTGAGAAACTGACAATGCAAAATGTATCAAATATCTTATTGATAATAAATTTTAATATAAGTGTCTAGTATTGATATATATTTTGTTATAGGTAGCATGTGTTGATTTAAAACCTTTCTTGCTCTAAGTAAATGATTAGAAATTAAAAAATAACAGTGAGTTAAAATCATTATTTGAGTTTAAAAAAAGCACAGAAGTCATCACTTGTCATGACACTTTTGGGGAAATAGTAATAATTTTAAAAACCTTCTTATAAAATGAAGATATGTTTCTTATAAAATGAAAATAATATGTTTGCATTATCATAGTTTCATATGTTTTCAAAAATTCTGTGACACATTAAATAAGGAAGTCACAAGAAGACAACTGCTGTGTGAATTTACTTGTATGAGGTATCTGGAGTAGACAGATTCATAGAGACAGAAAGGAAAATGGTGGGTCTGTGCATTATTTACTGGGTATGGGATTTCAGTTTTGCAAGATTTGAAAAGAGTTCTGAAGATTCTACAACAATGTACTTGTTCTTAACATTGCTAATCTGTACACCTAAAATGGTTAAGATAGTGAATTTTATGTTATGAGTATTTTACCACTATTTTTTTAAATGGGAGATAAAAAATACTGTGCATATAAATTGACATCAGACAATCAAAATCCTGGTAGGGGGAAATTGTATTTGACTTACACAAGAAATTTAGATTAAAATGTGACACCATCCACCCAAGATTCCTCATTGATCCAACAAGTGTAACAAAAGAATCCACACCATATTGTCATGAGGAATAAATGAATTAAAACATTTAAAACTGCTCATCGGTGACTGTACATCACAATGCTCAATGCCCGTTAGCTCTCGTGTTGTTGTGAAACACGTCCTCGTATGCTGCGCCTAGTACCCAGATTTAATACCTATTATTATCATCATTATTAGTTGTTCTATTTTCCAATCTAGTGTATAAAAAGACACTTTTCGTATGTATCTTGGAAGCCCAGGGACGTCACAACCATCAAAAAGCCTTAAAAGTAATAAAAACAGAAGTCTTTATCTCAAAGAAGAATTCATTTTTGTGGACTATTTCTTTAAACAGCTAAAACTTAGTCTTCACTAATGTCCGTACAGGTGTCCCTCCCCTTGCTTGTCCTCTTTTATTGAATCAGTTCTATCTTATTGGGTTTAAATAAAGTTCTGGCAGCACCCATACTGCTTACATGTGCAGCCTGCTTCTGTCTGAAGTTGTTCTCCGTGTTACAGGCAACGACCGTGGGGGTGCAGTGGATGAGGAGGCTGATTAGCATCTGGGGCTTCAGAAATTTTCACCACAGATTTCACTTTAATTCATGCTCCTTTCTTGGTAAGAGTCACTATTCTAAAGTCATTCTTTGTTGTTGTTGTTGTTGTTGTTGTTGTTGTTGTTGTTTTAATTTTACTTTTAGATTTTTTTGTTGCTCTCACTTGTTTATTTCTTTAGTAAATTTAAGGTCCATCAATTTTAACATAAAAACAGATTCTGCTACTTCTGTGAATACTGATGTGTTCTGTTAGTTGAGAAATATTTTATCTTGGTTTGTTTTAGGTTATAAAATCAATTTCAAGAGGAAAAATATAAATTAATATTTGATATGAAATGGGAGAAAACTTTATTTTCTTGAAGTCCTTCTTTGAAGACTCCTTTATCCAGAAAGCCAAAGCACACATGGCATTTTCTAGTCTCCACATAAATCTCACTGATGGGAAACAAGATTTCTTTGAAAGAAGAAGACAGTATAAAGAGACCGTTTCTACAATTCCACCAAAACTTTCACCAATGCTTCCCAAAAACTTCCAAAAGGAATTTCAGCTCCCTCCCCTCCCTTGTTTGCCCTCTGCAGGATGTTTTAATGAGCAGTGAGCTGGTTCTCATGGTGAAAGACAAAGGAAGAAAAATCCTGAATAGCCTGCCATCTGCATTGTTCCACATTCGATAATTAGGGACATTAAGATTAGCGTTAGTTCTGTAACACCACTGCCTTATGGAAGGAATCCATTTACATTTGGGAAAACTACAAAAGGGACAAAAGAACATCCAATTCAACTTTATTTCATGCTCATATCCCCAAGCCTTCAGTGCCTTCTTATGCTGTAAGTTGGAAATGCTAGCTCTTCTTTGCTTCTATTTCTAGTAGAGAATTCATTTTTTCAGTATTTATGTATTTACTTACATGCTTACTTACTTGTTGAATACCTGCTCTTTCTCTTTCTGCTACTAGATCATAAATTCTTTTAGGGTGGGTGTTGTGTTTTCAGTTTTCTGTGTAAGACCCATGTTTTGCACTAGTCAGTGTTACATAGCTAGTTGTTGAAACCTTTGGCTTTAATGTTTCAGTTACACTTTATTATCTCATGGTTTAAGTTATAAGTTAAAACATTTATAAAATGATTGTTCTATGCATGGGGTAATGGTGTCCCACTCCCCCACTAACCTACCACTATGTATTGGGGACAGAGAGAGTCCTTTGGCCTGAGCCTGGGAAGCCACATTATTTCTAGGTGGGAGGAATCACAATCACAATCTAAATGTGGTGATGATCCATTATGACTTTCTCTAACTTCAGAGAGAGCCATGAAAACCAAATGTCTAGGGGGAGCACAGTGAGACACGTGGGAACTGTAGCATCATTTCCATCAGCTCAGCAGCTGCTCAGAGTCAACCCACATTTCTCCGCCATCCCAGGGTCTAGTAAATGGATGGATGAGTTGCTTCTCATTATGGATAAATATCGCACGAAAGGGAAATGGTTCTCTTTTTATGTCTTAATTCTCAAAGGTTCAGAATAAATTAATAATATTGACTAATTGCTTACTATTTCACAATAGGGTTCCTTCTCTAGAATCAGAAAGACCATTTGTGATGACCTATGTGATAAGGTACCTGTCCCAATATCTTTGAGAAGTCTGAAGAAGATTTGCAATTTTCACCACATTTTTTTTTCATAAATTAAATTAACAAGGTAAAGAAACTGTCTTCAGGAGTTTAATTTCCTACCTCTTATAAAAAATAAACGCATTTAGGCTGTTCACCCACTCTGAAAAGCTATTTTTTAAACATAAGTAAACATTCAGGATTAATGCTCCCCTCCCCGTGTCCCCACTGGGAAGAGAGGAGATAATGATTTATTTTGCTTAAAAAAAGAGAATAAAACCCATGAGATTATGACCGCCATATTTCAAGGTTGTTTCCGATTTCTTGATACTATTATAAAAGAGATACATTTGAGTTAATTTTAATTGAAATTGAGTCTTTTATCTAAAAATATGTAACATGGAGACTGCAAGAAATAAAGAAGTAAAGTCATATATTAACAAAAATGTACATTTTGTGTAAATCTAAGAAGAAACCTTAGGCTTATTAGGGGGACTTTCATGGCAGACCCAGCTATGACTTTAAGCGTGGAGGTAGACCCTATATAGAGCTTGGAAATGCCACCATCACAAATATACTTTGAACCCAAACATCAAGGAATATGGAAGTTGAATGGCCAGAGATGTCTGTCATCCTGGAGGAGAAATTTGGATGGTCTGAGAACTCCCAGTCCTGTGCAGCAGAGCCACAGGTAAGTAAATCACAAGAGTGGGGAGGCAGGGCTGGCAGGGTCAGCAGGCAATTGAATGGAAAGCAACTTGGGGGAAGGCTACTGAAAAGGTAGAATCTGACATTAAAAGAGAATTATATATTTTTGTCTCAGATCAGCAGTCTTTTTTTTTTTTTTTTTGGTAGAATCTTTTTTTATTCAGGAAAAATACACAAAAAAACAAAAAAGTTATCCAACCACACACAGGAAGGGTATGAGAAGAGGGAGGTGTCCATCCAGCCCTGGCCTCTGACCATGTGGTTTGGGCAGCAAAAAGGGATGTGGGGTAATGGTCCCAAAAATAAAAATGGTGTATGTGGGGGGGAAGGAGAGGGTGCAAAATCAGTGGGGAGCAGTAGGGGGAAGGGACAGATGAGGTCAGTACTGTGAACACCACAGAAGGGAGCCATTTTATAACATTTCTCGTTGATCATACCACCGTGGGCACCTTCTTTGCCCATCAGCAGGACTAGCGTCTTGGCAGTCACGGTGACCATGATGTTGAAGGAGAGTGCGCCACCTGTGATCTTGGTACAAAGATCCATGGGAAATTCCCCATCCTGCAGCAGTGAGTCCCGGATCACAGAACATTTCTGGCCCCCAAGCCTTAGCCCACTCATGAAAAATCTTGACCAGTCTGTCAATCAGGACACCAACCTCAGCTGGTGTGATGCTAGCAAAGGTTTTCCTGGGGTGGCGGCGCAGATGTGGGGCGAGTCCTTAGAGCCCACCATGGCCGCATCCTGACAGGTCCCGTCCACGAGCAGGTTGTGGATGTAGGTGTTCCCCGCCTGCTGCTGGGGCCGCAGGCGGGGCTCGGGAGGCCTCGGGCTGGTGGGCGGGGGGAGGCGGATAGCTCGGGGCACGGGATGCCCACTGGACGGCGGCTCTGCGAGCTGTCCCAACAGTCTTCTAAGGTCTGGATCATATAACCAGAATATACTGCAAAACTGGAGTTTACATTTTGAGTTCTGGCAACTCTTCAAGAACAAAAGGCGAGTTTATTTTTGGTTTCTTTTGTATTTTGAAAAGCTCTCTAGTCTTTAAAGATTGAAATCTCTGGGTTATATATATATATACATGTAATCCCCCAAAAACAGTCTGCGGTCTCAGGTGCACCCTTTGGTCAGCGGTGGACACAGGCGGGGGTTGGGGGTTTCTCAAGGCCTGGAGGGCGTCCGCATGGACTTTACTGGGGTCAGGTGGACCAGAAACACTAGGGAGCAGCTGGATAAGAGCTGGGCAGGTTCCAGGAGGTCACTTCTGGGAGAAAGGATGGGAGCCCCTCGTAGTATTTTGATGGCCCAGCCCTGCCACTGGTCCACTCTGGTCCATGGAAGGACAAGAAAGGAGGGGAAGAGGCTGATGTTTGGTAAGTGAGAAAGTTCCTGAAGACCGAGGCAGGTTTTGTCAGCTCAGGCCTCGGCTGCCCCATCCGGTGGTGATTGTGTCACTGGAGGGGCAGCCCAGAGCCACAAAACTGTCTTCCCCGCAGAGCCCTGAGGAGGGCTGATGTTCCCCTGCCTTCGGTGAGGGCCGAGTGTCTGGGTTTGATTACAAAGTTGCTGCAGATTGGATAATCTCTGGTTCCTTTGTGTGAATGTGCCCGGCCCTCCTAAGAGGGAAAAGCGCGGTGCACTTCAAAAGATACTGAAGGTGTTCACACCAGTATAAGAAATCTGTTGCTATTAAATGAAACCAAAAGGAAAAGGCAAACTGTAGCAGAAGAAGACTTTCCAAATACAGTTATTAGAAAGGAAGAAGGAAAGGAGGAGGGGAAGGAGGGCGGGAAGAGGGCTGCTTCCTGACCTAAGCAGAAGCCCCGCTGCTGGCTCACCCACATCTCCCGGGTCCGGGTCTCCGCCTCAGGCTCTACTTCTGTGAGGCCGTGCAGTCATTATCCTTCTTAGTTTCTTCTTAAAAGTTTTTCCCACTTGACACCTGAAAATAAATGACAAATTTAATGATGAGATGGAATTTACTGTGAGTCACTGAAGCCTTGTGGCTGCCACTGATCAGTCTGCTGGGCTCCCCGCATGGCCCAAGGGAAGGGGGAGACTCGGGCATGTGCCCTATGTGTGTGTGATGTGTGTCTGCATGTGTATGTTTGTGTGTGGGGTGTATGTGGTGTGTGTGTTTATGTAGGGTATGTATATGGTGTGTGCCATGTGTGTGTTTGTGTAGCACCCAGCAGCCTGAGTCTGCAGGGTGAAGGGCCAAGTCCCTGCTTCCTGTGGAGGAGCACAGGCCAAACACATGCCCCCACATGTGGAGACCCCTGGCGCAGAGCCTTGGACCCCAATGGGTCAGGTGGCCCTTGGCCGGTGTCACTTGAGGATTGGACACAGACAGACCCGGGGTGGCACCTGATGTTTGGATCCCAGCTTTGGTACCCAGGACACCTCCCTATGAGGGAGCTCCCATCATTTCCAGGCTCCTGGGAAGAAGGGGCCACCCCCAAGTGAAGGCCTGTGGGACAGTCATGAGGATCCTCAGAGAGGCTGAGCCAAAGATTCCAGCCCAGTTCATGTGGACCGGGGTAAAGGGGGTCTGCCTGGGTTGGGCTGGAGGGAAAGGAGGCCATAGGGCCGCCCCCTGCAGCTTCATCTGCTCTGCCCCATCAGTCCTGCCCCTCAGTGCATCACTCCCCCTTTCCTGGGCATCCCGGCCAGCCTCTAGTCCCAACCCCGTGGGCTCCAGCTCACGGAGCACCCGCCCAGCACCAGGCCGCACCCCAGGAGGGAGACGGCTCCTTACTCCAGCCCTGCAGTTGGAAGACCACTGGGAGAGGTAACCCTAATTACCCAGAGTCACAGAGCTGGTAGCTGGTGGAGCCTGCGTTCCCAACATCAGGGTTTTAACTCTTCTATTTCCTCTGTGATCACAGCGTCTAGTATTTACATGTACATGTGTTTGTGAGTTTCAGTTTCCTCATTTTTACATCTAAAATAATTATTAAATACAGTATAAACTCAACATGATTGTAATTTTAAAAGGGGATGTACAAACTATTGTATAAAAAATAGATGTGCATCCTGGGGAGTTAAACCCAATATCTTGTAATAATGTATAACGGAGTATAATCTGCAAAAACACCAAGTCATTATGCTGTACACCTGAAACTAACACATTATTGTAAATCAGCTATACTTCAATAAAAATAGAATAAAAAGAATACATATTACCTTGTTAATTAAGATATTAGGAATGCTTCAAATGGGACAGCAGAAGCTAAAGTGCTTTAAAACAAAGGTGCTGTGGCAGTGGAGAGGTGGGGGGTGTATTCATTGCTCCTCTTAGTATTTTATTGTATTTACATGATTCTTTCATTGGAGGAAATGGGATTAGTGAAAAGCCACAGGTCTTTGGTCTGGTGACACAGAGGTTGGCTGGTGACTGGAGACTGAGGTGACCTCCAGCCCTAGGAAAGTGAGAACCTTGGGTGGAGATGTCTGAGGGGGGCCCTCCTGGAAGGGGAGCCTGGGTGGCAAATGGGAAGGTTTCCATTTTTCTGTGTCCATCATTTCAGAACGTGGGGGCAATGAAGACAGTGCCCTGATCCATGGGCAGCCACAGTGCCCCTAGGGAAAGTTACTCGACAGGTCCTAAAGATGGAACACTGTATTCAGGAGGAACTCTCCAAGGGGTGACATGGCTGGGGGAACCAGGCCCAAGTCCAACTTCGGCCTAGGCCAGTGGGGTTTACAGCCCAGGAACAGGGTAGGGTCATGGATGAAGACTCACTGAGAGGAAACATCCATGGTCTGGGCTCTGGCTGGCCCTTAAGGGGTTCCTGCTGCAGGTAGGCCAGATGGTCAGATTTCTTTGGGTGGTCATATCCCAGCCCAGGGTAAGCTGACTCAGCAGGGGACTTTCCTGGGTGACATGGGCCCAGCAGGATGATGCTGAAGGTCAGATGATGGAGGTCGAGTCTGGAGGAGCCAAGGTTTTGTCAGGGAAGTGTCATGTGCCTAGTGGAGGATTTGTTTGCCCAGGGGGAAGTGCTCTCAGACTCAGACCCTGGAAGCAGGTGTTTCACACACTGCATGTATCCAGAGATGTCCTGAGGCTGTGAGTTAGAGTCTGCACTGGTGGGGGCTTTGTAAGTGGATAAGAAATCAAACTAAGGTTAGAGGCCTGGAAATTCAAGGCTCAGAGAGGGCAAGTAACTCTTCCAAGGCTTCACAGTGAATGTGTATTGCTTCTTTATACTGAAGACAAGTCTCCCATCCTCATCTCCCCTGTGAGGCGTTCCCACTACTGCTGCCCCGAAAGTCCTAGCACAACACACTCAAAGGACTCCCCACGGTCAGCAGGTCAAAGAGCAGAACTCTTTATGTTTGCCAAGGACCTTGTTAATTTGAACAATACAGAAAACTACAAAAACGGAAAACAAGTTTCCCATAAATAGGCATGTCACTATTAGTAATATTTGTGTTGTTCCTTATGTTTAACTGCCGGAACGTGAGCTTGTATATATTCGCCATCATTATGCGTACATTATGATATGCTCACTGAGGTCATTGTAGGGTTTTAACATGAAAAATAAGATAAATAAATTAGAAGAAATCAATCATTTAATTTAAATGTAAATTACATCACATTGTGAAATTGTTGCAAATTCCCTCTCTGTTGCAATGTGTAAATTGTTTATATTTTATAGAGTAGCAAATTTCTTAAAAATTCAAAACAGCAAATACTTTTTGAACACCTGCATACACACTAGGTATATGCTATGTATGATTTATACATAATAGAATGTCTATGTGTCAATATTCATGTATATAACTGCATAGACCTAAGTGGAGATTTCTCACACTGTTCCTTGGGCTTAATTCCTACATGTAACCAGTGTTGAAGTTTGGTGCAAATCCTATTCGGTTTGTTTTGTTGTTGTTGTTGTTGTTTTTAAGTAGAGCTGAAATTATAATCCTGGTCAATGTGCTCCAAATTCCGTGTTCTTTCTATGAAATGAGATAATGCACATAAAATAGAAGGAATGCCTGGTATGTAGCAAGACTCAGCATTAGCTGTCATCCTGTTTCATTTCTATCAATGTTGTTAAATGGAATTAGCTGCTTAGTCAGTGAATACTTGGTGCACACGTTGTTCTCAGCACCACAGTAAGTACAGAAGGTATCTGAGAGGGTTTCAGTGACAAAGGCTATGCAATGTCATTTTCATTTTAATATATGCCTACAGTTAAGCATAGCATAGAGGCCATTGTAATATATCAGGTTATAAAGTAGATCCTAAAGGCCACATTGATCTTAAAGTTTACAGATTGCCTTCATTCTCCAAATATTACCATTGCCCCTCCCTTGATCTTGATAAAGACAGGTTGTAGGAGTGTGGCAATTTCTGTGTGGGTCTTTGCTGCAGTGTGTGTAACCAGCAGCACACAGATACACCTGGCTTTGTGGCCCACCTTTCCAGAAATATATGATTTCAAGTCTGGCTGCCCTCCTGTTCAGATCAACCTCTATACCAGCCCACTGGGGATGAGGAACTGTCTCCTGAGGTGGCTCAGATAGCTCTGATTGCTAGAAAGTTCCATGTGGTGGCCTTTAAATTTAATTTGGCCCTAGTAAAATCTCACTAATTTGAGCCTTCAGACAGAGATGGCACACTTGATCTTTGTTTACACAGACCTGACGCCAGAAAATTTTCAGGATTCTCATCCAATAAAGGCCATTCAGGCTAATGTTACTAGCTTCCTCCACAGAGGGCTCAGTACACGGAAGTTTCTTTAACCATGTGCTTCTAGATGCAGAGATGGGCTCTTAGGTGTAAGGGTTGTAATTCTGTGACACTGTGTTGTGAAAGGTGCACTTCTTATGAACTTTAATAAAAGCATGAGTTAATTTAATTAATAAAACTCATAAATGAGTGAATGACTAAGGTCACATTCCTAGAACTCCTGAAAACTGCTCAGAATTTCAGAATGCCTGAAGCTCTGGGACAGTCACCTGCCCCCACCCCTTGCATCAGGAAATGTGCTTTGGGTGGGTGGCCTTCCCTGCTGTGTTCTGAAAATAATGCAAAATGTTGTTTAAGTATTCTGGAATTTAGCTTTTTGATTTAGACAGCCTGGCCTTGTTCCAGATAAGATGGCCTGGATATGCAAGAGGTTACAGTTTAATTTACAAAGGAGATGTTCAAAGCACAGGAATGCAGACATGCAGACCTAAAAGATGCCAGTGATCTGGGCACAGGCCCCCTGTGCTGTGTTTGGGAGAATCAAGGGATCCACATTGTTTGTTGAAGTGTTCTGAGTTGGTTTCCCATGTTTTGTTTGTAGTGACATTGAGGGGACTGCGTTTGGATCCTGGCTTTGTTTTGTAACCTCAACTTTATGGTTTTTGACTCATCAATGTTTGTGCTTGCAGTGGATTTATTTTGACAGTACCTCTGGTCCCTGGGGTACAGGCTCATCCTGTGTTGGCAGTACCTGCCCCAGCCATTGCCACGTGGACACTCAGGGTTTCCATTCCTGAAGTCTCCACAGCTCAAGCTTATTTGACCTGTTTTGAAAAGGTGTGCATATATACATATTTAACATTCTTCAGTATCCCCATGAAGAAGGAGGACTTTAATTTCTACTGGATAGAGTGTTCCTTTTTGTTCATTTCTTTTTCTTTTCAGTGGCCCTGAGTGCCTGCACAACGTGAGTGTGTCCCACCACGCTGCTTCATGCAATCCCACGCCCACTGTACCACCGGTAGAGTGCTCCTTAGTTGGTGCTCTGTGGTTTTATATCAGTTTTTAATATTGATGTCTGGTGGATCCAGAGGTCCTGGTGATTGTCTGTGTTTATCTCATGAGCCTTATTGTTGCAGAAAGAATGGCCCCTGTCCCTGACAAGCCAAATAACACAGAGACAAGGTGTTAGAGTTTAGAAGAAAAGAGGAAGCTTTATTACTTTGCCAGGCAAAGCGGACCCACAGGAGGCTAGTGCCTTCAAAACTATGAAGACATCTTGGGGATGGAGCAGGGTGATTAGCCATAGGTTAAACAATGAAGCATTGATAACAACCAACAGGATCATTTTTTCATCAGAAGACTTAGAATGGCATCATAATGCCTCCAGGTGACCAATTCTATAGAGGCTAGTGGTTACATCTCTTTATCTTGTAAGCACTTAAGATGTGTTCTTGGTAATTTGGGCTATTTTGTAAGGTTACAGTTCCGTGACTTTCTCCCTGGAGAAGGACTCAGAGACCAAGCATAATTATGACTTTCGATTACTGGAATAAAATAGAAACAGTAAGATCAATGGCTGTAGTTTTAACACTGGGCCTGGAACTGTGGGTAGCAACTGGTCGGTCATGTTCATTAACCATTCTAAGGGCAAGCATCAGAATAAGCATTCTGTTAACCTAAGTGCGACCATTTGATTATTCCTCCTTCATCATGACTCATTGAGAATGGAAGGTGGGGACTTCTGGGCTTCTTGCCACACTCTTGCTTTCCACCCGACATTTAAAATTTATCTTATCCCATTCAGCTCCTTGGCTCCTCCCAGGCCCTAACCCTAACCCTGCAGCCACTGAGTGTGTACTTGGGGCCCTTGCAGGCCTCTCCCAAAGACAAACTCAGAGTCTCTACATTTTCGAGATTTGCTGCTAATCACTTCTGGAAAAAAAAAGTACATTTAATTTTTTTCCAGAGTAGTAAGGTTATAAAGCTCAAGAATGTGTTTACAGAAGCCTAAATTTCAGAATTCTTTTTATAAAACGTATTTTTAAATTCCTCAGGTAATACATATTTTGTGTGAAAACAAGCAATACTGAAATATATGGAGTAAAAGTTTCTCCGTAGATCTTAGTCTGCTGGTTGGAGGGTTTGCACATTAAAAATTTGATAGATACTAACAAATGGATGCTTTCCAAAGGTGTCATACCATTTACAGCCCACCACCACCGGCAGCCTTTGAAGGCTTCCCAGCAGGTTTCCCAACACTGGGAACGTCTTTGCAAGTGTTTATCAGTTTGATAGGTGGGAAAATAGCATTTCACGTTTGATTGTATTTCTCTGATTATAATAGAGTTGAGTATCTTTTACTATGTAATTGTTTGGCTCTTTTCTGAGACAGGAAATAAAAGTACTGGGAAGGTGTGAGGTGCTGTTACTGAGTCTAAACACGTTCTGCTCACCACATGACAGACCAATAAATGGGGAGACGAGGTGTTGGAGCAAGGAATAGCGACTTTATTTGGAAAGCCGGCCAATTGACAAAATGGCAGACTAATATCCTGGAAAACCATATTCCCCAGTCAGAATTCAGGCTCCTTTTACACTAGAAAGTGTGGGCTTTATCCAGCAGTAGTCCCAATGAGATGGAATGTATTACTCAGGACTCTGTGGAAAGTCAAGAGAGTGAGAAGGAATCAGGGACCAACTCAATTGAGCCTCTCAAATACTCTCACATTTATTGTGTAGCATGAAAGAAAAAATCACCGACAACTGTGTGAAGGATGCAGGAAATTTGCTCTTGAGCCTTGGGCTCCTAAGAAGGACATGTTCAAAGCTCCCGTCCCCCTTCCCTCTGCCCCCAGATGAATGAACACAGTCCCTGAACCCACCTGGGCTGAGCCCAGGCCACGCACACAGCCAACCGCCTGCTGTCCATCCCCAGGATTGGCCGCATCCTCCCCTTGTCAGGTCCATGTACCCATCACCTCTGCCCTTGGGGTCTGGTTCACCATCCACACCATTAGCCTGGGACCACCCTGGTGCACAGCCTGGGACACCCTGAGCTTCTGGCTCAGAGGAGGTACAGGGCACAGGGGGAAGGGCCCCTGGGCGGGAATTTGACCTGCCTCCAGTCTTGCCTTCTGAGCCCCAGAGCCTGGACACAGGGCTGTTTGTCCGCACACTGCACCAGATCTCTGACTGGTGGCTGTCACCATGGTGACTGGAGAGTGGACCGCCCCAGCACTGATGGGGTGAAGGGTGAGGGGGTCAGCTTGGGGTAGGGGAGAGACAGGATGGAAAGGGGCAGGCTCAGCCATTCAAGGAATGCTACAGCAATTATCATTAAGATGGTGAAAGAGTCAACCCCCAGTGGGCCTTGAGGCTCAGGATAATGAGAGATTAAACTTCAAGTAGATCTTGAGCTTCATTATACTCTAAGTGTAATAAACTAACATGGTAAATAACACTCCCACAGTCACCATGGAAGTCCAAAGGCTGACCACAAAAGGTCAAAGAGTGGGAAATGGTCAAATTCCTGGGAATCCCAGCCCCTTCCCCTGGCTACTTAGACCTGTCCTTCCACTTATTAGCATATGAAGCCACCAAGCCTATTAAAACCAGCAACAGGGCATCTCACGGCCGCCCCTCTCTCTCTCTTTGGAGACAGCCCACATCCTGTCTATGCAATGTGTCCCTACTTGTAATCTGAGCACGCAAACCCCACAACTCGTGAACTATCTCTGGCCTTTCTCTTGCCTTTAAATGTATCTCTCTGAATAAACTACCTTCACTCAACTGTGGCTCTCTCTTGAATGCTTTCCTGCATGAAGCCACGGACCCACACTTGGGGCACGTCCCAGAGGCTCAATTGAGACCTGAGACATTGCCCTCCTCACGCCCCACATCTGTTTTCCTGCATCAGGGGTGCACTCAGAGTGAGGGGGTATCGTGCAGTGGGGGAAACATACTGAGGGTTGGGCCCCTCAGAGTGGAAGTGACCTGGCTGAGGGTTAAGGCTGCAATCCCGGGGTGAGAGGATAATCTTGGAATAGGGGACCTGGGGTGAGGTATGAGGGGACAGCTTGTGGTGCAGGGTCCTTAGATTAGGACATAGTGGGGCAGAATGTGGCGGCGGGGACCTCAGTCTAAGAAGGTGTTTCATCTTGGGGGTCCTGTCAGGGACCTGGCCTGGCCTGGGGTGGGGGGTCAATGACAGGGGTTTTGACAAGCAGGAGTGGGGTCGGGGGTGTGGCCTGGCCCAGGGCTGATGTTGGTGGTTTCGCTTGGGCGCCAGGACCTGGTCTGTGGCGGGGTGGGGCGTTGGGAATGGGCCTCGCCCAGCCCAGCTCGCCGCGCGCTGTGCTGCAGGAGCCGCTGCCCGCCCAGAGCTCGAGGAAGTTGTGCGGGAGCCGGGCTCTCCTGGACCAGCACCCCCCGAGGAGGAACACGGCCTTGGATCTGGGCAGCCGCCTGCCGTCCCCTTCGCTGGCGCCTCTGGGTAGGTGAAGGGATGCTGGTGGGGGCACGCAGGTTGGGGATCCGGCGGGGGAGGCGCACAGGTGTGAGTGCGGAGGTGAGGCCGGGGCCGCGTGGCTCCTTAGGACCCCGAGGCGGGTCCGGGGCCGCCGCCATGGTTCGTTGTGCCCCCCAAATTAGTAGTCACTGAACCCCGCACCTTCACCGCCACTCATAAGAGGGTTTGGGAAAGCGGTCGCAGCCCCAGGAGGTGGGAGGGCGCCGGCCGTGCCCGGAGCACCTCCGACTGACACTCAGGCCAGGGTCCCCTGGCGCAGGTGGGCCTGCCTGATGAGTGGTGACTGCCCCCGACCCTTCAAGGTACAGGCGACCTGGGGCGGAATAATGGGCGAGGCCCAGGTCTTTGGGAGCTTGTCAGCCTGCCTGAGATCAAAAGCCTTTGACAAGTCTACTTTTAGTCTTTTGAGGAATCTCCATACTGTTTTCCACAATGGCTGCACCAAACCACTTTCCCACCGGCAGTGTAGGAGGGTTCCTTTTCTCCACAGCCACTCCAGCATTTGTCATTTGTGGACTTTTGCATGATGGCCATTCTGACTGGTGTGAGGTGAGACCTCATTGTAGTTTTGATTAGCATTTCTTTGATAATTAATGATATTGAGCATTTTTTCATATGCCTATTGGGCATTTGCATGACTTCATTAGAGAATTGCTTGTTTAGTTCTACCCATTTTTGGATTGGATTGATTTTTTGTTATCCAGTTGTATGAGCTGTTTATATATTCTGGAAATTAAGCCCTTTTCAGTTTCATCTTTTGCAAATATTTTTCTCATTTCATACGTTGTCTTTTTGTTTTGCTTATGGTTTCCTTTGCTGTGCAAAAGCTTATAAGTTCATTTGGGTCCCATTTGTTTATTTTTGCTTTTATTTCTATTGCTTGGGTAGACTGCCCTAGGAGAATATTTATGAGGTATATGTCAAATAACATTTTGTCTATGCTTTCTTCTAAGAGGTTTATAGTGTTTTGTCTTATATTTAAGTCTTAGTCATTTTGAATTTATTTTTGTGTATGATATGAGGAAGAAGTCTAACTTCATTGATTTACATGCAGCTGTCCAGTTTTTGCTACATCATTTGCTGAAGAGACTGTCTTTTCTCCATTGTATGTTCTTGCCTCCTTTGTCAAAGATTAACTGACCAAAAACTTGTGAGTTTATTTCTGAGCTCCCTATTCTGTTCCATTGATCCATATGCCTGTTTTTGTACCAATACCTTGGATGACTGTAGCTCTGTAGTATTGTGTGAAATCTGGGAGGGTTATTCTTCCAGCTTCGTTCTTTTTCTCCAGTAATCCTTTGGTAATTCTGGGTCTTTTTTGATTCCATATAAATTTTAGGATTATTTGTTGTAGTTTTGTGAAAAAAAAATCCTGGGTGATTTGAGAGGTTTTGCATTAAATCTGTTGATTGCTTTGGGTAGTATGGCCATTTTAACAATATTAATTCTTCCAGTCCAAGAACTTGGGATATCTTTCCATTTCTTTAAGTCCTCTCTAATTTCCTTAGTTAGTGTTTTGTAGTTCTCTACATATAAGTCTTTTGCTTTCTTGGTCAGATTTATTGCTAATTATTTTATTTATTGGATGCAATTATAAAAAGGTATTATTAGTTTCATGTAAAGAAATGCCACTGATTTCTGTATGTTGATGTACCCTGCTACCTTGCTGAATTCTTTTATTAGCTCTAGTAGTTTTTGTGTGGCGCCTTTAGGGTTCTCTATATGTAGTATCATGTCATCTACATATAATGACAGTTTTACCTCTTCTCTTCTAATTTGGATCCCTTTTATTTCTTTTTGTTGTCTGATTGCTATGGCTAGGAATGCTAATACTATATTGAATAGAAGTGATGAGAGTGGGCATCCTTTTCGTGTTCCAGATTTTAGCAAAAAGGCTTTCAGCTCCTCGTGGTAGAGTATTATAATAATATGTGGGGGCACACTCAGGGGTTAATAGGTTGTAAGGCTGCGATGCAAAAAACTGCTGCTCTGTGTCTTGCTGAAAACAGTGAGACAAGCCTTGCTTATCTTCGGTGAAGCTTGTTATCTATAGGGCTGCTTCTGCTTCTTGGGAAACCATCGCATCACTCCCTTGCTGAAAACAGCAGGGCATTCTTCTCTTCTCTAGTTAGATCTTGAAATTTATGGGGTCTTTGTGCCTGCCTGGTTTCCGTTATCAGTTGTACACTCCCTGAACCTTGTAAACTTCTCCCTGAAAATGTAGATTAAGACTAGTGTTTCTATTTTTCACAAAACTGCTGACCTTCATTCCTGCACACGCCCTGCCCCTTGCACATCCCTGTGCCGTGCTTTGTCTTAATCCTTTGTTTGACTATTCTCAATAAATACGAGAGCTGCAGAGGGGCCCTGGGAGTTGGAGTTGATCTCTGGCTCCCTCTTACTCTCTTGACTTGCTGAAGTGTTGAGTAATTCATTCTTCTGCGGTGGGTCTTTCCCGGACAAAGCCCACAAGCGGTGACCCCGACGTGACAGTCTTGAGCAGTAGAACCAACACGCTGAGGGAGGAGAAAGCATTTTGGGCTGAAAACTGCCTCCCGGTAAGGGACAGCAGCCCCCGCCTGGAGCAGCTGCCACCGTGGCCAGCATTCAGTGCGAGCTGTCTTTCTCTTTTCTCACTTCCTCTTTTAAGATGGACCAGCAAGTGACTAAAGAACAACTTCTTTACCTCAGGATATTACAGCAACTCTTAAAAGGAGCCCAGTGTTCCATTCCTGAGGAACAACTAGTTAAACTACTGCAAGTCGTATGGGATTTCTGTCCTTGTTTCCTGCCCAGGGAACAATCGATTTAAAATTATGGGAGCAAGTAGGGAAAAACTTAAAAAGAAAATATGAAAAGGAGAAAGTGTGCCCGCATTTGTTCTTGTCACCTGGAGCTCAGTCCGAGCCGCATTGTGCCTTGAGGGAACAAGAAGATGCCCCCCTGCCGCGTCTTCCCCCTCGGCCTGCCTTTTACAGACAGTGAGCCTGACTTTCCGCCGCCGCCTGAGAACTCTCAGAAGTGTGTGGGCCCAGAAAAGCCTTCTGTCATACAGCAGTGTCTTAGAGAAGGCTTAGCCCTTGGAGAACCACATGCTGTCCCTGTCACCCCTGTGCAAGGGCCACCCCCCAGACACGATGCTCTTCTTTTTCAAGTTTTCAAAGAACCGCAGCACAGCATCGAAGGGAACGGGCTACAGTGCCCTGTACTAAGGGCATCACTGGGGTAATAGGGTGTGAACGAAAATACTGCAATGTGAGTGAAAATACTGCAACCATATCAGTAAACAAAGAATGCTGAAACCAGGTTATCAGTGGCTGCCGCCAACCCCCAATGGGGACGGGCCTGCAGCCCAGCCTCTGCAGTCACTCACAATGGTACCTTCTGAGTGGACTCAGAATAACAAAGGATGGGACACTGGCCCTGGATAGCTAGGTGCTTGTCAAAGGAATGAATTCAGTGAGTCCAAATGTTTGCTTCCTCCCATACATAGAAAAGCACTAAATTCTTTAACTTGAGATGCCTGGCTTTCTTTAGATAACAAGTAATCTTTTATTGCTCCTACTACCTGGTCTTTCTTGTAAAGCTCCTATATATCCTAGCTCCTCCCCAACCTCTTCGGAGCAGTCCCTCAGAGCGATCTGACAGGCTGTCATCCCGGCTTGAGTCCTCCCACCAAATAAAACATAACTCAACTTTTAGGCTGTGCATTTATTTCAGTCGACAGTTTTGGCGACCACAAAGGGACCCAGAGCAGACTTCTCCTTCCCCTGAGCTCTACAAGGAGCTGGAGCCTTGGTAAAAGCAGTGGCCCTTTGTGCCCACCCGTCTCCTCGGGGAGTCTAGATGAATTTGGGTGAGTCTCTCCTGGTTCTCAGATCTCCCATATTGGTTCATGATCCTGAGTTTTATTTGGTGGTGTATCCAGGTTCCTGGCCCTCCAGTTGAAAGATACTGGGGGGAAATACCTACCCAGTGGAGATGTCCCGGGTGGGGCCCGGTTGAAAGATACTGGGGTCTGGACTGAGTGGTTAGGTAAGAGGCTGGTCTAATGCTTTCCTCAATTTGGCTACCTTCGTTGAATTTGTCAGGATAAAAGTAAAATCTTATGAGGAAACTTTCAACTCCAAAAATGGGACCCTCCTCCTTGTTGGCAACAGCTTTCTCGGGTGACTGAGAAACTTGCAGGAGTGGTAGAGGCAAAGACCTCATGCCGTGAAGTTGTCCCTGCGGGAAAACGTACTAGCGATTTTATTCTGACAATCAGACCTTAGAATGGGAAATAAAACTTTCAAAACAAAAGAAAAAGAAATGACAGATTGTCAGCCTCCAACTAATACCCCAACCAGGTTTATGTACGTACAAAACTTACAACTTTAATTGAGAATTAAAAAAAAAAATCTCACTCTGAAAATAACTAGCCAGGCCTGATAAAAACATTTTTTTTTTTTAAATTCTGACCTTATAAAAATAAAAGCTCCTTTAGAGGGAACTTGGATTTCTCTTACTGTGTCCTTGAAATGTAAATGTTTCATCTTTCTCTGGGTGTTTTATGTGTATGTATGTATATATATTATGTGTTTCCTTTTTTTTTTTTTTAAGGAAAACTTGGACTCTGCCATGCAAAGGTACAAGTATTATGTAAACATGGCGGCCAAGCAAATAAATTGGGATTCTCAACAATCCTTTGATTGTACCAATTCTCAGGCATTTTGCCAACTTAACCTTTGTTGCATCAGCCTGGACCACAAAGGCCTTTACTTTTTGGGGAGTAAAATTTTGAATTTTATTTAGGCAACACCCCCTCTTATGTCGAAAAGCTTCTTCATCTTATTGGTTTAAAATCACTATATATATATATATATATATATATATATATATATATATATATATTAATTGATGGCCATATGACGGATCCTTTAATTTAGAAAAACTTCTAACTTGGTGAAAGTTAAGAGAGTTCTCATTATAAACATCTGTTTTATTGGTACCTATTAAAATCAATCAAGTTTAAAGGTGGGAAAACATATCTAATGGTTAACCTAAGAACTTAGTTAAAAAAAAAAAACAGTTTATAAAGCTACATTTGTGTTTTCCCTTTCCCTTCAATGGGTTTTAGGGATGCTAATAAAAACATTGGAATAATTCATGTTAATTAGGTTGAGTAACTGAAAAAAGGAATGCAAAAATGTCAAAAATTTTTTTTCTTAACAAGAAAAAAAAATAAGGGACTTATCACAAATGAATAAATGTTTTTAAATGGTTATTTTGAATGGGATAAATAAAATGGACATTTTTGGATTTAGATACAAGGTTTTGATATTACGCTATGTAAAGTTAATTAAAGGCCAAGGGGATGACCTACTGGTCCCCAACATTAAAGTGCAAACAAGTCCGCTTTATTTACTCCAGTGTAAAATATATATACTTATAGGGGTGGAAAAAATATATATAGACTGAGATATTAGATTAATGATTGGGGCAACAGACCAATTAATCAAATTAAAAATTCATAAGGGCCTAAGTCCTTTGGCTCAAACTTGGGGTTTCCAGAGAATTTTACATAAAATTAGATAAAGTGGACAAGAAATTAAAGAAAAAGGCTTCTGGCACTCCTAAAATTAAAATTATTGATTAAGCCTAATGAATATTAAAATTCAAGTTATAAGAGTTAATAAAATTAAGATAAAATTTGTAAAATTGGTATACTTAAATGGGCTTTATATAAACCTCTTTTGCTTAATTATGTTGTGGGATAGATATGTTTCAATGGAAAAATGCTTCGCCTCTTGGTATTATAAGGCTTGGCACATATCTGTCCCTCAGAAAATATTAATTAAACTAAAGGAAACCAACAGTGAACCTGAGCCATCCAATATAAAGTAAAACTAAAAACTGATATTCAGGGGATAATATAAATAAATGAATGAATGAATGAATGAATGAATGAATGATTAACCCCGGGTTTAACTTGTAACTCAAGGAAAAGAGATATTACTAAGTGCCTTAGGCATTTGCTTTAACATGGAACAATTTGTTTGGAGCAAATTAAGGAGATACAATTGGACCTAGGTGACAGAGCAGTTCTTTGGGGAACTGGAAGCAACTGTCTTTGTCTTGCAGATCAGAAATGTAAATACAGCAGACAATGACCTGAGACTGAGCCTAATTAGCTCAATGAGGTAAAATTTAAGGTGAAAGAAATTTTTGGCATTTTAGAACTCAGAACTCTGATGGGTCCTTCAGACTGTCAAGGACAAATAGGAATCTTTAAAGTCTTTTTCATAAATAGTAAGCCTTACTGATTTGAGCAAATTCAGCTTATTCCAACTGTTATTTATAAGCAATAAATTTATAAATACCCAACTCATAACTAAGTTTTAAAGTGAAGCTATGAGATATCTAGATTTGTCTGTTCATATGTCTGTGTACACACTATAGATATGAGATATCTCTACTGCTAAAAAATTTCCAAAATTAAATTTATAAAAGAGCTCTGTTTAATTCCAGCAGTGTAACATAATGTGCTTAAAAATTAAATATTTCTAAAATAAAAACTGAACAAACTGACTTTCAGGTTTACATGAACTGGAAAATATTCAATATTAAGTTAAAACCTGGTATTAAGTTCAGTTTAAGTTTGTTCTACTTAGTATAGATGTCTTTAGAGTCATCAATATTAAGTATAATATCTTTACTGTACCTAGGTTTAATGAAACTCAAATACAATCTTGTTATATCTGTTGCAGATTTGTCAAAAAATAAAAAATAAATAAATGTAATTTGGTGTGATAAAATTCTAAGTAAATTAAATGCAAATGAGATAAGCGCTTTCGGGTAAATACTTTTAAATATATTTTTAGACATGTATGCTTAAGATAATCTGTATAAATATTTGGTATCTTAAAATTCTAGAGTTGTGCTAAATTAAGTTAAATAATGGGAGTTTATTAAATGCTATGCCATTTTGATATAAAATAAGATTGAAACATTAATTACTTAACACTCACTTCCTCTTACAGAGAAATTAAATGTGTTTAGATATATTAATAAATTGTTGGTACAGAATTCTTTTGACCTCCAGCTAAATCTGGGATGCTTCATAGGGCCCCAAAACATCCCACAGAGAGATTTTCATAGTGACATAATTTTATCTGACCAAGTGTTTTGAAACTTAACAAGTTTCCCAAATATCAAATTTTAATCAGAATTCTTTTGATTGCCAACTAAATCTGGAATGATTCAGAGGGCCCCTGAAACATCCCAAAGAGAGATTTTAAACTAGTAAGTTTCATATGGTAGTTAAATAACATGGGAAATATTGCCCAATTAATAATAAATCTTCCTAGGTTATACTGTATAAGCAAACATGATTAATATAGATAATCTAGAAGTTATATGGAATCCCTAAAAATCTGGTATGTCTGAAATGTCACTAGTCACAGTTCTGGTCATTGTGACCCGTCTCTTTATTGATTGCAGAGTAACTAGGTGTTTAACCATGCTATTAAGTATTTTCTTATTTATAGATAGTTATGGTTTTATTCTGATGTTTTTGCAAAATGCTTTCTCTTCAAGGAGATTTACTGGTTTCTAATAAATTAATTTCAAACTATAGCACTGATCTAAACTGGGTAAGAAATTTTAAAGATCTGATGAAAACTCTGATTTCATAAAAATGTTAACAACAAATAAAAGGATTAGTTACATGGGACTAAGTAAACTGTTGAGTACGGTTATAATTTTTGGTTTTGTCTAAAATATTACTGGCTTTTAATCTGTGTTCCCCAGATATAAACAAACCCTTGTCCTTAAGCTAATTATGACTCAGCAATTCGGTAAATTATACCTATGTAAGCAGACTTGGAACAGTTATCTTTCCTCTATCTGATCCCTCCAGAGACTAGAAATTCTTAGGTCCTCAGTGGCTCTATCAGATAAATCAGGAAAATCACCTCCTAATAGGTATAGGAATCTCAAGGCATTTTGAGGACCTTAAAGAGAAGAGAATTCACCTAAATCTGTAAGGCAAAAATATATGACAAGCCCTTGATGTGGCTTTCCTGGCCTTAGAAAACCTTATTAAAATTCTAGCCTGAAAGTCCTTATTAAAATTTCCAACACAGCCAATTTAAAAGAGCCTACATGATCAAATAATCAGAAAACTTATAAACAAATTAATCTTGATTTGGTTATATTTTATAAAATGAGGGAACTTTAAAGGGAAAAAGATTATATTTTAGTGGGTATTAAACTCTAGTTTGTTGATTGAGGTCTATATTTTACTAAGGCTCAATTCCCAGGTCATTCCTTGCTGTTATGTTACATTGCTGCAATGTTTAATTGAATTATTAAAAGGGCACTCTAGGTTTGTTTCTTAAGCTCAGTAATCTATTCTTCACTGAATATCCGATGTCCCATGACCTGCAACCAGGGGATTACACATACAGGAATAGACATAACTTATAGAACTGTCTCAAACCTGAATGGAAGGACACTTTATCAGGTACTCTTAACTAGACCATGCACAGTGAAAGCTAAAGGAAATTGACTTTTGGATAAATTTTCAATCAGAAAGAGCCCTTGCATTGAACTGACCTATAGAGTAGTGCTCACCTCAAATCAATGCTCAAATGGAGAAGAAGCTACCAGGCCAGGATGAGAAGAAGATGACATCTGAGGTAGACAGCTGACCTGAGACCCCAGACAAGGCCTGTTTATCAATTACTCTGATAATTGCTCTTACCTTTGATTATGAACTAATCCAATTGTAGGTTTATGGTCAATTACCTATATCTTGTACTTTTGTGTTATCTTGACAGGTTTCCCTACTCCAAGGTTCTAACTAGATAGCCCTCAGAAATGTATTTTAAAAAAAAATTATAATTCTATTTAGGCCACTATTGACATTACAATTTGGGAGACCTCACCTGGCCAATTAATAATACCTGCTCTGAGCCTGACCATAAGTATGAATTTTCTTATAAGATCACTGAAGCTCAATCAAGACAACAAGCAAGATTTCCACCAAAGAATATAACCTCCTTTAAATATGAAAAGGATTTATATAGTTAACACCAGGATATGGACATTTAAGTTTAAAGGCTCTCTTATGTTGGAAAAATTAAACTGTACTAAAGATAACCAACCTAATAACACTATGGAATTTGGCTGGGAGACTTATGAACAATGCCTGTATAACATCTTCTTTAAAGATAAGGATTGGTACAGAACAGACTAAGTCAGATGACCTGAGGATACACTGAGCTTCATCTAATGGAAGTTTTTCAATTAAATTCTTATGACTTTAGTAACACTGCTATTTGTATTTTGTCTGTTTTACAAAATTGTTTCTGCATTACCAAATGTGTAACTAGGCCTCCAACAAGACAGATGATGGCTAAACATCTTGAATAAATAGATAAAATTTATAACTCTGCATAGAATAATTGTAATAGTGTGATTCTAGGTATGTTTATCAATTACTTTGATAATTGCTCTTACAATGAGGGGTAACAATTTCCTGGATCATAATAGACTAGTAAGACAGATGATCCAGAGAATTTTTGAGTATCAACAGGGCCAGATCCAAAAATTAACACTTGAGTGACATGTCAACACTATCTTCCGCCTGATCTAGGAATGAGTCTTCCTAGCACCATGGGACAAAATTGGTCATGAAATGTCTCCCAAAATATTGGTTAAATTTAGGACCCATGGTGAGCACTGTAAATGAAAAACACTGCAAACCATATCAGTAAACAAAGAATGCTGAAGCCATGAAGTCATCAGTGGCTGCCGCCACCCTCCAGTGAAGAAAAGCCTGCAGCCCAGCCTCTGCAGCCACTCACAATGGTGCACTCTGAGGGGACTCAGAATAATAAAGAACAGGATACTGGCCCTAGATAGCTAGATGCTTGTCAAAGGAATGAATTCAATGAACCCAAATATTTGCTTCCTCCCGTACATAGAAAAGCACTAAATTCTTTAACTTGAGATGCCTGATTCTCTTTAGGTAACAAGTAATCTTTTATTGTTCCAAATACCTGATCTTTGTTGTAAACCTCCTATGTATCCTAGCTCCTCCCCTACCTCTTCAGAACAACCCCACAGAGTGTTCTGAGAGGCTGTCATCTGGGCTCCAGTCCTCCCACCAAATAAAACATAACTCAATGTTTAGGCTGCACATTTATTTCAGTCAGCATAGGAAAATTTAATTCCATGAGGAAGGGAATTGTATTCCCACAAATTCTCAATTTTGATGATAATGGATAAATTTATGTCTTGCTAAAGGCCTCAGGACTATACATGATTCCATCTGGAACCCAAATAGCACTAACTCAGAAAGTTATTCTAAGGCTGATGCTGACAAAACTTCTTTAAGATGGCACAAGGCTGCCCTTTACTGGACACAAATTTTAAATTCACAAAAACCCTTATTGACTGTTTCCATAAAACAAAAAATTATTCCATGGCCTTGTAGAGACAGGAGCAGAAGTTTCCGTAATAGCCCTACATGAGTGGCCTGAAAAATGGGTAAAAGTGACTAGTCATATGGCTGTGACAGGAGGAGGAGGCACTCACAAGCTGATGCAAAGTAAAAAAAAACAAAAACAAAAACAAACTCTAAAATGTATTGGCCCAGAAGGACAAGCTGGGCGTATTCAGCCATTTATTCTCCCTATTCCAGTCTCTCTGTGGGGAGGAGACCTGTTACAACAGTGGAAAGTCACAATTCAATCTTTGGGACCAGGCCACTGTTAACATACCTCCCCTTCCATTAGTCTGGAAATCTTCCACTCCTATTTGGGTCAAACAGTGGTCCCTTAAAGGGGGGAAACTTATTCAAGCTAAGCATTTAGTCCAGCAAGAGGCTGGACACAGTGAGCCACCTCCTCGTCCCTGGAACACTTCTGTCCTTACTACCCCACAAAGGCCAGGCAAGCGCGTTGCATGACCTCAGGGCTGTAAGTGCTATAATCCCACCCCTGGGAGCCCGGCAGCCAGGCCCCCCAGCCCTGCTGTTACTCCTGCAGATTGGCATGTCGTGGCTGTCGATCTTTAAGATTGTTCTTTCACTAGTCCACTGGCAAAATCAGAGCGAGAGCGTTTTGCTTTCTCTTTCCCTTCACCTGACAATCGGGCCCCTTTGTCTCACTGTCAGTGGCGAGTTCTGCCTCAGGGAATGACTAACAGCCCCGCTACTTGCGAGCTATGTGTTCACCAGGCCCTGCTGCCTGTGCACTCTGCTTTTCCCTCCTGCCTGGTTTATCATTATGTGGATGATGTTTTACTTGCAGCCCCTACACAATCCCAGCTTCTAACTAACTATCGATTTATGACGGATCCCCTTTCCAAACACGCACTCCAAATAGCACATGAAAAACTTCAGCTTCAAAGACCTAGGAATTATCAAGGTTACATCTTTTTTAATTGAACTATTCGATCTCAATCAGGAATCTTAGATACTACTCGCCTTCCTACTTTAAATGATTTTCAGAAATTTGGGGGAGATATAAATTATGTTTGACTCATTTTAGGCATTACTATGGGACAACTTTCTAATATATTCAACATCCTTAGGGGAGATTCACCCTTAGAGCCCCCCTGAAAATGAACTCCAGAAGCTAAACAGGAAATAGCACTCATTAAAAGGGCATCCAAGACAGACAATTAGATAGGAGACAATTGGACCACCCAATTGATTTGTTCTTACCCCCCACCTTTTGGACCCGGACAGGATTATTGGGACAGCTTATTAGCGAAATTCAATGTATAAAATAGATATTAATTTCTCATTTCTTTAAAACAAACAAACAAAAAATCTTCTCTCGTATGCTCAGCAGGTTATCAATTTGTTATATAAGGGCCGATATCACTGTCAGCAATTGACTGGCTATGATCCAGACATGATTTATCAAAAAATATCCTTAAGGTTTCCAACAATTAGCCTCTTGATTTCTAATCTGCCATAGCTCACTTTACGGGAAATTTGTTTATTCTCTACCCTCTGATAAGTTGTTACAACAGCTAGCCCTTATCAATGTCATTTTGCCTCACAAGATTGTGACCACTCCTATTCACAAATCTGTCACTATCTTTATTGATGGCTCCGGAAAAACAACTAAGTCTGCATTTCCTGGACAAGGAAGGGCATAGATTGTTTTCTGCAGGGCAACCTCAACACAAAGAGCAGAACTTAAAGCTCCCATTATGGCATTGCAACAGCCTGTTAACTTGCTGATTCACAATACATGGTTTATGTCATACAAAATATAAAACAATCATCAATTAAGAAGTGAAGAGACTCCTCTCTCCTTTCCCTGTTTCTTACTTTGCAATCTCTAATAGATAAATGTAAACATCCCCTTTTTGTCATACACGTAGGGTCCCATACCAATCTACCTGGTCCCTTGACAGCCAGCAATGTTATGGCAGATCACTTTGTTGGTTTCAGCTTGGCTTTCAAAACAGCACAACAATCGCATAAATTCTTTCATCAAAACTATAAGTCTCTGGTTAAACAGTTTCACCCAATAATCCCTCAAGCAAAACAGATTATTTCAGCTTGTCCTGATTGCCAATTATTGGCTGGAGGACAGAAATCTTGGGGTGCCAATCCTCGGGGATTAGAACCCAATCAAATGTGGCAAACAGATATGACTCACTATCCTTTTGGTCGCTAAAATTATGTCCACGTTTCCATCGATGCCTTTTCTAAATATATCTCTGCTTCCACATACATTGGTGAAAAAACAAAACACGTTGTCACCTTCTTCATGCCTTTGCACACCTGGGCAAGCCACAACAAATAAAAACTGACAATGGACCCAGCTATACCTCTGCTAAATTTAAACTCTTGTCAAAACTGGGAAGTACAACAAGTTACAGAAATTCCTCTTAATCCCACTGGACAAGCCATTATAAAAGGTACTCATTCCACATTAAAGTCTATGATTAAAAACCAAAAGGGGAGTGGGGATACTCCCAGTAGGATCTTCACAGATAGGTTACACAGAGCAGTATAAACTAAATTTTTTAAACTGTGATGTTCAAGGCCTCACAGCAGCAGTTCACCATTTTGCTAAAACAGCTCTGTAAGAGCAGACGTTCTGGTAAAAAATATTACAGAGGAAAATCATTCATGGGAAGGGACTTTTAAATTAGTCACCCTGGGGTGAGGATCTGCTTGTATTCTTTTACCCACAGGGCTAGTTTGGCTACATGCTCGTCATGTCAAACTTCACCGCAGACTGGAAGAACATACCCTATGACCCCAACTTCCAGGAGGACAATCCTGTCCCTCAGATGGCCAGCCTTTCCCTACTAGACCCCCGACCAGAGACCTGCCCAAACACCCTTAAGGCGCCAGGTGTGACCTTGGGGCAATTTAAGAAACTCGATCAACAGACCAATGAAGTTATGCAATGTGTTGGAGTCCCCCCCCAGTCCAGAAAACTGGGCTTTAGCATGTCTGGTTGTGGTTTCTCAAAACTCAGTGAAGGTAATACCTCTCCTGCTTTTGCTTCTCTTCCTCTCTGTCACACAAGCGCCCCTATACTGGGCTCATATTGTAGATCCCTCTCTTTTCAGACCTATCTCCTGGTGGGACGCCAATCCTCCTTTCAGCAGTAGTGACACCCCGTGGACTGGAAGAACATGGCTCCCACCTCAAGGACCTCTACTAGATCAATGAGACTGGCTCAACTTAAATGAATCCATCTCCTTTGTCTCCCCTTTCCACCAGCCTGTTTTGTTAACATAGCCACACTCGATTGTCTTACTATCAAGCCTCATGCTTACTTACATTACACTCCTAAAGACGGATTTCATAAGATTAATTTGACTTTCATATTTACTGCAGCCATTGATGCTGGAAGTCTCCCTGATCAGAATTGCCCTCCACCGTTGGAATGCTGTCATATGACAGAAGCCTGGACCCCAGAAAGTCAAAACTGTTTCTGGAAACCATGTCCCTCTCATTAAGCTACCATGAAAACTCTTTGCTAATTTCTCCCTTTTTGTTTGGGGTCCACAAAGTTATTTATCATCTGAACATTTGTCCACTGTCTTTTAATGAAACCAGTAATTCTAGCATCTCCTGGACTTATGAGGCTTTTCCGGCCCTATTCTAAGCATTCCCAGTGCTCACAGACACAGCCCCAGCACAGTAATCTACACCATGTGGCTCTACACTTTGTGCCTCATAACATATCTCATGGGAAGTACACACTCAAAAATGGCCTATATAAGTTAACCTTACTTCTCATGTTTCTGATCACATTCTTTCTTGTACTCCACATCCTTATATTTTTACTATGTCTTACCAAAAAATCAATATTACTCTTCAAAAGAGATTTTACTTACTTCAAGTTCATACCCCTGTCTGGTATACCTCCTTCATTAGAACAACGAATATTACACATTTAGGTCTCTCACATGTGATTGTCCTGAAGGGACAGCCACAGGTCTGTTTCCAGTCAGTCTCACACGTCCCTGGGAAGGGGCTAGCGGCTTTACTAAACTAGCACAAACTATCTCTAAATGGAGACCTAAATGCTTTATTGGATGGCCCATAGCGTTCATCACCTCTGCCGCCGTCACTACCGCTGCAGCTTCTGTAGTGACTGTAAGCTGCTATGGGCGCGCGCCGTCTGTTCCACCCAATAGCCCATTGGGCAAGGTTTTGAATGGATGGTCTAATTATAGTTAGCTACCTATGACTAAGAAAACGATGGTATTTTACTGTAATACTGCTTGAGTAATGTACGCCTTAGGCTCGAGGGAACACTGGCCTGAAAATGGGTTATTAAATTACTACATCATTCTCCAGTTAGAACTGTTTTGCCAGAGAAAAGGTAAATGGGAAGAAGTACCATATATGCAAGCCTTTATGAAAGTCCATAATGAGGAAGGAAGGAAGCCAGGTACTAGATTGCTGGTTCAAAGACAAGTAGAGAAAGAATTTAAAAATGAACAGAGAAAGGTTACCAGACAAGTGAGGGAAGAAAGAAAACAGCAAGAACAAGCACCTTCCAATGTCATGGTCACCCAAGTTATCATAGACGAGGAAGATAATGACTGACAGGGCCCGGGGCTCTCAGCCATGTTAAAGACCCCCTGTAACAATTGCCACCCAAGAGCCTTGGGTACAGCTGACAGTGGGGTCTCAACTAGTGGGCTTTCTAGCAGATACTGGCAGAAACTTCTGTCCCAGTACCAACGACTCAACTGCTGTTACGACCTGTGGAATGCAAATTTTGAGAAGGGGAGTAAGTAACTTGGAAACAAATAGAAATCTTAAATGTCTTCTATAGAAGTCAGTAAAAATGTTTAGCTATCCAGTCAGGCAGCTTTGATTTGTTCCACCTGCCAAAAACTCAATTTGTATCCAACCTCTTCTAACTGATGAGTCTTACATCGTTGTACCTAATTCATGGCTAAAGGTTTAAAATGGGAATTATGAGGTCTCTGTGTTTGTGTGATTGTATGTACCTATATGTGTGCTGTATATATGTGGCATTGCCAAAATTAATTCATTAAAGAGCTCTATCCAATTGGCTTAAAGGAAATTAAATGCTTATATAAATACTCAGGAATATAAAAGAAACTGGCCAGAATGAAAATTGGGTTTATGTGATCTAAAAAATATTCCATACTGAATTAATACCTGGTCATTGAAGCTAGTTAAAGCTTATAGGTTTGATAAATATAGACATGTCTCAAGATTCATTAATGTTAAGCATAAAACTTCTATTGTAGTTAGGTTCAATAGAAATACATAAGAACTTGTCATATCTATTAAAATTTGTCAGCAAGAAAAACAACTCTGTATAATATATTTGTAAGTAACTTAAATACAAATGAGAAAGAGCTTTTCGGTAAACTCTTTAGGAATGAATATTTCAGGAATGTCTACTCAAATTGTTAGAGCAGGAAGATAGCTAAATATGATCAAAGAAAGGGGGACACAGACCAAATGGCAGGAATTAGGCAGAAAGGAGGGGCACAGGCCAAATGCAGGAAACCACACGTCATATGAGCAGCAGGGATCCTTGGGCAGAGAAAGAAAAGCTGAAATCTTTGTGCTGATAAGGGACCACAAATTTTGGCTTGGAGACCAACAAAGAAAGGTCAGAAAAGGCAGGAATTTCCAGTGCCAGAATGTAACCTTTTACTCATTATGCCCTCATTTCAATAAAATTAACCTTGCAGATCAGAAGTACCCACCATGCACCGACGCCATGACGCTTCCGATCCAGACTAAATAAGGCCAAAAATCCCTCCTCCCTTTGGGAAGGTGGAGTTGGGATGATAATCAGGGAGTACGACCCCAAACCCTTCCCTCCCCAATAAATATTCCGCCCATTCACTTTTACACCCTATGTAACTAACTTGCCAAAGAAACTCAGGGCAGCTGCTCACCTGAGCCTGCCCGCTCTCCCCTGAGGGTGTACTATCCATCCTTTAATAAATCCTCACTTTACCTTTTTAACCTCTAAGTCTTGTCTCTGAATTCTTTCCGGGACGGGACAAGAACCTGGAACACCAGTTGCACCTATCGGCGACAAAATGATCTCCCCATATATTTGGTAACTTGAAATTTTATAATGGTGCTAAATTAAGTTAAATGATGGAAGTTTATTAAATAGCCAGTTCATTTTCAGATAAAATAAGACATTGAAAGATTTATTGCTGAATATTGACTTCCTCTTACAGAGAAACCATAGATATTTAGCAATAAATATTAATAAATATGTGGTGCCACCCTGAAATATTCTCTACTGCTAAGGGAAATATCTCAGTATGCTAGGAAAGTAAGATGAATATTTTCATTAAAGAAGATATAAGAAATGGAATTATGTTTTGTTAATAAAAAAAAAGTGACTTTGTCCTAAAGCTAGTTGCGTCTGAATGGAAAAGAAAATATGGAACAAAATAATATGGATAGAGGAATTTGTGGAAGGTTTGTGAAAGAGGAAACCTGAGAAAATGGTTTTATACATGGTATGGATTGGCTAAGTTTAAAATGAATTTAGTCCAGAAAATTAATTCTAAAAGTAAGCGGGTACAAGTCTAGATTTAGTTCACTTTCTCTCTGTTGAGAGAACAAAGTTATCTTAAAATGTTAATTTGCTTTTAGTAACAGATTTTAAAGTTTCTTTTATCCCTTAAGTGATCTGTTCTGTATTTATCTTTGAAATATTTTATTGTTAATGAATAAGTAATATTTCAAAGTGACCTATATTTTTATTTGACCAAGTGTTTTGAAACTATAACAAGCTTCCCAAATATCAAATTTTAATCAGGCTTCTTTTGACCTCCAGCTAAATCTGGGATGCTTCAGAGGGCCCCTGAAACATCCGAAAGAGAGATTTTAAACTAGTAAGTTTCATGTGGTATGTTAAATAACATGGGAAGTATTGACCAATGAATAATAATTCTTCCTAGTTTATATTGTAAAAGAAAATATTAATATAGGTATTATAAAAATTATATGGAATCCCTAAAAATCTGGTATGTCTGAAATGTTACTAATCATAATTCTGCTTATTGTGACCAGGTCTGTTTACCAATTACAGTGTAAATAGCTGTTTAACCACGCTATTAAGTCTTCTGTCACTTATAGACAGTTATGGTTTTATTCTGATGCTTTTGCAAAATTGCTTTCTCTTCAAGGAGATTTACTGGTTTCTAATAAATTTCAAACTATAATACTGAACTAAACTGGGTAAGAAATTTTAAAATTCTGATGGAAACTCTGATTTCATAAAGCTGTTAACAACAACAAAAAGATTAGTTACATGGGGCTGAGTAAACTGATGAATATGTTTATAATTTTTGGTTTTGTCTAAAATATTACTGGCTTTTTAATCTGTGTTTTCCAGATATAAATAAACCCTTCTCCTTAATTAATTATGACACAGCAATTTGATAAATTATACCTATGTAAGCAGACTTGGAACAGTTATCTTTTCTCTCTATCTGGTCCCTCCAGAGACTTGAAACTTTTAAATTCCCAGTGGCTCTATCAGATAAATTAGGAAGATTACCTCCTAACAGGTGTAGGAACCTCAAGGCATTTTGAGGACCTTAAAGAGAAAATACTTCACTTAAATCTATAAGGCAAAATCTGTGACAAGCCCTTGACATGACTTTCCTGGCCTTAGGAGACCTTATTAAAATTCCAGCCACAGAATCCTTATTAAAAGTTCTGGCACAGCCAATTTAAAAGAGCCTATATGATTAAATAATCAGAGTTAATTTGTGGGCAAATTTTTCTTCATTTGGGTATATATGATAAAATTGAGGGTAACTTCAGAGAGAAAATGATTAGATTTTAGTGAATATTAAACTCTAGTTTTGTTAATTGAGGTCTATATTTACTAATACTCACTTCCTAGACCATTCCTTGCTGTTATGTTACATTGCTGCAGAGTTTAATTGAATTATTAAAAGAACACTCTAGGTTTGTTTGTGAGGCTCAGTAATTTATCCTTGGATGAAGATCCAATGCCTCATGACCTGCAAACAGGGGATTATACACACTGGAACAGACATGATTTAAAGAACTATCTTCAGCCTGAATGGAAGGACCCTTTATCAGGTACTCTTAACTAACACAGCAAAAGCTAAAGGAAATTGACTTTTGGATTAATTTCCAGTCCAAAAGAGCCCTTGCACTGCAATGGCCTATAGAGTAGTGCTAACCTTAAGTCAATGCTCAAATGGAGAAGCTAGCAGACCAGAAAGAGAAGAAGATGTCATCTGAGGTAGACAGCTGACCCAAGACACTGGACCAGGCCTATATACCAATTATTTTGATAATTGCTCTTACCTTTGATTATGAACTAATCCAATTGTTAGGTTTATGGTCAATTACCTATATCTAGTGCTTCTGTGTTATCTTGGTTGGTTTCCCTACTCCAAGGCTCTAACTAGATAGTCCTTAGAAAATTTAATCTAGGAAAAATAAAAGAAGAAATTATAGTTCTATGTAGGCCACTATTGACATTACAAAGTTGGAGCCCTCTCCTGGCTACTTAATAATACCTGATCTGAGCCTGGCCATACATATGAATTGTCTTATAATATCACTGAAGCTCAATCAAGGCAACAAACAAAATTTCAGCCAAAGAATATAACTTTCCTCAATTATGGAAAAGACTTGTATGGTTAATATCAGGATATGGACATGTAAGCTTAAAGGTTCTCTTATGTTTGGAAAAAATTTTAAAAATTGAACTATAGTATGGATAAGCAACCTAATAACACTAGGAAATTTGTCTAGGAGTCTTATGAACAATGCCTGTATAACATCTTCCCTAAAGATATGTATTGGTACAGAACAGATTAAGTCAGTTGACCTGGAGATACACTGAGCTGCACCTAATGAAAGTTCTTGTTTTAAATTCTTACTTATGACCTTACTAATGTTGCTAACTATATTATTTGTATTTTGCCTATTTTACAATATTGTTGTTTCTTGCATTACCAAATGTGTCAAAAGTGTGACTGAGCCTCTGATAAAACAATAAGGCAGCTTGAAACAGTAGACCAGATATATGTTTCTGCATGAGACCAATGATTGTAATGGTGCGACCCTAGATATAGGAAAAAGCAACAAGAGGGAATATTCTCCTGGACCATAACAGACTAGTAAGACAGGTGGTCCGGATAATTTTTGCTACTGTTAATAAGGCCTAGTCATGTAATAGCACATTGAGTGGCCTATCAACATAATCCTTGCATGGCATAGGAATAAGCAGTCCAAGCTCCGTGGGATGAAATGGTTGTGCCAAGCCATGGTCAAATGTATGATCATGCGGGCACTTGCCATCAGCCTCTACAAGGATTGGGTCACTTTGGCACTTGCCTTCTAACTCTGCTTGGATTAAATCATGAGCCACTGCAGCTGCTGATCTCCAACACACCCTTAAACTAGTTCAGGGTTAAGGTCAGGAATGAGGGACTCTGTGCTCTGGGAAAACTGGCTGAACAGACCTTCAAATAGCTAGATTTTTTTCAGGAAAAGATCTTATGAGCCCAAATTCTTGCATCTCATCATATCCAGAAAAGCACTAAAATCATTAATGGTGACATCTGCTTTGTCCACTAAGAAGAGAAATGCATTTGAAAATCAAAATGAAATAACTATAGTTCAGACATTCAACATAAAACTAGGTAAACATTGTAGATGTGATTTCAGGCAAGTTTCTGTATTGCTGAGAACTTGAGTTTTCTGAGCGATGTCAAAATTGGGATGCCACCGCCATTCTCAAAGCAGTGTCTGCTGGCAACTTGTAGCTACAACCTAATGGGCTTAACTTCTCCTCTTGTAATTATTGAGTTCCTAGATCCATACTGCCTGTTATGCTTTCACACCAGATGAGTCCAGGAGCATCACAACTGCCCTAGAGGACGTGAAGCAACAAATACATAATGTAGGGGATTCAGATGCATATGTGGGAGAAGTTACATCTCAAGTTAACACCTGATTTTCTGGCCTCTTTTCATGGACTTCAAGGTCTCAAATGCATTCTTTAGGGAATTTTACAGTTTCTGTTTTCACTTCTGTTAATGAAAGTTTATATATACACATATATATAGTACATATATATTTAGACTAACAGTTTTCTGATGTCTAATGTGCAGGAAACAAACAGCTAAGGCTCTTTCTGAATCCCCAGCCATATGGCAAGATCAGGCTGGCTTGTTCCATTTCAAGGACCCCCCCAAAAAACACCCCCATTCAGCAGGAAGCAGCCAGATGAACACGACGTCCATCTCCCTATTTCCATAGGAATGGAATGAGAAACCTACAGTGGGGATTTTGAAGTACAATTAATAAAATGGCCACACTTAGGCTAACAGATTGCTTCTTCTCATACACACCCTTAAAACGGTAAACTGACCTGATTAACTGGTTGCTACTCACGGTTCCAGGCCTATTGTTAAAACTGAAGCTATTGATTTTACACTTTCTACTTTATTTCGGTAATCAAAAGCTATAATAACACTTGGTCTCCAGGGAGAAGGTCACAGGACTTAACCTTATAAAATAGCCTGAGTTACCAAGAAGATCACAACTTGGGTGATTCTAATGAAGAGATGGATAGAGTGACAAACACTGGCGGAAAATGAGCTTTTGTATATTTGCCATCATTATCTTTACATTTTGATATAGTCACTGAGGTCATTGTAGTGTTTTAACATGAAAAATGAGGTAAATAAATTAGAAGAAATCAATCATTTGATTTAAATGTAAATTAAATCACATTGTGAAATTGTTGCAAATTCCTTCTCTGTTGCAATGTGTAAATTGTTTATATTTTATAGAGTAGCAAATTTCTTAAAATTTCAAAAGAACAAATACTTTTTGAACACCTACATACACACTAGATATAAGATATGTATGACTTAAACATAATAGGACATCTATCTGTGTCAACATTCATATATATAACTGCATAAATCAAAGTGGAGTTTTCTCACCCTGTTCCTCAGGCTTATACCCTGCAGGTAACCAGAATTGATGTATGGTACAAATCCTTTTGTTTTTTTTTTTTTTTAAACAGAACTAAAATTGTAATCCAGGTTAATGTGCTCCAAATTCTGTTATATCAGGTTATAAAACAGATTTTGAAGGTCACATTGATCTTAAAGTTTACAGATTGCCTCTGTTCTCCACATGTTACCAAAGTACTTCCTTCGATTTCAATAAAGACAGATTGCAGGAATGTGTCAGTTCTGCGTGAGTCTTTGCTGTAGCGGGTGTAACCAGCAGCACACAGATACTCCTGGTGTCATGGCCCATGTCTCCAGAATAACATGATATCAAGCCCAGATGCCCTCCCTGTTCAGATCAGCCTCTGTGCCAGTCCCCCATGAAGAGGAACTGTCTCCTGAGGCAGCTCAGACAGCTCTGATTGCTAGAAAGTTCCATGTGGTGCCCTTTAAATTTAACTTGTCCAGAGTAAAACTCACTAATTTGAGCCTTCAGAAAGGGACAGCTCACTTGATCTTTGTTAACAAAGGACTTACACCAGCAAATTGTCAGGACTCTCAGCCAATAAAGGCCATTCAGGCTAATGTTACTAGCTTCCTCCAAAGAGGGCTCAGTACACGGAAGTTTCTTTAACCATGTGCTTCTAGATGCAGAGATGGGCTCTTAGGTGTAAGGGTTGTAATTCTGTGACACTGTGTTGTGAAAGGTGCACCTCTTATGGACTTCAACAACAGCATGAGTTAATTGTATAAAACTCATAAATGAGTGAATGACTAAGATCACATTCCTAGAACTCCTGAAAATTGCTGGGAAGACCCGAATGCCTGAAGCTCTGGGACAGTCATCTGCCCCCACCCATTGCCTCAGGCACTGTGCTTTGGGTGGGTGGCCTTCCCTGCTGTGTTCTAGAAATAATGCAAAGTGTTGTTTAAATATTCTGGAATTTAGCTTTTATCCAGATAAGATGGCCTGGATATACAAGGAGTTACAGTTTAACTTATAGGAGATGTTCAAAGCACAGGAATGTGGATATGCAGACCTAAAGGAAGCCAGTGGTCTGGGCACAGGCCCCCTGTGCTGTGTTTGGGAGAATCAAGGGATCCATATTATTTGTTGAAGTGTTCTGAGTTGGTTTCCCACGTTTTGTTTGTAGTGACATTGAGGGGGCTGTGTTTGGATCCTGGCTTTATTTTGTAACCTCAACTTCATGGTTTTTGACTCAACAATGTTTGTGCTTGCAGTGGGTTTATTTTGACAGTACCTCTGGTCCCTGGGGTACAGGCTCATCCTGTGTTAGCAGTACCTGCCCCAGCCATTGCCATATGGACATGCAGGGTTTCCATTCCTGAAGCCTCCCCAGCCCAGAAGGCCGAGCTTATTTGACCTGCTTTGAAAAGGTGTGCATATATACATTTTTAAGATTCTTCAATATCCCCATGAAGAAGGAGGACTTTAATTTCTACTGGGTAGAGTTTTTATTTTCTTTCACTGCGGCCCTGTGCGCCTGTGAAACGTGCACTGTTTCATGCCACGCCCCTTCATGCAACCCCCACGCCCCACCGTACCTCTGGTAGAGTGTTCTTTAGTAGGTGTTCTGTGGTTTTACATCAGTTTTTAATATTGGTGCATGGTGGATCCAGAGGTCCTGGTGATTGCCTGTATGTTTATCTCACGAGCCTCATTGTTGCTGAAAGATCAGCTCCCATCCCTCATGAGCCAAATGACACAGAGACAGGGTCTTGGAGCTTACAAGAAAGGAGGCAGCTTTATTACTCATCCAGGCAAAGGAAACTCACAGCAGGCTAATCCCTTCAAAACTGTATGCCCACCTTGGCGATGGGGCAGGGTAATTATATAGCCATAGCTTAAACAACAAAGCATTCATAACAACCGACAGAATCATGTTCTCATCAGAAGACTCAGAATGGCGTCATGATGCCTCCAGGCCACCAATTCTATAGAGGATAGTGTTTAGATCACTTTATCTCTTTAGCATGCAAGGTGTGGCCTTCTTGGTAATTCAGGCTATTTTGTAAGATTACAGTCCTTTGACTTTCTCCCTGGAGAAGGACTCAGTGACCAAGCATGATTATGACTTTCTATTACTGGAATAAAATAGAAACAGTAAGATCAATGGCTGTAGTTTTAACACTGGGCCTGGAACTGTGGGTAGCAACTGGTCGGTCATGTTCATTAACCATTCTAAGGGCAAGCATCAGAATAAGCAGTCTGTTAACCTAAGTGCGACCATTTTATTATTCCTCCTTCATCATGATTCATTGAGAATGGAAGGTAGGGACTTCCGGGCTTCTTGACACAGTCTTGTTTTCAAGGTGACATCTAAAATTAGGCTTATCCCACCCATCTCCTTGGCCCCTCCCAGGCCCTAACCCTAACCCTGCAACCACTGAGTCTGTCCTTGGGGCTCTTGCAGAGCTCTCCCAAAGACAAATTCAGAGTCTCTACATTTTCAAGTTTTGCTGCTAATTACTTCTGGAAAAAAACAGAAAGTACATTTCATTTTTTTGTTGTTCTTGTTTTCCAGAGTAGTAAATTTACAAAGCATAAGAAAATGTTTACAGAAGCCTAAAGTTCAGGATTCTTTTTATAAAATGTATTTTAAAATTCCTAAGGTAATACATATTTTGTGTGAAAACATAAGCAATACTGAAATATATGGAGTAAAAAGTTTCTCTGAAGACCTTAATCTGCTGGCTGGAGTGTTTGCACATTAAATTTTGATAGATACTAACAATGGATGCTTTCCAAGGTGTACCCTTTACACACCACCACCACCAGCAGCTTTTGAAGTCTTCCCAGCAGTGTTCCCAACACTGGGAACATCTTTGCAAATGTTTACCAGTTTGATAGGTGCGAAAATAGCATTTCACTTCATTTGCATTTCTCTGAGTATAATAGAGTTGAGTATATTTTACTGTTTTTTTGTTTGGCTTTACTCTGAAACAGGACACAAAAGTCATCTTATACTGGGAAGGTGTGAGGTGCTGTTACAGAATCCAACCTCGTTCTGCTCACCACACGACAGACCAATAAATCAGTAGATGAGGTGTTGGAGCAAGGAATAGCTACTTTATTTGGGAAGCCGGCAGACTGAGAAGATGACAGACTAATGTCCTGGAGAACTTCTTCCCCAATCAGAATTCAGGCTCCTTTTATACTTGAAAGAGGAAGGGGTGTGATTGGTTGTTACAAACTTCTTGGTGTAGGAATTATTTGTTCTTGGAATCCTTTGTTCTTGCAGCTCTCCACATGATTCATGTCATTGTGCCCCTGTAAATCCTGCAACAAAACAAACATGATTTTCTATTCTGCAACTTATCTTTATATGAGTTCAAAAGTGTTAATATCCTTAAAGGTCAGAGTCTTGGGAATAGGCTGTCTTGTATATTTCAGGCTAAAGGCAACATTCTTTTACAAAAGGTTCTGAGCTAGCAAGACTAAGCCTAGAAAACAGGGCACAGGGTTAAAGCAAAAGGAACAGATCTAGCATGGAGTCAGTTTTGTTCTTTTCTATTACAGTGCCTTTGGTGAGAGATAAGAGGATGTTTCTGGGCAGGTCCTCCTCTGCCCCTGGCAGGGATTCAGCAAGAACCCTGCCAGATTCACCATGACTGTGGATGGAACTGCTCTCCAGCAGAGAAAGTAACAATTATTCATGATTAAAATTACTTGTCAAAATATCTTCAATTGCCTGTTAACTATACTGTGTAGGGTGCGGGGAACTTCTCACTTGCCCATCAATGATCAGACTCCCCAGATACAAGCGACCAGCGTTGCAGAGCGTTCCAAGATGGCCTCGCCAAAACCGCTTTGCACTTTGCTCTTGAGCCTTGGGCTCCGAAAAAGTACACTTTCAAAGCTCTGTTTCCTCTTCCCTTTTCTGCCGCACGAATGAACACAGCTCTGAACCCACCTGGGCTGAGCCCAGCTCGTGAAGACAACCACCTGCTGTCCATTCCCAGGCTTGGCTGCATCCTCCCCCTAGCATGTTCATGTGCCCAGCGCCTCTGCCTTAGGGATCTGGATCCCCATCTGCGCCATCACCCACCCAAGGACTGCTGGTGGGTGGTGCACAGCCCAGGACCACCCTGGCATGCAGCCTAGGACCTCCCTGAGCCTCTGGCTTAGAGAAGGCACAGGGCATGGGGGCAGGGTGCCTGGGTGGGAATTGGAACCACCTCCATTCTCACCCACTAAACCCCAAAGCCTCAGACACAGGGCTGTTTGCCCACACACTATGCCAGAGCTCTGACTGTTGTCTGTCGCCATGATGACTGGAGCCTGGAATGCCCCACCCCATTGGGTGAAGAATGAGGGGGTCATCTCGGGTTAGGGGTGCACTCAGAGTGAGGGGAATCATACAGTGTGGGGACAGGCTGAGTGGTGAGGGGCCGCTCAGAGTGGAAATGACCCAGCTGAGGGTTGAGGCTTCAATTTTGGGGTGAAGGAGCCATCTTGGAATGGGGGAACCGGGATGAGGTATGAAGGGTCAGTTTGGGGTTCAGGATCCATAGATTAGGATCTGGTGGGGCAGAAAGTGGGGGTGGGGATCTCAGTGTGAGGAGAAGCTTCACATTGGGGGTCTGGTTGGTGACCTAGCTTGGCTGGGAGTAGTTGTCAATGATGAGGGGCGGTGAGCAGGAGAAGTGGGGCTGGGGGTGTGGCCTGGCCCTGGGCCTGTGGTTGTTCTGGATGGATGCCGGGACCCTGTCAGTGGTGGGAGAGGCAGCATTGGGAATGGGGCCCTGCCTGGCCTCACACACCACATCCTGTACTGCAGGAGCTGCAGCCCGAGCGTCCAAGCTGCGGGCGGGTGGAGGAGGGGTGCGCAGAGACACGCGGACGCCGGAGCCCGCCCAGAGCGCCTGGGGGCTGGGCTGGAACCGGGTGCTCCAGGGCCAGGCCCCAGAGGAGGGGGATGGCCTGGGGTCTGGGCCGCTGCCTGCTGTCGCCTCCGCTGCTGCCGCTGCCTGGCAGGTAAGGGGGCGCTGGTGGGGGCGCGCAGGTCGGGGTGCGGTGGTGAGGCCGGGGCCGCCACCCTGGCGCGTGGTGCGTAGTAACCCCCCACATTATTAGTCACTGAACCCCGCATCTTCACCGCCGCTCGTACGCGGGTTTGGGAAAGCGGGTGCAGCCCCGGGAGGTGGGAGGGCGCTGGCCGGGCCCGGAGCACCTCCGACTGGGCCTCAGGCCAGAGCCGCCCTGTGCAGGTGGCCCTGCCTGGCGTGTGGTGGCGCCCCAGACCCTCCAGAACTCAGGCGACCTGGGGAGGAATAATGGGCGAGGCCCAGGTCTTTGGGAGCTTGTCAGCCTGCCCTGAGACCTAAAGCCTTTGACAAGTCTAGTTTTAGTCTTTTGAGGAATCTCCATACTGTTTTCCACAATGGCTGCAGCAAACTGCGTTCCCACCAGCGGTGTACGAGGGTTCCTTTTCTCCACAGACTCTCCAGCATTTATCATTTCTGGACTTTTGAATGATGGCCATTCTGACTGGTGTGAGATGATACCTCATTGTAGTTTTGATTAGCATTTCTCTGATAATTAGCGATATTGAGCATTTTTTAAATGTGTTTATTGTCCATTTGTATGTCTTCATTAAAGAATTGCTTGTTTAGTTCTTCTGCCATTTTTGGATTGGCTAGTTTTTGTTTGTTTTTGTTTTGTTTTTTTAAATTCAGTTGTGTGAGATGTTTATATATTCTGCAAATTAAGCTCTTTTCAGTCTCATCTTTTGCGAACATTTTCTCCCATTCCACAAATTGTCTTTGATTTGCTTATAGTTTCCTTTGCTGTGCAAAATCTTATAAATTTAATTAGGTCCCATTTGTTTATTTTTGCTTTTATTTCTATTCCTTTAGTAGACTGCCCTAGGAGAACATTGCTGAGGTATATGTTAGATAATGTATTGACTACATTTTCTTCTAAGTGGTCTATAGTGTCTTATCATGTGTTTAACTATTTAAGCCATTTGAATTTATTTTTATGTAAAGTGTGAGGGAGCATTCTAACTTCATTGATTTACATACAGCTGTCCAATTTTCCCTACACCATTTGCTGAAGAGACCATCTTTATTCCATAGTATGTTCTTACCTACTTTTTAAAGATTAATTGACCAAAAGCTTGTGGGTTTATTTCTGGGCTCGATATACTGTTCCATTGATCCATATGTCTGTTTTTGTACCAGTACCCTGCTGTTTTGATTACTGTAGCTCTGTAGTACTGTCTGAAGTCTGGGAAGGTTATTCCTCCAGGTTTGTTCTTTTTCTTCAGCAATTCTTTGGTAATTCTGGGTCTTTTGCAATTCCCTATAGATTTTAGGATTATTTGTTCTAATTTTGTGAAAAATGTCCTGGGCAATTTCACAGGGATCACGTTAAATCTGTAGATTGCTTTCGGTAGTATGATCATTTTAACAATATTAATTCTTCCAATCCAAGAGTATGGGCTATCTTTCCATTTTAAGTCATCTTTAATCAACGTTTTGTTGTTCTCCATGTATAAGTGTTTCACCTGCTTGGTGAGATTTATTCCTAAGTATTTTGTTGTTTTGGATATTATTTTAAAAGAGACTGTTTCTTTACTTTCTTTTCCTACTGTTTTATTGCTAATGTAAATAAATGCAGCCGATTTGTGTATCTTAATCTGTATCCTGCTACCTTGCCAAATGTTTTTAATTTTGGTTCATTTCTGTCTTTTTCTTCTTCTTTCAGAATATTCCCTTATGGTTAGATGATTTCCGTTATTGTTATATTTGTGTTTCTCTCACCTGTTTTTGCATATCTAATGTATGTTTTTAATTTATGGTTTTCATAAGTTTCATATACGTTGCTCTGTTACAATATCTGATTGTTTTCAAGTGATTGTCATTTAAGGTCACTTAATGTTTTAGTCCCTCTCCCCCTTTTTTGTTTTGTTTTTGATTTTTTTTTTACATCTTCCTATACCTCTTATGTGTTTATTGTAATTATAGTTGTTTTTATAATTTTTGTTCTTTAATCTTTGTAGTAGCTTATTTAAGTTGTTGATTCACAGCCATTGCTCCATTTTTGCCTTTAAACTGGGATTTCCTACTTCCCAGAAGTTCTTTTTTTCCTTTTTAATTTTCTTGGGAGGTGGGTAGTTTTATTTACTTATTTTAATGGGATTGAACCCATTACCTCATGTATTCTAAGCACACTGTCTACAGCTGAGCTCTACGTTCCCCCCAACAAGTTCTTATTTTTGTTACAGATTTTTCCTTTTCACATAAAGAGACTTTTTATTACTCCTTGTAAGGTTAATTTAGCATTGACGAATTCTCAGTTTTTGCTCATTTGAGAAGCTCTTTAACTCTCTTTCAATTGTGATTAATAACTTTTCTGACTAGAGTAGCCTAGGTTGTAGATTGTTCTCTTTGAGTACTTACTAATTTTGCTAAATGTTTACATTAGCATGTAATCATGGCTTTCCCTTCTGGCCTGCAATGACTGCTGAAAAACAGCTGATAGTTTATGAGGAATTTCCTTTAATGTGATGCTTTCCTTTTCTCTTCGTACCTTTAGAATTCTGTTATTCATTCATTCATTCTAAAAAAACCAAAACTTTTTTCATTCTTTGCAAAATCTATAACACTTTATCTGTTAGGAAAAAGAACAAAGAAGTGATTCTTTTTTGCTGATTTTTAGAATTCTGCCATTATCTTTAAATTTTGCTTTTTGAATAATGATTTGTCTTGATGTGGGTCTGTTTGAGCTGATCCCATTTGTGACTCTGAGTTTCCTGTGCCTGGATCTGTTTCCTTTTTCAGATTAGGGAAGCTTTCAGCTATAATTTTATCAAATGTTTTCTCACCCTTTTTATTCTCCTTCAGGGACCCCTATAATATGAATGTTAATATGTTTGATGCTGTCTCAGAAGTCCCTTAAACTCATTTAATGTATTTTTTCTTCTTGCTCTTCTGATTGGGTGTTTTTCATCATTCTGTCATCCAGATTGCTAATGTGTCATCTGTATTGCCTAATTTTCCATGTTACCTACACTTCTGCTCTGACTGGTTCTTTTTGTATATTTTCTAGTTCTTTTTAAAAATTCTCCCTGTGTTCATCTGTTCTTTTTCCCAGTGCAGTTATCACTCTTATTACTGTTGCTTTGACCTCTTTGTCAAATAAAATATTTATCTCTTTTCATTAAGGTTATTTTCTTATTATTTCACTTAAAACATATTCCTGTCCTCTCACTTTAACTTTATATATCTCTGTGAAGTTAGGTGAAACAGTTACCTGTCCCAGAATTAAACGTGTGTCCTTGTGTGAGAGCACTCCTATGCAGTCTTCTGTGCCCAGCAGATCTGTGGGAAGAATTGCATCTTAACTGATCGTGGGCTGCCATCTTCCCCCAGGATGTGCTGGCAGCCAGAGTAATGGGGGCGGTAGAGTTAGAGGGAGTTAGAGGGATTGGAGCCAGTTCCAGGTTCAAGCAGGGGCTTCTCCTCTGCTCCATGACTGTTAACAGCCCTATCAGGGGTGGCACAGGGTCCTGTTGGGCTGGAGCAGGATCTCTGTGGGAGTTGGGTTCTCCTGGGTGTGAGGGCAGTCTCTGCTTTGGTTTGGAATGTGGCTGAGGCCTGAGGGCTTGCAGTGGCCATTCTGTACTGGTTTTACCTTTTCCCCAGTGTGCACACCTTGGCTAGATGGTGGGTCAGGGCCAGAGAGATTGGGGCCACACCACTGAGCTGGCCTCAACCCCTCTCAGTTGTGCATGAGAAAGTGAGTTCTCATGATGGCAGCCTCTGCCCTGGTGCTTGTATTGCTCCTGCCAGAGTGTGTGAAGGGACACTAGCTAGCAGTGACTGCCTACAGTCTTTTCAGAGGTAGGGCCACATCCAGGCCACCACCATTTTCTCACACTGTGTGCACTCTTGTTGGCAATGGAAGCTACCACCTGAGTGGGGAGCAGCACCAGAACATGGAAGGCTGGAGCAGATGCCTGTATAGTCTAGGGGCCCCACTTGAGGCATCCATGGAAGCTGCCAGAGCCCCAGGCAGTGTTCAGCCTGCTGTTTCCCTGCTGTGATGGGGAATTAGCAAGCCTCTGCACAGACTCTTCAAGAGCAGAGACTCAGTTTCTTAGAGTGCTACAGTAAAACCACTCGTTTTCAACCCTGCCAAGCTGGCTCATCATCCCAGTGCTGAACCCCATGCCTAGGGCGCCTGATCCATGGTTCAGACCATAGCATAGGCGTGGGGGACTGTTAGGGCTCGAGCACCGCTACAGCCTCGTGCTGTCTGGGTGAGAGTGCCTGCAGTTCCGAGCTCTGCGTGGCTGGTGGAGGACCATGCGGTGAACGATTTTAAGTCTGTTGGCACAGACAGATTGAGCCCGTTAAAATTATTCCTTATAGAGATAGTATAAGGACAGGATATGCCATTGAATTTTCTAAGAAATTTAATATTATAATATTATAATACCCCAGCTGCCTGGTGTGAGTAATATAACCGTGGATACTCGGGATCCCGGAACAAAAACTTGAATTATGCTTTTGGTAATCAAAGGTGTAGGTCCTAAAGGGGTGCATTTACCATAAATGCTCTTATACATGTCAGTCATAGGGAAATTCTACATTAAGAAATGGATGCTAATGATCATCAGGCATATTTATAAATGTTCAATATCACTAATTATCAGAGAAATGCAAATCTGAATTACAATAAGGTATCACCTCACACCAGTCAGACAGGCCATCATTCAAAAGTCCACAAATGACAAATGCTGGAAGGCTGTGGAGAAAAGGGAACCCTCCTACACTGCTGGTGGCAATGCAGTTTGGTGCAGCCACTGTGGAAAACAGTATGGAGATTCCTCAGAAGACTAGGCATAGACTTACCATATGACCCAGGAATCCCTCTCCTGGGCATATATCCAGAAGGAGCCCTACTTCAAAATGACACCTGCAACCCAATGTTCATAGCAACACTATTTACAATAGCCAAGACATGGAAACAACCTAAATGTCCATCAAGAGATAACTGGATAAAGAAGAGGTGGTATATTTATACAATGGAATACTATTCAGTCATAAAAACTGACAACATAACGTCATTTACAGCAACATGGATGTTCCTGGAGAATGCCATTCTAAGTGAAGTAAGCCAGAAAGAGAAAGAAAAATACCATATGAGATTGCTCATATATGCAATCTAAAAAATAAATAAATAAATACAAAGCAAACAAACAACAAAAAAAAACCTCATAGACAGAATGCAAACTTGTGGTTGCCAGGGGGGTGGGGGGTGGGAAGGGACAGACTGGGATTTCAACACGTAGAATAGATAAACAAGATTGTACTTTGTAACACAGGGAAATATATACAGAATCTTGTGGTGGCTCACAGCAAAAGAGAATGGGAAAATGAATGTATGTATGCTCATGTATAACTGAAAAAATGTGCTCTACACTGGAATTTGAGACAAAATTGCAAAATGACTATAACTCAATAAAAAAAAGTTTAAAAAGTTGATACTGTTTGAGTTAAGTATTGAATTATTAGAGAATGTAATGAACCTGTAAGATTCAGGATCAAAATTAGTGAAATGACAAGAGCAAGTGATCCAAGTAGTATATGCAATAAGAAATAAAGTCCTGAATTGAATCATTTTGTCTGATTTTCTCAGTGGGTAGTAAGTGATTAGGGTTTTGACTACTGTTGTTTTGAGTAAACTATAGAATATAATCAATTGTGAAGTAGTGAAAAGTTAAGGATATTTGTAATAAGATTAGCACTGTGATAATATAGTGGGGGGGTTAATGATCCTTTGGATAGATGAAATTGGCTGGCCCTGTGTATTGGTAGACGAAGACAAGTTGTTGATGCAAGTGGAGGAACTAATAGATAGGAAGGTTAGTGAAAAGTGAAGGCTATTATCATTCAGTTGATTGAGGAAGAATGAGCTGATAAGTCTGGTTAATAGGCCATAAGATGTAGTATTAATTCAGAGGGTAAATTTTTGATAATCACGTTAATGGTATTAATATAATGTTTGGAATAATGAGTTTTAGCATTGAAAAAGGTTAAGATTTTGTACATAATCAGTACCATAAGCATTGGATATCATGGCTATTAATGATAATCCTAGTGCAGCGTCACAGGCAATGAGTACTAAGAATAGGTATTGTGGTAGCTAATGAAAAATGGGTGTTTAGAATGATGGCAGTTGCTATAATGAGTAATGCTGCTATTATGCCATCTAAGCACAGTAATGAGGGTATTACATGTGATTTATATATTATTATCCATATAGGATACTGTAAATGCTAAAATGGTCATAATATTGACTAAAAGCATTTGATAATTATGAAGTTAATTATAATTTTATGAGTCAAAATAATGTTTTTGTTTAAACTAGTTATCATATACATTCATTCTAATCCTTTTTAATCCATTCATAGGAAAACCTTATGGCTACTAGTAATAAGATTAGAGTTTGTGCCTTGAAACATTTAGTTTTTGTTATTCTTTTGAGATGCTCAGGGTAGGAGTAAGAGGAGGGCAATTTCTAGGTCAAATAATAGAAAAGTAGTGACTACTAAGAATAAATAAATGGAGAAGGGTGGTTTGCTGGCCCTATAGAATCAAATCCACATTGTTATTAACATGATTTTTCTGTATACACATTCAGCAGAGGAAGTCAGACTGTGATAAATACTACTTGTAAGTCTAGTCGTGTATTGGTAAATGATGTCACTATGAGCTTTATTATTCTTTCTCCAGTTACATGAAAAGCAATAGACTGGAAGTCAGTTGTAAAATTTAATACTAAAAGAAAAAAATGATCATCAATAGATAGTCACCTACAGGAAAAATCATTTTATCTACAAAAATGCAATATCAGGAAGCTGATTGAAATCCAAACTGATTAGAAGTGAAATTTTAATTGGTGTAGAAATCACAGAGTGAGAAAAGTAGAACCAATAAATTTGTGTAGTCAGTGAAATCTTTTAGATATGAAAGCTACTGAGCCAAAAACTCCACCTGAATCTGTAAATTTTATATTCTTCTGAGGCTTGCAATAATATAAAATAAATTCCTAGAGGAACTGTAATGAATCAGACTTGCAGTATTGTTAATGATTTCTTCCTATTAGATGATGGTGAGTACAAGGGATGGAAACTTCAGAGGCTCAGAACTGAAATATTAAGAAGTTATTATGGGAACTGTGTGTGTGGTCAGTTTGTTGTTAGGTGGTGTGTGCGCATATTTTTATCATTTTTCTGATCAGAAGGTAGGATCTATTTGTATTTGCCTCTATGTGTGTGTGTTGAGAGTTTGGTGGTGGGGAGAAGCATTGTAAACTTACCGACCCTGTACTGAGAGCTGTAGGACCTCCTTCCCTGATAAAAATGACCCTGCTCTTGTCACCACATTCCCACCCGTGACAATAATTCATTGTAATGAGTGTATGTAATGTCCTGTTTGTCATGGACCAAAGCAATGCATCCATTTATAATTCATAAAGTAATTTATATTTTGAATAAAAAATACTTACATATATGATGGATTTTATGTTTTTACTTTTATTTACCTTGGTGCCTAACAATGATATAAGAAGATCCATTTCCTGAGACCAAGCTGACTTTTAGGAGTCAGGACCACTCATGGACACATCCTCACCCTGTTTGTCCTGACTGGTGTATGACTTAATGTAATTGCAAGAGGAGTTTCCCAAGACAAAGGCAATGGTCTTCCTCAGAACCTCAGGGAGCATGTGACAGAATGGGCTCCAGGTGGAATCTCTTTCCAAGTTAGACTTTGGTTCAAGGTAAAGTTAAAGCACTCACCACCCCTGAGACCCTATGGTGATTCACATCCCTTGTCTTCTCATCCACAAAATGGGTTATTGAGAGTGTTGTGTAATCGCAACACTGCACTTTGAATTTGGTCACTTGGCACATTATATTGCCCAGTGTGATACTTCAATACATTTGACCTGATGTTAATTGGTAATTTATAGGGGGTCCGGACTCCTGAGGGTTGGAAGGAATTTTTGTTGACAGTGGGAGGAGATCCAGTATCCCTGAAGCCTGCTCACTCTGGATGGGACTCAGTTCCCCCAGGCTGGGGATCCTGGGGCCAGCACAGCGCCTGAAGCCCAGCTGTGGATCCAGGAAGGCCCAGCAGTGTGGTTGGAAGTGCAGCACCACGGGGTCTGTGAGGAGTCAGGGTCAACTCCCCACAGGGCAGTCTCTGGAGTTTCCTCCCAAAGGGCAGCCAATCCTGAAAGTCAACCCCAACAGGGACAGACATAGAGGCTGGAACCAGCAATCCCAAGGGAAATGGGAGGTACTAATCTTTCCAAGTATGATGACCCCTGGGGAGCTCAGCTCCAGGGAGGTCAGAGCCTTAGAGCAGGAGGCACTGTGAGGCCTGGATTCCTGCCTTTTCTGGCCCCTCCACTCTGGGTCCCTTCCCAGAGTCGCACCACCCTGGCCCATTGTCCCCCACCACGGACCCCGGGCTGGCTCTCTCTTTCCTTCTAGCCTCCTCTTGTCTCTGGTTCTCCCTACTCAGTTCCACTGTCACCTCCTGTCACTTTCTAGGACTTGACCCCCACCTCTCTCAATCACTCACACACTACCTCTGTCCCTGCCGGTCTGTCTGTCTCTACCCTCAGGCCCTGTCCAGGGCCACAGGGCCCCACCTCTCCCAGCCCTCCCACCCTCACTGCCAAGTTTTGGCCAAGGTCATGCTCACAGTGGTTGGAGTCCGGTTACAGAGGCTGCTCTCGGTGGTGTTTACTGCTGCACAGCTGTTCGCGCCTCTTCCTGGGCAGCACAGTCACACCTCGACCTGTTGGTGGCCCAGCCTGGACCCCAGAGCTGCTGCAGGGCTGGCCACCTCCCCCCCCAGAAGGAGGCACAGCCCTGAGGGCTCGAGGGGCTACTGGGGTTTGGATTGAGGGACCTCTAAGGAGCCAGATATTTCCAGCCAACTCCTCTTTGGCAACAGGGAGTCCCAAACCACTGACCCCTGCCCTGCCCATTTCTCCCTAAGAACACTATGGGGAGATTGTGGGAGCGCCTGAGACTTAGGAGGGAACTGCTGCCCTCAGTCCCCCTCAGAGTTTGCCTGGAATTGGGGCTTCTGGGGCAGCTGATAGGGCAGGGTGAGGACACAAAGCCTGGATTAGTGCAGGGCCCTCTCACTGGACTCCCGCGGCCACTCCTGGCACCTCATCCATTTCTAACCATCAGCAGTTGGTCACTTCACAGGGACAGATATGAGGGTCTCTCTGACCCTTGTGATGGGCAGGCCCCATGTGCTCAGTATTTATTGATTGAATGAACACAACCACCCCCATATCTATATGCCAAATCTTCCCACCGCCCCAGAAGGACTTCCCAGGCCCCCTCGCAGTCAATACTACACAAAGCATAACTTTGCTTCTGCCCCACCCGGGTAGTTTCTGCCTCTTTAGGCCTGGGTGTACACATGCATCACCAAGTGAACTGTACAGAGGTGTGACAATTTGGGCCAAAATAATAGGGTTGATTTTTATGCCTGTAGCATATGTACCTAAAATTAATGTCATCTGCTGATGTATTACAGAGAAGGATAGCCATATGGGTGTGGCGATGTGATTAAGACGGTTTGTCGTTAAGATATTTTCCATCTCGTGGCTGTTCTGTCTGCCTTTTGTATGAAGTGCTGAGTAAGGGGGAGTGAAGACCTCCCACTCCACTTGTGTAGTTGATTTCCCTTGCACTTCTGTCATTCTTTGCCTTACATGTTTTCCAGCCAGTGCCCATGAGAAACTCTGAGAATTTGGAAAAGGAGGGAGCGCCCAGAAGTAGGGGGCAGGGGACCTGGGTGGAGAAGGACCAGAAAGCATAAGGTTGGAAAAGTTTCCAGAGAGGACCCAGGGTTGGATGATGTGTGCTGGAGCATCAGGTAGTGGGGCGTGTTCCAAAAGTGAGGTCACTCCGAATGTCCACTGTGAGGAACCAGGGGCGAAGGTAGGTGATTGGTCGAGAGAGGGTATAAAGCTTCTGCGTTGCTATGGCATCGTCCAAACCATAGAAGGCTCAGAGAAAGGCAGAGTCTCATCCCCTCCCGCTGTTCCTGAGAGTCTGATTGACCTGTTGTTTGTTCTCCTGACCTGCTTACCTGCTGGCCTACTGACCTGTCTGAACCCTCCTTCCTCCCTTCAAGGGCTTGGTTGAGCCTGATCCTTTCTATGACCCACTTCTTCTCCTCCCAAGTACCTAAACCCCCTTCCTGTCATGCTCCCTCCCCAATCCCATCCCCAGTTCCAACTCCAACCCTTCCCCATCCCTCCCGAGCCCTCACCTCCCGTCCCATCCCTCCTCCTGCCTGGTGACCACAGGGCCCCTGAGGGGACCAGGACATGGAGGTGAGGAGGCTGCTCTTCTGGCTCTGCTTGCTGGGGTCTCCGTATACCAAAACACCAGCGTGAGTAAACATCGGGCATCAGGGGTTTCCTCCTTTTTCCTGGGCTATTTCACACTGTGGTTAAAGAACTGCTTTTTCATGGGATCCTTGATGGGAACTCATCACTTGTGAAGACCAGGGCCCTCAAGACAGGTTTCTTGACCAGCCTGATGCGGTTCTGGCCACCGGCGTCCTCATCAGTGTCTGAGTCCTGTGGAGACTGTTTGGACCAAACACAGCAGGGCTGGCAGGATGAAATCTGAAATAATAACTTTATTGCATCAAAGAAGGAAGTGTGAATATACAGAAATTCATTGAGTTATTTGCCTGATATGGGGGAATATGTGAATTGTATCTCACTAAAGCCGTTTTACAAAAGTGAGAAACTCTTATTTACTAAAAGCCACAGAGTTAGACTGGCTTCTGGAAAGCTTGTCAAGATCCTGCTTCAAGCTCTACAAGTTTGGGGTCCGTTCCCGGTGCACTGTGTTTTCCTGTAAGTACACTCTTCATATTAGTGAGGTTTGGCAGCCCTGGGAACAGTGGTATCAAAGCATTGGGCTGGTGCTAGTCTGTTAAACAGTGAAATGTCATTTGTGCTCCATGCTTTCTGGTTTGTTGAAGCACAGGCTTTCCTTCTGGGGCTGCAGGCCTGGGAGGCTGATGTCTGGGCAGAGGCACTGGTGCCCAGGGGTGTGTCAGCATGGAGGCCAGACACTGCCAGGAAAGATCAGGCAGGATGAGGGCCTCTGGGGTATTCTGTGGGGAGATTGTTAGAAATGCAGCATCTCAGTCCCCACCCCAGATCTCCTGCAGCACAGTCTGAATTTTATTCAGATCTCCAGTTGATTCATGAGAGTTGTTCATCTAAAGACTCATCTCTTGGCTCTAAGCTCTCATTCAGGGATGGTGGGACTTAGGTCTTCAGTCAGACTTTCTGGAGTGCAGTGTAGCCATGTGTGTGAAGGAGCCTTAAACCTACTCATACTCTTTGATGGAGCCAATATTTCTATTTCTGATACTGTGAGCAAAAGCACCAGAAGCAGGGACAGAGAATGTTATGAATGGAGATGTTCATTGCAGTATTTATAATCAGAAACTACTGCATACCCACAAATAGGAAAGGGTGCGATAAAATGTGGCATCTTATACATTGTTATGTTACTGTTTGCAAAACTGTTTTAAAAGACATTTGCAGGCAATAGGCGGGAAATATAGTGAGAAACAAGGCAGACAGTGTCTGCCCTCTTGCAGCTGACAGTCTGTTGGTGAAGACAGACAATAAGCAAGTGAAACCAATGAGATGTCAGATTGTGACAAGTATACAGAAGGAAGAATGGGTTAATGTGGTAGAGAATCACAGGTGAGTTTGGGTACCATTACTTGGAGAAACAGGGAGAGTCTGTCCCAGGAACTAGCATTTAAAAAGAAATCCAAAAGATGCAGGGGTCCAGCTAAATGAAGAGCCAGGAAAAGATCTTCGAGGCAAAGGGAACAGGAATTACCAAGACGATGGGGTTGAAGAGCTTGGTTGTGTCAGGGAGGTAATGAAAAATGTGTGGCTGGAGCAGGATAAGCCAGAAAGAAGTTGGAAGCTGAAGGCACTGGAGAAGTGAGTATGGCTAGAACCCTCAGGCTTTGTAGGTAAGTTATGAGTGAAATTTAAATTTTATTCTAAGGCCAGAGTGTTACAGTGTGAGAGGGTGATTGATATCAGTAAGATGGCAGAATAGGAGGTCCCAGCCCTCATTCACCCATAGAAACAATAATCTGGCAAACGTCTACAGACAAAAATACCTTTGTGAGAGCTCTGGAGTCCATTTGAGAGGTTCCAGCCCCCAGTGGATCATAAAATGTAAGGTCAGCCACACTAAAAGGATAGAAAGAGCAGTGCCATTTTACTTGTGTCACATCTCCCCTAGGCTGACAGAATTCAGAGCCAAGAATGATCCTCCAGGCCACGACTTCTGCAGGATAAAGAGAAAGTGAGGATCTGGCTCCCCAGTCTTTTGGGACAATGTCTAAAAGCTATGCTTATCTTGATGCACCCAGAACATTGAAGAAGTCAGTATGGTTGGGTTGTCTGTGAACAGAAAAAAAAGAAAGAAAAGTGTGGAGGCTCATAGAAAAAGACACACCCCCCAAGAGCTGCAGTTTCCCACAGATAGTGCCCCAGAGATGACACACACACCACGGCAGCCAGTGCCATTCTCAGAAGCCAGCTTGACTCTGCAGGATCAGAAGCAGGTGAACAACCCTGAGACTGCGCCTTCAGAAGGGAGAGGCATAAGTGGGGTTGAACCTATTGTCTTGGTCTCTCAGTGTACTGCCATATGGAAAGAGGCAGGTGACTCCTGGGACTCGACATAGCTCTGTAGAATAGGGAAATGGCACACAATTCTAAGACATACCTTCAGAAGGAAGAGAGGAGAGTGCTCCTTGCATCTAATGCCCTGGCCTACCAGGGCACTGCCCTAGGGAGAAGGAGCAAACAGCTCTCAGAACCTTACACAGTTCTGTAGGATCAGGAGGAGGCACGCAGTTCTAAGATGAGCTCCCCAAGGAGGGAGTTGGAGGAGTAGAGTGGGCATATCTATAGAAGAAGTTGATGACCAGAATTTCTAGCTGAGTTTTCTGGTGAAGGTCTTTCCCTTCAAAGCCAGCACATAAAGCCTGGAATCAATGATTACTTCTTCAAGTGTGCAGGCATCAACACAGGTTATAAGGGTCACACAGAATTAGGGAAACATGGTATCACCAAAGAAACAAAACAAAATACCAGTAACTGACTTCCCCAAATGTAGATCTATGAATTGTCTGACAAAGAATTCCAAGTAATCATCTTAAAGAAGCTCATTGAGCTATAAGAGAATGCAGACAGACAGAAAAAATCAGAAAAGTAATAGATGTTCATAATGAGAAGTTCAACACATCATAAAATAATAATAATAATTAATAATAATGATAATAATAATAATGATGATGATGGTGATAATGATAATAATAATAACCAGAACATAATTTCTGGAGCAAAGAATACAGTGACTGCACTAAAAGGTTTAATAGAGAGCTTCAACAGCAGACTTGACCAAGCAGAAGAATCATTAGACTTGAAGACAGGTTGTTTGAAATGCTCTATTCACAGGAGCAAAAGTGAAAAGGAGTGAAAAAGAGTGAAAAATGCCTACAGGACTTATAGGACACAGTCAAGAAAAAATGATAAGTAATGAGAGTTCCAGAAGAAAAAGAGAAAGGAGAAGAAAGCTTGTTTAAAGAAATAATGGCTAAATTTCCCCAAAATTTGGGAAAGGAAAAGTACATCTATATTTATAAAGCCCAAAAGATACCAAATAGGTTGAAACTAAAAGAATTCTACACTGAGACACCTTAAAATTGTCAAAACTTTAAAATGAGAAATTTGAGAACAGAAAAAAAAAAAGAAGACTCATCACATACAGTGGAACTCCACTAAGACTACCAGCAGAATTTTTAGCAGAATCCTTGAAGGCCAGGAGAGAGTGGGATAATATATTCAAAATGCTGGGGGAAAAAATCTGCAAACCAAGAATACTATGCATATCAAGTCTTTTCCGTGAGATGAAGGAGAGATAGAATTTCCTGTACAAAGAGAAATTGAGAGAGTTTGTTAACACTAGACCTGCTGTACAAGAAATGCTACAGAGGGGTTGTCAAGTTGAAAGGAAAGGACAAAAAGCAACAACATAAAAGCAAAAGGAAGTATACATTTTACTGGTAAAGGTAAATATATAGACAAATACAGAGCAGTGAAATACTCTAATGATAGTGCACAAATCACTTCTAACCTCATTGATAACTGAAAAGAAAAAGTTACTAAGAATAACTATAACTACAATAATCAGTAAATAATTACTTTAAATTTAAATGGGTTAAACTCACTAATCAAAAGAAAATGAGTCACTGAATGGATACAACAAGAAGCTACAACTGCATGCTATGTACAATTTAGCTTTAAGAACACCCAAAGGTTGAATGTAAAGGGATAGAAAAAGATATTCCATGCAAACGGTAACCAAAAGAGAGCAAGTGTGCCTATACTTACAGGAGACAAAGTAGGCTTTAAACGTTTAAAAATGCTACATGAGATAAAGAAGATAATTATATAAAGATTGAAGGGTTTATTCAAAAGGAAGATATAGCAATTATAAATATATGTTCACCCATTTCATTCTTGGATACATATCTGGAAAAAAAAACGGCTAATTTGAAAAGCTACATACATCCCAATATTCACAGTAGTATGATTTATAATTGCCAAGATATGGAAGAAACTTAAATGTCCATCAACAGATGAATGGATAAAGAAGATGTGGTAAAGGAATACTACTCATCCATAAAGAATATACTGAAATTTTACCGTTTGCAGCAACATAGATGGACTTGGAGGGCATTAGGCTAAGTGAAATCAGTCAGACAAAGACAAATGCTGTATGATATCATATATATGGAATCTAAAAAACTAGTGGATATAATGAAAATGTAGACTCACAGAAATAGAGAATAAATGGATTACCAGTCGGAGGAGGGGAAACTTTGGGATTGAAAGGGGGGGGTAAAAACTCCTGGTTGTTAGACTCAAGGGGGTACTGTACAACATGGGGCATATAGTCAGTAATTGTTAGTAACTGTAAATGGAAAATAACCTTTAAAATTGTGTTAAGTGTTCTTAAATATAAAAATATATATGTATGCACCCAACACCAGAGATCCTAATTACATAAAGCAGATGTCTGTAGATCTAAAGGGAGAAATACCCACGCAATAATAGTAGGAGGCTTCAATACTCCACTTTCAGTAATGGGTGGAACATCCAGACAAAAAAATCAATAAGGGAAAAAGAGATGAACACCACTATTACCAATGGACCAAGTCTTAACAAATCTAAGAAAATTGAAGTCATCCCAAATGTCATTTCTGATCACAATGGAATGATACTACAAATCAATAAAAGGAGGAAAATGGGAAAATTAAAAAATACATGGAAATTAAAGGACATAATCTTTATTTAAAAATTCCTTTAAAAAAAACTTGGGTGGGGGTGTAATTGTTTATACATTTAAGTTTTAAATGGAGATACTGGAGATTGAACCCAGGGCCTTGAGTAGATAAGCACATGCCCTACCACTGAGCTATACCCTCCCCATAAACAGCACACCCTTGGATGAGGTATCACCTCACACCAGTCATAACGGTCATCACTCAAAAGTCTACAAATGATAAATGCAGGAGAGGCTGTGGAGAAAAGGGACCCCTCCTGCACTGTTGGTGGGAATGCAGTTTGGTGCAGCCATTGTGGAAAACAGTATAGAGGTTCATCCAAAGATTAGGAATAGACTGACCATATGACCCAGTAAGCCCACTCCTGGACATATATCCAGAAGAAACCCTAATTCAAAAAGACACCAGCTCCACAATGTTCATAGCAGCAATATTTACAATAGCCAAGACATGGAAACAACCTAAATGTCCAACAACAGATGACTGGATAAAGATGTTGTGGTATATTTATACAATGGAAGACTATTCAGCTGTAAAAATGACAACATAACACCATTTGCAGCAACATGGATGTCTCTGAGATTGTCATTCTAAGTGAAGGAAGCAAGAAAGAGAAAGAAAAATACCATATTATATCACACATATGTGGAATCTAAAAAAGAAGGAGGAGGAGGAGAAGGAGAAGAAGGAGAAGGAGGAGAATGGACATAAATATAAAACAAACTCATAGACATAGAATATAAACTTGTGGTTGCCAGGGGAGAAGGGGGTACGAAGGGACAGACTGGGAGATTGAAATTTGTAGATACTGACAAGTATATATAGAATAGCTAAACAAGTTTATACTGTATAGTACAGGGAAATATATGCAAGGTATTGTAATAGCTCATGGTGAAAAAATATAAAAATGAATATATTTATATTCATGTATGACTGAAAAATTTATAAACCAGAATTTGGCACAACATTGAAAACTGACTGTAACCCAATAAAATTTAAATAAATAAATACACAAGTAAACAACACATCCTTGGGTGACATTGGATCAAAGGAGAAACTCAAGGAGTAATTAGAAAATACTTCGAGACAAATGGAAATGAAAATACAACATACCAAAACTTATAAGATGTAACAAAAGTAGTACCAAGAAATACCAATAAACACCTACATCACAAAAGAAAAAGACTAAATTAACCTAAATTTTTACCTCAGAGAAGTAGAAAAAGAACAAACTAAGCCCAAAGTTAACAGAAGGGAAGAAATAATTAAATTCATAGCACAAATAAATAAAATTAGAAAATAGGAAAACAGTAGAAAAATAGACAAAACTGAGTTTGTTTTTGAAAAGAGAAAGCAAAATTGACAAGCCCTTAGCAAGATTAAGAGAAACAGAGAAGGCTCAAATAAATAAATAATAAATGAAAGAGAAGATGTTACAGCAGATGCCACAGAAGTTGCTTTTTTTTTAAGTATTAGAAACTATTTTGAACACTAAAATACCAATAAAGTGGACAACTTAGAAGTGGATAAGTTCCTAGAAGCATACAAGCTACCAAGATGGAATCAAGAATAAACTGAAAGTTTGAACAGAACAAGAATAAATAAAAAGATTGTATCAGTAACCAAGCATCTTCCAACAAAGAAAAATCTCAGAATCTGTTGTCTTTACAGGCAAATCTACCATTTAAAAAGAAATTAATATCTATCCTTCTTAAACTCTTCCAAAAAATGGAAGAAAGAGCACTTCTAAACTCATTTTATGAATCCAGCATTACCCTGACACCAAAATTAGACCAAAAAATTTGAAACAGAGCTACCAATTGATCCAGCAATCCCACTTCTGTGTATGCACACAGGGAATGGAAGTCAGGCCCCCAGAGAGATGCCTGCACTCCCTGCTCACTGCAGCAGTGCTCACAGCAGCCAGAACATGGAAGCTGCCTGAATGTGCATTGACTGATCAATGGGTAAAGAAAAGCTGGTATATACACAAAATGGAATAGTATTCAGCCTTAAAAATAGAAGGGAATCCTCCCATTTGCAACACCATGAATGAACCTGGAAGACATTATGCTCAGTGAAGTAAGCCAGACACAGAAGGACAAATTCTCCATAATACCGCTTATATGAGGAATATAAAATTGTCGAACCCATAGACAAGAGTAGAAGGGTGGTTGCCAGGGCCTGGGGAGAGGAGGAATGAGAAGGTGATGGTCAAGTGTACCAAGTTTCAGTTAGGCAGGATGAATCAGTTCTAGAGTTTTGCAGGGCATGGCACCTGTAGTTAATGCCATATTGTGTACTTAAATCTTGGCTAAGAGGGTAGGCCTTCTGTTAAGGGTTCTTATCACAATACCAAGTGAAGAAGGTGGAGGAGACTTGGACTTGATGGATGTGCTCATGGCACAGACTGTGGTGTTGGCTTCACACACGTACAGTTATCTCTAGAGTCACTGTGTCATATACATTAAACATGTCCAGCTTTTTCTATGTCAATTATAGCTCGATACATTAGTTGAAAGAAGTGAATGAAACCTGTTATAGTCTAGGGACCTGAAGACCTCATGGACAAAGCCATTGGGACACATTTACAATCCACAGTAAGTGACATTAAGTGAGCAGAGCTGGCAGAGAATAATACAAACTCTCCTTTTGACTATATAAAAAATAGGAAACTTGCAAAAATATTACAATGATTACCTCCAGGTGATGGGGTTACAGATGATTTTAACTTGTTTTTATTAAGGTTTCTGTATGTCTTCCACACAGGAAAAACAATGGAGGTCATTTCAGAGTCTGAATTTGTATCAGTCACAGTGATTAGTTATAGATGGCTGAACCCACTTTTTGTGGTCTGAGCAGAGGTGGACTTATTCCTGGGTGTTAAGACTGAGATTCCAGTACTACCAGGGAACAAGAGTGGATGCTCCATAGCCAGGGACAACCTGCCTGCACAATCAGCTAACCCTACCTGTGACTTTTGCCATGGAAACCCCACTGTCTGCGATGCTCAGGACCAGACACTGCGGCTGCTGCTGTAGGAGAACCAGACCCCTCGTTCCCTGCCAGCCAGGAGCCCCTTCCCTACACCGCCCTGTGTTGCTCGCTCCCACCTTCATATCTTGAGCAGCCATCAGTCATCTGTCCAGAGGAGCCGAGGCCTCCTGCAGAGCCCTAGCTGCCCAGGGACTGGGAAATGTAGCTTTCAGGTTTCCCAGAGACTAACATACACAAGCCATAGAAGGTGGGGGTGGCACACATGTTGAATGAATCAGTCTGCAGGGTCCATCACAGAAGTGAGACAATGGTGACAAACCACCACAAGTAACCTTGACCTTCTGAAGTCCACATGGTGGCTCAGGTATCCATGGTCTTATGATAAGGATGGCAGGAGGTTCTCTCATTCCAGGGAGTGCTGGCTGTTGGAGACCCTGTCTCTGGCCTCCTCTCACATGAACTGGCAGATGAAGTGTGGAGGCTTACCCTTCCCTGGAAGCTGACTCAGCCAGGACACCAGCCACCTCTCTGCAGCGGCTCCCAGGCTTCCTGATGGACCATTTCCCACTGCCTGCACTGGGGGAGTAGGGGGAACCCCACAGCAGCAGTTCCTGCAGCGGGGGATCCTGCAGTGGGAGGATCCTGCAGGGGGGCTGCACAGTGGAGGCAGGTGTGTTAACAGCCATACTGAGGCATCTTCCCTTCCTCTTCTCACTTCCCTACACCCTTGCCTTCGTCTCCCACATAAACTCCTTGTTCCAGAAGCCTCATCTCCAGGTGGGTCTGGGGCATCTCCGACTAAGGCACCTCTGGCCTCAGCGTGAGCACATGTGAAGCCTCATCCTGGCTCCTGCTGGGGTCAGTCCCCTGGACGTGAGCTAACAGGTGTGAGACTGATTCCATGACCTCACACATATTCACGTCAGTTTGGAAAGTCATTCTGTTCCTAGTTCTTGTCCTCCCAAGCAGGAAACCAGAGGGCTCTGAACTGCTCCCGCCGCCTGCTGCTCAGTCCATGGTGATGCTACGGACACGTGCACACACAGGCATCTTCTGCCTGAGTCCTGCCCACCCCATCTCTGTGTCCTGCATTGCTCCTACTGTCCTAGGACCAGCAAGGATGCACCATGGGGTTCCCGGGTGTCCTCCTAACGTGCCGTCCTTGGCTTATATGTGACGGTGCTGTCAGCACGTGAGGTGGGCTCACACAACACACGACTCCTGGAGCCTGCTCGGGACCAGGCCCTGCGCTGACACCCTGCACTCGGGGCTGCCTCACACAATTGTGAAGGCCCCCTTCCCTCCGTGCACCCAGGTCTGCCTGTGAGCGCCGCCCAGGGAGGGGGCTCACAGCCTCACTGTGCACCTTCAGTCAGGTGCTGGGAGAAGCGGCTTTATTGATCAGCCCCTCCAGCCCAGGCGTCCACCTTGTCTCCTTCCACATTCTTGGGGCTCAATCTTCCTGTCACCCCCAGTCCACTGAGGAGGAAATCGAGGCTCCTAGAGGTGGAGTGACATTCTGAGGTGGCTTGGCAAGCAGTCAGGGGTGAGGTTGGGCAGGGACCAGGAAGGTCTGCTCAGGGTCCATTCTTGTTCCCTGGTGTGTCCTGGCCTCTCACACACGGGGCTTTCCACAGTGATGGGGCCTCTGGCATTGCTGCCTTACTGCGCTTCAGTCTCTGAGCCTGGAGGCCCTGTCAGCCTTAGCTCCAGGGACCTGCAGTGCCCCTGACAGACCCCGTGTCCTCACAGAGGAAGACAGAGGCGGTAAACAAACGAAGAGAAGTTCACCTCCACAGCCCTGAGGGGTGGAGAGGCAGGGAGGAGGTGTCATGTGTTTCTGGTCCCTCGCTGCATCACAGCTCCTGGCAGCAAATATTTATTGTCTTGGTCCCTGGGGGACAGAAGCAGACAGAGCTGGGTGGTTCTGACTCAGGGTCCCTCATGAGGTTGCAGTCAAGACATCAGCTGGGGCCGCACCATCCAAGGGGCTGGGGAGTCACCGACTGTGTAGGAGGTGTGCGTTTCTCACACATGGGCCCCTCACAGGGCAGCTCACGCGGCAGGACAGGGCAGCTCACAGGACAGGGCAGGTCAGGGCAGCTCATAGGACAGGGCAGCTCACATGGCAGGACAGGGAAGCTCACAGGACAGGGCAGCTCACAAGACAGGAGAGGGCAGCTCACAGGACAGGGCAGCTCACAGGACAGGGCAGCTCAGAGGGCAGGGCAGGGCAGCTCACAGGACAGGGCAGGTCAGGGCAGCTCATAGGACAGAACAGGGCAGCTCACAAGACAGGACAGGGCAGCTCACAGGACAGGGCAGCTCACAGTGCAGGGCAGCTCAGAGGGCAGGGCAGGGCAGCTCACAGGACAGGGCAGGTCAGGGCAGCTCATAGGACAGAACAGGGCAGCTCACAGGACAGGACAGGACAGGGCAGCACACAGGACAGAACAGGGCAGCTCACAGGACAGGGCCACTGGCTTCCTCCAGTGTGCGAGATCAAGATGGAGTTAAGAAATACACAAACACGCACTGCCTACTTTCTTTTCTGTCACATCTGTGATAAAATGGAGAAGGAAAACAAAGAGCAAGAGCCCTCTCTGACTGCTCCAGGCCACCCTTCCTCACCGGCCTGTGCTGCCTTTTGTTTTGGAGAGTCTGGCTGACTGGGTTGGGCTGACCTGGTCACTGCCCTGGGGCAGGAGGAGCACAGGGTTCTATTGGCCACTCAGGTCCCTGACACCTGCCAGTGTCCAGGTGGTGTGGCTGTGTCGGTGAGCACTGGTGCCCACCTAGAAGTGCTGGGAGTGAGTCCGGGTCCTTCTGGACAAGGGGTTTGCACTCAGACAACTGGGAACCACTGGCTGTTCACTCATTTGCTGCTGGTGAGCCAGAGGGGGTGGCTGGGTGCTGCCAGACATCCAGGCTCATCCAAATGTGGCAATAGACCTGGGTTTTTGAGGAGCAAACTGGGGGCTCTTTCCCCCCTTTTAAAAGTAATAACTTGCCATTTTGTTGAAAAATTGTGGGTTTTTTTCATTAAAAATTATTGATGAACTCACAGGAGACATACAAAACTCACCTACATAGGGGAGTGTGTGTGTGTGTGTGTGTGTGTGTGTGTGTGTGTGTGTGTGTGTGTGTGTGTGTGTGTGTGTTGTTAATAGTTTGAAGATCCACTGTCCTCACTGCTCAAGTCAGTAAAAGAAAATAACCCTCTCCCAGGCAGCCAGAGCCCTGACTTCAGTGACAGTCCTGTGTCTGTTCTGCCTCCTCTTCTGACTCCCCGACAGGCACCTCTCAGCCGCAGCACAGGGCTTTTCTGTTCTACTTCCTTCAGACAGATTGTCACACGTGCCCTCCTTGGGGACTGGCCATCTGGGCAACTCACTCTGATGCCGTGGCTGGTGAGTGTCCCCTGTGTGGATGGGCCACGCTCGTCTGTGCTCCTGATAAGGCATGCTGGACCTGTTCTCGCTCAGGGCCCGGGACTCACCGCCAGGCCGGCTCCCACGTTTCACTGGCATTTACACCGGAAGCAAAACTTCTGGGTCAGAGGGGGCCCTCACCTTCCTGGCTAAGAAAAGCATCTTTCCTAAAAATTGAGCAGGTGTGTGTGCCAGGCCCCATACCTACCTGGGAAGACGGGAGCAGCATTGTACGGGAACATCTAAGCCACCACTGCTCCCTGAGCCATGCTGTGGGGAAGAGCAGGTGCTTTGAGAGGGGGGAATAAGGACGGGGGCCTGGCCGATGTCTCTCCTATCCCTCCCCAAGTTAGGAGCACAGTCGCTGAGCGGGAGCTGCACAAAGCATCAGGCAGGAGGGAGTGTGTGCAGAGCTGCCAAGGCTGGAAAAGCCGCCACGACCCAGGGTCACCACCCAGGAGGCCTGGACAGCAGAATTTCATCTTCCTACAGTTCTGGTGGGGGGAGGCCCAGCAAAGTCCAGCGAGGTCTCTTCCTGGTGATGAAAGTCCTCCTGGCCGCCAGCTGACTGCCTCCTCGCTGTGTCCACATGTGGCGGGGAGCCAGCTCTGGGGGCTCTCTCTCATGTAAGGACACCAGACCAACCTGGTGGGGCCACCCTCAGGACCTCACTCAACCTCTGTACCTCCAAACCCTGTCACATGGGGTGATCTCAACCTGTGGCTCTGCGGGGCACAAACCCCAGTCTGTAAAGGTGAGGGGAGACTGAGGACCCGGAGCAGGCAGGGGCGAGGGCGGGGCGGCGTTCAGGAACCTGCTGTCCTGAAACCAGCCGCCCCTAAATGCAGAGGGTTAAAGCAATCCTCATTTACCCCGCAGGGCTGCACGGGGTGGGCAGGCCCGGGGGGCGGCTCCTCTCCGCCGCCGGGACCTCAGCGGGGGCCTTGTACACAGGGGCCGCCATCCCGGGCGCAGCGGGGCCGGTGGCCGGGCCTCCGCCTCCGTGTGGCTGCCGCGTTTCCTCACAGCCTGCGGGCTGGTTTCCAAGAACAACGAAGCAAAAGCTGCCACCCTTTGCAGGTCGGGTCTGACCCTGGCAGGAGTGTCATTTCTGTCTTGTGGAAGTCAGAGACGGTCCAGATGCTGGATACTCACATCCCAGACCTCGTCTTTTTTTTTTTTTATAAGAATTCCATGAATTTAAGGAGTACAAGATGAAGTTTCGGTATGAATATACATAGTGAAAAGATTACTACGGGCAAGCTAATTAACACACCCACCTCCTCACCCATTTCTCACTTTGTGTGGTGCGGGCATCTCAAGGCTACTCTCCTGGTGAGTGTCCCCAACACGATGCAGTGTCATTAACCATGGTCGTCCTGCTGCACCTGTGTTCACAGATGCACCTACCCTACAGAACTGTCACTTTTGACCCAGGGCCACCTCTCCCCGTTTCTGTTACAGCAGCTGGGCCTGCCTCTAAGCAGGAGAGCAGTCTAGGAGGGGACACTGCTAGCGGTTCCCCTAGGGCAAGCTGCTCCCATTACCACAGCTGCCTGAGGTTTCCAGTCCTCTCTTCCGTGGGTGACAGCCAAGCCCGGCTCCAGTCCACTCTTCCCTCTGGACACATCTCTGGAAATCCAACATGTGAAGATGGATGCTCCCAACTAAATGAGTCAGGAGCTGACATCTTCCAGAGCGCAGCCCCACTGTCTCCCAAAGACGCAGTGTGTGTGTAAATACGCTGTACTGACTACTTCCCTGCTGACATCTGTGGATTTTAACTGATTTACTCAGGGAACAGGGAGGCTCACAAGTGGTGTAACTTGGTTATTACTGGAAAGATTAGTTTGAAATTGACAACTTCTTTTACACTTCGTAGCTAAGTGTAAAAGCTTAATTTGAAAACCAGTGAAACTCAACTCACAGTGTGAAGGCAGGACTTGGTCAAGCCTTGGCCTGAGCCCTCAGTTTGGGAAGATAGATATTTAGGACCTCGCAGGTCCTGTTCACATAATGTTTATGTCTCCTCCACCCTCAAGGGGCCTATGATTTTATGGGGGAAAGTAATTCTAATTTATATTAAAATATTAAACTTGTTGACAATGTAAAAAGTTATACTGGTCTTTTGTTCTTCATTTGTTTACTCTAAGTGTCTGCAAAGAGTATCACAGGCTGGTTTGAAATAGATTATTTTAGTAGAAAATCTGAGGTTCAGGAAGGCTAAGAGATCAGGAGACAACTTCCATTGAAAAGGCAGTTTCTACTCACCGGACTGGTGGTGGGCCGGCACCCCACGTGCGGCCACACCACGGGGGGAAGCCCGGGGCCAGAAGCGGAGGGGCAGGGCGCTGTGGACAGGGGCTGTCACGGGGTTTCTGCAGGAGGGAAAGGCGAGGCAGGTGAGCAGGCTGAGGACTGGCCAGCTGAGTAACTTCATGGGTTCCAGGGTGGAATGGCGACCCCAAGCGTCTGGACTTGACTCTGGGTGAGCTGGGCAGGTGGACAGTGGCTCAGTGTGAGTCCAAGTCCAGTGTAAAAGTTGGGAGGTTAGACCTTGAAGAAGGACTCCTGCGGTGAGAGGGCCCACAAGGGAGGCAGGAGGCCAAGTCCAGGTGACTGAGAACAGGGCGTGTCCCGCCTAGGCCTGCAGGGCAGATGAAGGCATCCAGTCTGCTGAAGGTAGAAACCCGGTCCATACAAGGGGTCCCCTCAGATGTCACCTCCTCAGAGGAGCCTCCCCCGCCTGCACAGTCTTCAGGGACAGCCTCCTCCACGCACATCTCCCCAGCAGACACCCACTTCATTTCCTGCATAGCATTCAGGATGCGGCCACTTCTCCGCACCCAGCCATGGTTCCGCTGCCCAGAGGGAAAGCCCTCACAGGAGCCATCAAGCCCTGCACGACCTGGGCCCAACCTCTCTGTCTCCCCTGCCTCCACTGGCCCCCCAACCCGGCCCTCTCCTCCTCCACCCTGCTCTCCTGACTTATCTGAACCCTGTGTGCTCTCCAGAGCATGAGTCCCTCCTCACACACTGTGTGTGCTCACTGTGTGTCTCACCCACTGTGTGCCTTCCACCCAGGTCAGTGCCCAGCACACAGTAGGGCTCAGTCAGTAGTGACTGAACAACTCTTACCATCACTGCTGGGAAGATTCTTGTCTGTGGCCTACAGTGATCACACACCCGACACACATTCGCTGAGGTCCTACTGTGTGCTGGGCGGGTTCCAGACCCCAGGCACAGCAGGGAGTGAAGCAGGCAGGTCTCCATTCTCATGCAGCAGACAGCCTGGTGGGGCACACAGAGAAAATTAAGTAAAATATACACAATGTCCGGCGGTGATAAGTTCCATGGAGAAAAATAAGGTCAGGGAGGACATTTGAGCAGATTCCTGGAGGTGTTTAAGAAGCAGAGGAAGAGAGATCCTGGCTGAAAGATCAGCAAGCGCAAAGGCCCTGAGGCCACAGTGGGATGCACGTGGAGGGTCTTAGATGTCCTTGTGGGTTCTTTGTCCCACCTTGAGTATGTATGTTGTTTTTTATTTGTAAACATTAACCTCACCTTTGTAGCTAATTAACCTGCATCATTAATCTGTAAAATTTAGCCAATTCTGCCTCAGGTGTTGTGGGAAAAATGGCGAGCTAGTTACTTGGGTTGGTAAAGAATTACCAGGGTCTGAGAAGGGTTTAGGAAAGTTTAATAGGGACACTGCTATAGGCCACATCGGGCCCCACAGACAAGAGGTGCCTTCATGAGCACCAAGGGTTGGTGTGTGGGGTCTGTTATTGGGGGTTCTGTGTACACAAGGAGGAGGGGGCTGCATGATCAATTCATGCACAGATACCTGGTTGGTTGTGAGATCTGTCAGGGGCTTCCCTGAACAACAGGCTTTACCACTTTGATAAGGGCAGGATGTGAGGCCTGTGTTCCTGAGGCAATGAGTTTTCATAGAGTAAATACACATTAAGAGAAGATGTTTTATATCTTGTAGAAACGCAGGTGTGCAAAGGGTCGTGCAGTGGGGAGTGGGAGGTAAGCTGCCACTGGGCTCCAGGCATACAAAGAGCCCAGGGATGGGGCTGTATGCCTCTAGAGAGTGCCAGCTGGCTCCACACCAGGGACTTAATGTGGAAACAGGAGAACCTGGGTTGTCAGCACGTGTCTACTGAGTGACCTCCCTAAGCCCAGCTCTGTTAGGCACCAGGCAGCTGTGAAGTGAACACGAAGATCTCCGTCCTGAGGTCCCAATGAATGAACATCTTGACATCCTCAAGCCCCTTCTCCTGCACCACCGCCCCACTCATCTGGGTCTCAGGCTCTGACCATTACCTCAGTGGCACCTTTGTCCCCTAACTCTAGATCCTCTGGACATCTCTGTGCTGAGTTGTTCCAGGTCAGCGAACCCCAAACTGAGCTCTGCCATTGCCCCATGACTTCCTCTTCCCTGTGAAGTCCCCTCATGAAAGAGGCCACCACCAGTGGGATCCTTTAGTCCTGAGGCTCAGCCTTCCTCATCCCTCTGATGCCTCCCAGCCCATGACCCCGCTCTGGGGAACCCCCATCATCCTCTCCTCCCCGCTTCAGCCTCGGGCTGCACACAGACGCCCTATTCACAATCCCCCATGAGGCAGGTCCATGTTCACTTGAGGACAGAGTTTCACAAGTGGGCATTGCTGGGAATGAACAGCAGGACCCTGGAGCAGAGGACAGACGAAGACTCCAAATTCGCCAGAATACAGGTTATAGTGGTGGCAAGGTGTCCATAAATGATGAAGCTGGCATCACACTGCAGCCTGGCCCTCTGTTTCCCCAGGGTGCCCTGCGTTTCCTGTCTTGGCCTGGGGGGCTGCCTCCCCCTCACTCTCTGTTAGAAGGATGTTCATTCATTCACTCACACTCTCATTTATCATGTACGTGGGTTCTGGCTAGATGACAGCTCATCCTTGGAGACACAGCTCAGACCTCACCTCCATGAAGCCCTTCCAGATTCCAAGTCCCTCCTGCAGCCGCTCTGGCCTCCCCTGGCACCCCCAGGGCTGGGAGCTCACTCTGATTACCTCTCCAGTCTGTGAGCTCTGTTAGAGCCCTGGGCCAAATATGGAAAGGGACTCAGAAAAATGTGCCAAAGGGCTAAGAAAAATGGTACTAGTTCTGTGTTACAGACAAGGACACTGAGGCACAGGGAGGGCAGTGGCCACCCAAGGCCACAGAGCTGGATCTCAGTGAGCCCTTCCATGGCCTGTTACTAGTTCTCCATTACAGATGAGGACACTGAGGCACAGAGAGGGAGCAGGGACCTGCTATAACCTTGGCCCCATGGCCTGTGTCCTTTATGAACAGCTCCATGCTGCCAGCAGGGGTGTAGGCCCGGAATGGATGTTGAAAGCAGCCTGACCCCCAGGGCCCCATCAGATGCAGGGTCACTCTCAGGAAACACTCCTCAACACCTACTCCACACCCCTGGGGTGAGGACCTCATTGCTGTTCCTGGAAGCTGGCTGTGCCTCCCTGTGGATTGTCCTGGGACAGCCCAGGAGAGGCTTGGGGCAGCCACAGGGCCCCTGAGGCTCCCTGTCCCCAGCTGAGCAGCTCTGGTCCCCTTGACTGTCCCTGGCAGAGGCCTGATGACAAGAAGTATCAGCCATGCAGCCAGGTGTGCTGTGAAGATGAGGAAATAAGGCACCATGCAGGTACATGCAGAGGTCCAGGTATTCATTCAATAATCACTGATTCGGGCCTTGCAGTGTGGCTGGCCTGGGCCCAGGCCTGGGTGTCCAGCAGTGAATACAGTCAACCCCTTGAGACTCCTGGGAAAGCAGTGCTCAGAGAGATGGGCCCCAGTGACCCCACCCTGCTCCTCATGAACAATTACACTAAGATGAGGCTGTGGACATGGGTCCCAGTGGAAGGTGAAGGGAGGGGAGGCACCCTCTGGTTCCATGAGCCTGGACACTGGAACCAGATGGCCTGGGCTCTGTAACCTGGGGTGGTCACCTCACTTGTCCTCTCTGTGCCTCAGTTACCTCTTCTGCAGAAAGGGGTGATAACGCCAGTCCCTGCCCCACAGATTTCCACAAGGAGTCAGTGAGCTTCTCTTTCTTAGGCGTGTAGGACAGTGCCTGGCTACGGGTCAGGATACCGCTCACCTCACAGTAGTCTGTCCCACTTTATAGATGAGGAAGCCAAGGCTGAGGGGGTTATCAGACCAGCCCAGGCTAGCCCCCTCCTCATACTCTGCTGACATCCCATCCACCCAGCTCTCCTGTGTTCATGTCATCCTTTTGTCCCTCATGTTGCTAAGAATCTCTGAGCAAATCCACATGAATGGAGACACACCCTCTCACCACTTTGGTCTCTCTGGGCCAAGGGCAAGATGGGGATATCAGGCTCCCCGAGACAGTCCAGGAGGCACAGCATGTCCATCAGTGCACTTCCACTCAGCACAGAGTTGGTGTGAGGCCCAGGGCCAGAGGGCGCTGGAATAGCCCAGAATTGGGGAATGCCAGGTGCGTGGTGAAGCACACAGAGGCCCCTGGAAGACAGTGTTCAGGCAGCCAAGGTGCAGGGCCTGAGGGTGCCCAGAAGGGGCAGAGGACAGATTCCAGCCTGGACACCAACCCCTGCTGGGCCCTGAGAGGGGATAAGAATTGGGACAAACCAGGGCCCTGCTGGGACTCCTCCTCATCCAGCAAAGAAAAGACAAGGAGAAAAGTGCAGCTGACCCCACGGTGCTCCCTGTGTGCGGGCGCTGCTTCCAGGATCCTGGAGGTTCCTCAAAAACTTGTAAAGTGGCTGCTTGTTCCAGCCCTGTGTGGGCAGAACTGAGGCAGGGAGGACAGTGACTCAGGACAGAGCTAGGATTCGGCCCAGTGTGTGCTGGGCCCCTCACTGAGAGCAGCCTCTGGGCAACATGGACTCGGGAATTACCCCGACATCCCTCTTAAGGCTCCTGGCATGTTAGCAGGGAAGGTCCCAGGGCCCATACCCTCTCACGGGATTCCAACATATGGGATCACCACGGTCCTGGGAAAGGAGAGAGTGTGGGCTGGGCGTCAGGTCTGCATTAGACCCCAGTGCTGCCCCTACCACCGTGTGACCTGGAGGCTTTCCCCTGCCTCTTTGTGCCTGGCTTTCCAGCCCTGACTCAGAGGACTGCTGTGCTTGGCCCACAGTAGGCCACCAGAGGAAAAAGCCAGCCCTCCCCCAAGAATCTCTCCTCTTACATGTCCAAAGCTAAGCTATGTGCTACATGTCACCAGAGCTGACCCTTGACAAGCAGCGCAAGTACAATCCAGAAGCTCCTCCCTCCTGCCTGAGGCCCTTCCCTCCTCAGTGACAGTGGCTCAGAGCAGACCTCTGCATCCCAGATGTCTGAACTGAGCCTTGTGACCTGGGGAAGTCCCTGTTCCACACAACTTGGTTTCCAGGTCCTTCCAACAAGGCACACGAGCACCTGCTCAGTGTTTTAGCGGCAAGGTCCTCCCTTTGCAAATTGCCCCATCACAACCGGGCTAGAAGATGTGAGCTCCAGACCACGTGACTATCAGACGCATGACTTCAGGGAAACATCCCTGCCCACACTGCACTCCTCAGAGCCCAATTCCTAGAAGAGGGGATGGTGACCCACAGCTCTGCAGTTTTATCAGAACACAGCCCCTACCCACCCACTATTGGAAACACGTGTGAGAAGTGAAGATTCCCGAGTGCCTGGACCCCCGTCATCCAGAAAGCAGAGGTCGGGGTAACAGACAGATGAGGAGAAAGTACTTTCACACCATATATCTGAAAAGGGGTTAACACCCAAAACATATAAGTAACTCTTACAGTTCAACAGCAAAAACAAGCAATCTGATTTGAAAAGTGGGCAGAGAAACTGAATAGACATTTTTCTAAAGAAAACACACAGATGTCCAACAGGTACATGAAAAGGTGTTCAACATCACTCATCATCAAGGAAATGCAAATCAAAACCACAGTGCAATATCCCCTCTCACCTGTCAAGATGGCTGTCATCAAAATACAAGAGATGACAAGTGCTGGGGGGGTGTGTAGAAAAGGGAAACTTATGCGCTGTTGGTGGGAATGTAAACTGGTGCCATCACTGTGGAAAACAGTATGGAGTTTCCTCAAAAATTCAAAAATAGAACTCCCATATGATCCAGCAATTCCACTCCTGGGAATATAGCCAAAGGAAATGTAATCACTATTTTAAAGAGAGAATAGTGCCTTCATGTTCACTGCAGCATTATTTACAATAACCAAGATATGGAAACAACCTGTGTCCATCGACAGATGAATGGATAAAGAAAATGTGATACATACAGAGGGAGAGGCTTCAATGTTCCAATTTTACACATGAGAAAACTGAAGCTTATTTGCTTTGAATAATTGAGCAAGTGATGGTGGAATCTTTGAGCCCCAGTTTTCTGATTTCGAAGATACACCTCAACCCTGATTTTTAGAAGGTAGGGTTACAGGCTCTGGGACCCTCCACCTTCCACACTTGTAGTCATGCTCCGGGGCCACCTTCCCAGAGGTGGCTGCGTAAACACATTTAATCCGCTTATTCTGCACCTGCTCAGCCCTTGGCTGCCACTCTGTTGTCACTGCCTGATACCAGCTGAGGTTTTATATGTGAATCATCACCAGCTACCCGCCCACCCCCCTGACATGTGGGGCAGGCCCCTCCTAGCCTGGTCATTCTAAATCTTTAGCTCACACATCAGCACAACTGCTTCAAAAGAGCCTCACTTCCTGTGTGGAGGTGTTGACAAGGGGAAGGGAAGGGAGTTTGGGGTGGTCTCTTACTCTGAAGGTGACACATGAAAGGGATATTTTTATGTCCATAATGGGACTCAAATTGAAGCTAAGAATGTGGTCCCAGAGAGTAGTAAAAGCTGAGAGGCTACAAAGCTGCTGAGAAAGGGGCTTGACTATTGGATTGCAAATGTGTAATTTAATTTAAATTATCATCCCCCTGGATGACAACAATTTTCCCCCAAGGTGAGAATTGGCCCCCTGACCCCTGGGCACCCCTCACTTCCAGAATGTAATCATCTGAGCATGGGGGGCTTTAACTTGGGGTGCTGTTCCCTCAGTCATAGGTGCACCTGCTCACATGTGTGCCCATGGACTGCAGTGCCCACATGTCAAGGCGCCTCTCACACCTGGCCAAGGAGGCCCAGGTCATAAGACAGGAATTACAGTCTGTGGTGTCACACATGAGTCCCTGCAGGGGTGAGTGTTGTATAGAGAAGAGCCCACACCTCCCCTCCACTCCCCACCCTCACCTCCAGGTGGAGTGCTGGACGGAGCAGGCTTAGCAAGCATCCTGGCTAAGGGTGGGGAGGCTGCCCACTCTGAAGTCATAGGTCAGATGGTAGGTTGGAGTCCCACCCCCACAGCTCACCAGCCAGCCCCTCTAGTCTGTTTTCTCCTCTCTAAACTGGAACCTAGTCACCCTCACCCTCAGACATGGGTGCAGCCTGTGTAAATTACAACACAAAGCCCTGGGCTGTTCCAAGTGCCCTGGGGTGTCCAGCCCAGAGGCCGGGCAGGTGGGAGAAGAGAGGTGTGGGTTAGCAGGTTTGACAGCAGAGCTGAGACCCGGCTGAGTGTGTGCGCACTGATATTCAGGAACTGGGAGCTGCCACTAGGCAAATCCATTCACTGAGGCCATGTTTACTCTCCCTTGTCAGTTACAATCCTCTATTTGAACAGAGGCCTCTGGAGTCTATTAGCCACATTATTGCCTGTCACCACACTGTTGCAGTTCCAGGGTCTCCATTTAGCCAACTTGAAAGAATAGTTTTGTTTTTTTTTTTAAACCAGTGACAGAAAACCAAGGTGGCTTAAAGAAGCAAACAGGGCAGGAGAGAATGACTTACTTAACTGAGACGTCCACAGGGAGACAGCTTCAGGCAGGGCTGTAACTGGTGCTCAGTGACATCAGCAGAAGTCATCCTTCCCCACCTCTGGGCTCTGGCATTGGTGCCATCTTCACATGGCTCTTCCTTTATGAGAGCAAGACAGCCACCAACTGCCACAGTCTGACATCACCACTCCTCAACTCTCAACTGAAATAGAACTTCTCTTCCCCCAGGATTCCAGCACTGAGCCCTGACCTCTGTGGAGCCTGATTGGGCTGGTGCCCAGCCCTGAGCCAATCACAGTGGCCAGGGAGGATGGAAAATGCTGATTGGCCAGATCGAGGCCATGTGACCATCCTCTCCAGGAAACCTGTGAGCTGTTCACCTGTTTCCACAGTGGAAGAGTGTGATGTCTCCCAGAGGATCCTACTATTAGCCCAATCTGCAGTTGGCATGATGAGCTGGGATGAATCCCTCTGCTTGGTGACAAGTGACAGGTCACTTAGTGGTTCCTTGCTCCAGAGAGGGAGGCATGTCCACTCAGGATTGGTGCTTCAGGTCCAGAATATAGCAGAAAAGCCTCCAGTCTCCCAAAAGTTGGGAAAGTGAGCAGTGACACAGGAAAGGCACTCCTCTCTGTGGCCCTTGGCTTTCTCCTTGTTACAGTGGAGAGTGCATTGCTGCCCCTCACAGCCCACCTCCCTGCTGGGAGGCCGATGCAACAGGTGGAGAGTACTTGGAAAAGCCCACTTATTCTGAGGAACTGTTGTTGCTCCTGGTGATACTATTATTTTCATGCCAGTTGTGAGGTGGGCCCTGAGGGGTCCCTGAACTGGGGGGACAGACACCCACAGAAACTGGACCCAGTATTGCTGTTCATTCAAAGATGATTTACTGAATACCTACTGTGTGCCAGGTTCCCAGGGTAGAGCAGTGATGCTGACAGCACAGGGTCTTGCCCTCCTGGGGTGGTAGACACCACAGGGGTACAGATGTGAGCAGCATGTGGAATTCTGGGGATCCCCAGGTAGGGGAGGCAGGCCTTGCTGAGAGTCACAATCTCATCTTTTCCGTCTCTGAAACCGTAGTGCTGGGACCTCTGATACCCTGCCAAACACACATTTCTCCCAGCTTGTTCTTAGGACTATTTCATCCAAAGCAAGGTGTGGATATGTTCAGGGAAGAGCTATGAAATGCATCTCCTTGGGGAAATTCTTTGAGGTTACAAGATCAAGTGTATGTACACCCTGCTGTACTATGGGGTCCTGAAAAAGGAACCCTTCCCACTTCTGCAACATTCTTCTATGTCCCCCTTTCCCACTCATATCTCAGCAACAACAATGACAAATAAGTCAGGGAATGACTCATTGCCGGTCTCAGAGTTCTGTGAAATTTTACTGCCAGTCTCCACCCCCTAGGACTGACTTCTTATTACTGTTTAAAAATTAAACTTGTGGAGCTGGCAAGGGATGTGAGGCAGATACTGAAGGGGATGCACACTAAGCAGGCTCTCCCAGCTCTGGAATCCCCTTCACCAAAACCCACCAGGATTTGGGGAATTTTACTTTCAACCCGGACCTCCACCCAGCTACCAAAACTGAGATGGGAGCAATGGTTGCTTCTTCTTGAGAAATCCCCCCCAACTACCACCCTGATACCCCCCTGCTACTGCCCAGGGGGATAACATTTTGCTGGGACTCCTTGGATCCTAAACCCGGAGGAAATAGGGGGCACTGAGAACAATGAGAGTCTTGCTCTAAAACCGGGAAGGTCCTCACCTAGCACAGAGATCAGATGAGCCAGGGTGCTCCGCTGGTTTTCCAGTGTTGCAAATCTACAGTCTTTTGCCTTTTTAACATCCCGCTTCTCCTTTAGGTGCCCCCATCACTCCACTTTGGCTTCAGGGTTGCAAAAGCAAGGAGCAATTTTTAAAAAGCACACTCAGACGCACACCAGAGGCAACTAGGGAGCGTCAGAAAGACGCAGGAGGGAAGCAGGAGGCAGGAGGAGGCAACGGGCAGGGAGCCACGGGAGTGGGAAGCAGGCAGGTACCCTCGAAAATCCCCCTCCTGCCTCACGTCTCATCGCTGTTCTGGCCGGGGACCGAGGAGCCAGGGGGCAGATGGAGGATGGGGCTGGCCCTGGACAGCGGGCTCGGCCGGAGAGCAGAGGAGGTCCGGGGTTGGAAGAGAAACGCAGAGCGAGGGAGGCGGCTGGAGGAGGACGATCCCTCCGCGGGATCGGGCGGCGGTGTTGGCGCCCTGGTCGGGCTCTGTGGAGCGCTGCTAGTTTTCAACCCGCTCTCACAGACTCCAGCCCCTCGGGAGCTCCCCAGGTGACTGTGGGCTTGGGCTGGGGACAAAAAGACCTGACAGTTTCAGCACGGCCACCCAGCCAAAGGGAACAAGAAAAGAAAAGCATTTCTCCCATTCTGTTTTTCTTTTAATTTCGTGCAGCCCTGCTGGGTGGGAGGGAAGGGGTTCGGCTGAGCAACCCCGGAGGAGAAGGCGGAGGGTTCGGGCGGGAGCCCGAGGACCCGGGGGAGGGCGGTGCGGACGGGGCTCTGAAGGCGCGCGCCGGGCGGGCGGCGCCGCGCGGAAGTGGCGGCGGGGACGGGGCTGCGCGCGGGGCCGGGGCCGCGCCGTCCGCTGTCGCTGCGCTTCGCCGTCTCGGGCTCGGTCTGCACACCCGCCTCCCCGGGAGCGGCGGCGGCGGCGCTGCGGCTTGGCTCTTGAGCCCGCACACCCCTCGGTGGTGGCCCGCGTCCCCTCTCACACGCTCGGTCAGCTGCCCCCGCGCCGCGGCTTTCGGAGAAGGAGCTGCTGCGAGTGGCTGCGGCGCTGAGCTCAGTGCGCCCGGGGAGGCCGGGGGAGCTGCGCCGTCCGGAGGGAGCCGGCTCCCGGAGAGGCCCTTCGGCTGGAGCCCGTGCCCCCTCGCGGCTCCCGGGGTGTAAGGAGCACATCATAGAGAGAGAGAGATTTATATACATACATACATACATACATACATACATACATACATACATACATACATACATACATACATACATTTACATACATACATACATACATATTTATTCATTCATTCATTCATTTTTAACTTGCACGGAGGGCATTTTGTTGGGGTAAATTTTTTTTTTTAATTTCACATGTGTGCTGTTCAGCCGCAAGGCAACCCGAGGCAGGTGCCCAGGCTGGTGGCTGAGCTCCCGTCTATGGGTGGGTGTGGAGGTGGCAGGGGGAGCTGGCGGAAGAGGGACCCAGTGAGGGCTGGTGTGGAAGCCCCCTCAAAAAATTAAACTACATTTCAATTTTCTTTTATCAGAATTATCTCTCATTCTTGTTATTTTTGTATATATGCATAAATATTAATTATATATGTATATACATATACAAATACTTACATATATATACTTAATATTTAAGACATTATTTTTGGCAACACAATTTCCAGAATCAAAGTTATCTTCTGATTGATGTATATCTTTGTAATAGTGTTTATTATTTCATTAACTATAGGAATTGACTGAAGGATTACTAGTAATATATTATTGAAGGAAAAAATGTTCCATTTTTATTCAGCATAATGTTCCCTGGTTTTGTCAAGACAAATTCAGCAACAACTCTTACTGTAGGCATATAAGCAAGTATGAATCGATTGCAGTTGATTTATCTTGTTGATTATTACTTGTTTCCAAAATTTCCTTCAGCATTTCCAGGAACACTTTGGAATCCTATCTTTACCTTATAATTTAAAATAATAGATCATTAGCAAAAGACCAATGCTCAGCGGTGTGCTAAAGGATTCTTTGTAGCCTGTCTTCTCAGTATGTTTTCTGACACGGATTCCAGCTGATGGCCTTGTCACACTGACTGAAACATTGCCATCTCTGCAGTGTGAGATCACAAAATTTGACTGAGGAATGAGTGATCACTGAAGACCCTCTTCCACTTATGACACTGACAATGTTTCCTGCAGTGAGAATCCTCCCATGTCCTGCAAGTGTCACTGTGTGAGGAATAGAAACACAACGTGTAATTGACTGAATTGATTCTCCATTAAGAATTATTTTGTGCAATCTAAGTGCTTTCTTCTCCAAATAAAATAAAGCTTTTCCTTCTTTTGTGTTTTAGAGATTATTCCTGTTTATCATTTTCTTGTGTGCACCCAGGGCAGGAGCTTGGATGAAGGCTCACCCAGAGTCATTATAGACCTGTCTGCTCAACAATGAGAATATGTTCTTATGATCAATGAGAGCATTTTTACATTTGTTGTGAACATTAAGTTTCTCTATCATGTGAGTTCTTTGGTATGAATAAAGATTAGTTCTCTGGCTACTGCTTTTCTTACATTTGTTACATTTATATGGTTTCTCCAGGGAGGGCTGGACTTGCGTATTTCAGGGCGGTTATGTTCTGCTCAGTCCCCAGTTGTTTATGGTCTGTTTATTGTCTCTTGAGGGCAGCCCTCATTAAGAAGAATGAAATGCTGTGGGCCTATTTCAAAACAGTTGCTTTCTTTTTCCCCTGTTGGAAGTGAAGCACATTGTCTCCAATTGTCAATGTGAGAACCTGGTAGGAATCCTGAACAAAAGTGGGGGGCCTCCTGGAACTGTGCCCCCTGCAGTTTTTAACTCTCAGACTGGAGCATTGAGCCTCCAGCAGTTTGTCAGCTACGGTTTGGGTTTCCTCCCTGGGGTCCATGTAGGTTTCTGCTTGTGCATTTCTACTCTAGTCAGTGAATGTCTTTGTGTCCGTCTCTCTGTCTCTCCAGTTTGGGGGGTGGCAATGTTCCCTGTAATCTCAGTTCTCTGAGGCTTCTAACAGGAGTCATTGATTTTGTTTGTTTAGTTAGTTTTTCACTTGTTGTTAGATAGAGTTAAAAGTTCTACATTTTTACATCCTGAATGAGAATGAATTCTGAATTGTCCTTTTTTATTTTATTTCCCTGAAAGTTTTGCTTTTTAAAATTGTTATTAATAAAATAATCATTCTTCATTTCATTCTCAATTCCTAATTATGTTTAAATTTTTATTAAAATTTACTTTATTTTAAATGATTCAAACCTAATTCACTTGTGTTTATCTTTCTTTTCTTTTAACTTACAAAGTTGAACGTTTAATTATTGCATTTTTGAACACTTTTACACTCTATTAATTTGTTCAAACCCAAGTTTCAATTGCATAATTGTGTTTCTGTTTTAGGGAACAATGCCCTTGGAATTTTGACAGACATTACATTGAATATACATATCGTTCTGAGTAGTAGAAATATTTCTTAACAATAATAGTTCTTCCAATCAATGAACATGAGATGTCTTTCAATTTACTTGCATATTCTCCAATTTCTTTCATCAGTGTCATACTTTTCTGTCTCTGGTGGTTGGGACTCTGGGACCAGAGTGGAGAATGGAGGTGGGACAACCCAGGCAGCTGCTGAAGCCACTATTGATTTGGGGGCACACCCTTTTCCTCTTACCTGCACTAGCTTAGACTTCCTGCTGCACTGAAGCTATGTGGAGAAGAAGAAAAGCAGCATCAGAGAAGTCACGACCCCTCAGCCAGAATTAGCATAAGTCCCTAGGGGTGCACAGCGGGGCTCCTGGCCCATGTCTGGGTAAGACTCTGGAAAAGGGATCCTCAATCTGGTGGAACCCCTTAAATGGAATTCCTGATCTGGAAGGTGCCACCTGGGTAGTGATCACGGGCTTAGTGGGGCTTGGAAGCCATTCTGGATTTCTGTAGTTTAGTTTCAGCTTCTGGTCTTTCTGGTTTCTGAGGCTTCCATCTGCTGACTGAGGTCGGCTTTGTGTCTTGTGTTTAGAGATCAAAATGGGTGACATCATTTCTGTTTAATCACAGTCCCTTGGGAAGAATTTTGATTGCTTGGTTCAACACTAGGTACAGCCCCATGACTAGGGGAGAGGTGGTATTTTACTGTAATACCGCATGCCGTATGTATACACTTCAGTGAGTAAGAAAAAGTTGGAAGCAGTTTTCAGTAAATAAATGTGTGAGGAATGGAAATGCTTTTTGTTAAAAGAAAAAAAAAAAGATGATTTGGCCTCAAGCTCTTTGTTTCTGAACGGAAAAAAATAAGGGACAAAACAACATGGATACAGAAAGTTGAAGGAGGTTTGTGGAAAAGACACACTGAGAAAAGAATTTTGTACATGGTCAGGATTTTCTAAGAAAATCTAAGGCTTGATTAAATGTAATTAGGTAAACGGATTTTGTTAAGAGTAGACAGATGCAAGATCGCATTTGTTTTTACTCTCTGTTAGTGAAACAAAGATTTCTTTAACTGTTGAGTGGCTTCTGATAACAGATTATGTGAATTTCTTTGTCTTTAGGCAATCCGTTCCCTATCTGCTCTTGAAATATTTTATTGTAATTCTGGTTAAACGAATAAGAATTGTTTTGCAATGATCTATGATCTTATCTGACCAAGTATTTTAAAACTCTGACAAACTTCCCAATTATCAAATATTAATTAAGTTTCTTTGACCTCCATCTAACTTTGGAATGTTTCAAAGAGCCCCTGGAGCATCCCCAAAAGAAATCCCAAACTGATTGCATTCATTTGATATGTTAAATTACATAGGAAGCATTATTGAATGAGTGATGACAAAATATCTTACATTATATTGTACATGTGAATGTTATTAACATAAAGATTCTAAAAGTTTTATGGAATTCCTAAAATTTGGTAAGTCCTGATAAAATATTATCAATCATAATTCCAATTATTGTCTTAAAATGTATGTCACAGCATTAACCACATTTCTTTGTCAGCTGCATTGTAATCAGGTCTGTAACCATGCCTTCCTGAGCCTTCTGTCACTCATAGACAGTTATGCTTTTACTCTGATGCCCTTGAAAAAGTCTCCTTTTCAAAAGGTTTATGGAAAGCACTTTTTGGATAAGTACAGGTTTCTGATTTTCAGATCATACCACTGAGCTGGGTAAGAAATTAAAGAAATCTAATGGAATTTTTTATTTCATAAAACTGTTAACAAAATATTAGTTACATGAAATGGAGTAAACTGATGAATATAGTTCCAATTTTTGGTTTTGTCTGAAATATTCCTGGCTTTTAATCTTTATTTTCCAGATATGAGGTAATCTTCCCCTGAAGCTAATTATGGCTTACAGGAATTTGGTAAATTACACCTTTGCGAACAGAATTGAAGCATTTATCTTTTCCTTCTACCTGAGACCTCCAGGAAACTCTTAGGTTCCTAGCAGCCTTTCCAAGTGAATGAGGAAGGCCACTTCATGGAAGCTGCAGGAACCTCAAGACATTTTGGAACTCAGGAAGAGAAAACTCCACCTGGGCCTGCAGGCACCGCAGGTGAGGACTGGAGGCACGGCTTTCCTGGCCTTGGGAGGCCTTTTACAAGTTTAACTTGAGGTCCCTTATAAAAAGTTCCAGCAAGATCAAATTTAAAATAGCCTCTTAAAATATTCTTTTTTACAGAGTGGTGTATCTTCACATAGATATTCTTTGCACTGAACGGTTTGCCAGGAAGACTGGAAAGTAAAAGTTAAGTTTTACTGTGACTGTGTGGTGTGCATGGGGTCCAAGGGAATTGAGGGTCTTGTAGCAAAGGCTTCTGTGGGGCAAGACACAGTCTGAAAATGTGCTGATTGGTTCACACACTTCCCAATATGCAACATAGTGGTGTGGTGTTTTGTGACTGTGCCATGTAGTGGGGCATAAGTTGGTTTTCTCAGACACAGGTGGTGTTGTGTAAACAGAGATACAGCACATTGTGTCTGGAAAAAACATTGGGAGCTTTGCAGCAACCTATGTGAATTTTTACAGTGTCACTGAGAATTGTTCACCAGATCGTAACACCCCTGGCACAATTTGGGGCAACCCTAGGCTGAAGGTAACACCATGGTCAGGACAAGAAGAGGGAGATGACACCTGTGGCCAACCAGTGTGCACAATGGTGAGACTGGTGGCAGGGACACAAGCTGTCCTCACCATCCTTGGAACAATGAGAGATGAGACCTTTCACATGCACACACAGGTCCCAGTCAGTCACATTCTGGGCCAAGTGCAGGGACTGCTCATCGCAGATCCAACCTGATGGCAGGCCTTGGGTGGGTGCATTCCTCACATTTACACTTGCCACAGTCCTCACACCCGTAGGTGTGCAGCCCCGAGTCTTCCTTGCTCAGTGGCTTAAGCTCACCTGGCCTGAGCTCTGATCTGGGCTGTTCCTGGTTATTCCAAGGAGAAGGATGACCCAGCAGCCTCTTCGCAGAAGGGCTGCTGCTGGGGCTTGTCCTCACGCTGCTCTGGTTTGATTGTCTACTCAACTTCTTTGTCCCAAATATAGGATTGAAGAAGGTGACCCTGCACGTAGAGGCCTTGGCTAACTTCACACAAAAGCCCTGAATGATAGCCAGCAGAGTTTTACACTGTTGAACACGGAGTTTCCCCTAGTGTGGAAGACAGCTTCTCAGAGCCAGATGGCATTAGACATACTGACGGCTTCTCAGGGAGAAACCGGTGTGGTTACTCCTGCCATGCGCTGTGTTCACATCCCTGATGACTCTGGAAATGCCCCTTCCCTTCTTGATGATGTAAAAAGCTGGATTCAGAATGTTGACGGTGCTGACACAAATGCCCCTGAAGTTCTCTCTGACGCCCCTCATTGGTTTCCAAGTTTGTTTTCAATTCCTAAAAGCTGTGCTCTATGTTTTCAGGAATATTTCAGCTATTGCTTGTGCTCATCAATGTTATTCCAGGGTTTTATATGTTTTTTAGCTTATGATGTGCTGTGTATCCTACCTTTGTCAAACTATGGTAAAATCTCTAATATGACCCCTTACTAAATGGCATGAACACGTACATTTTTCCATCAGAAAAAACTCAGATGAAACCCCAGTTCATTAGGAAGCAGCTAGGGGAGAATGGCGTCCACTTCCCTCTTTCCATAGATATGGAAGGAATTCACAGTGGGGAATATTGTCATCGGCGACCATCTGGTATTTGTAACTGCTTAAGTGTTCAAGGGTTCAGATGGCACTTTTCATGCTCTGGCCCACCAGGGTGGGACCGGAGAGGAGGGGTGGTTGTGTGGTCTGCCCAGCCCCCTGGTGGGGCTGTGTGCTTTTGCCCCCAACACCTCAGAAATGTCGATTGGATTTCTGTTTTCTGTCTCTTATTGTTCATGACTCACTGCAACTGCACACACAGGCACTTGTTTGTAGTCTCTTGTGGTTTCTTTGTGTTTTGCTGCTTTAGATGTAGGTCCTGGCCTGTGCCGGTGCTGCAACAGGAGGCCCCAGGTCTCAGCCTGCCTAGATATTAGAGACATATATCAGCCTGACTTTAAGCTGCACACTTTTTTTTCTAGCACTTTTCCACAGCCTCCCTTCCTGCACACCCTTTGTTCTAAGCACAAGAATATTAGATGATTCCTAAAGCCAGAGGTCAACAATGTGCCCATAATGACATGCCCAGTGGAAGGAATAGCTGCTTCGGCAAAAGCAAGGACAATTTTGCAACAATTTGTCCCCCAGAATGTGATCTCTAAGGAAACCAATGACTCTCCTTGAATTCAAACCCCCTTCCTTCCCTCCCTGGCAGGCCCACAGTCTTGGAGGCATTAGCCCACTGTGAGCTCTTTTGCCTGGCAAAGAAATAAAGCAGTCTTTTCTGCTTCATCCAAAATTCTGTCCTCAAGCCTCAGTTCAGTCATTGGGGTGAGGAGGCCAAGTTCAGGCATCACTTCTAAATCACTTTGGCACTGGAAGCCCTTGCCTATATTGACAGGCAGTGACAGTATTTAAGCATCACGTTGAGGAAGAAGAGACTTTTCCTATTCCTGCGTCTAGAGAAACTCCTCCCAGGCTAGATGTTGTCCCGAGGCCTTCAGTCACTGTAGCTCCTGAAAGTGCCCGTGGGCGATGGCGCAACTAAAAAGCAGTGGTCCTCAGGCGCTGAGCGCTGAGCGTGCTTTTCACTTTCTCTCCATGGGGGTTGTATCAACTCGGAAGGACCCTTAGTTCTGAGGGGTCCAGGCTATGTTCTCATTTTTCAGGGAAGAGGGAAAGTCATCTTTATCAAAGGAAAGTCAAGGTTCAGAAAAACTTAATCTGAGCAGTGAAATAATTAGTGTTTCATTGCATAAATCAAGACATATCAATGACAAAAAATAATAATTTGTGCCTGACATTAGTCTAAGTTTTTAAGTAGCATCTGAAAAACCCACTTGGGGAAGCTGAGACTGCAAATTCAGTAAGGCCTCTCAAAACTTTATTTTTCTATTCTTTTTTCTTTTCCTTTTTTTTTTTTTTAACTAAGGCTGTTCTACAGGTTAGCTGTTATATTTCATTGTATCCACTTTTAAATTTGGTCTTTCCATTAGTGCTAACAAAATAGCTGTCTGTGATGAGAGCTTTCTAAAAAATTAGCAATTTAGAAGTTTTTCCAACTCAAAGGGTCCATCATTGGCCATTGAAGAGTAATATCTTAATAGCCTATTTGTAGAAAGACCCAGCGGGAACTTTCCAGGCTACCATGGGCGCAAGAGGTATCCTCGTTGAGGGCAAACATGATGTAGCCCCCAGGAGCCAAAAGTTCATTCCCTAGAAAGTCTGAGAAAGTAAAGAACTTTGTTATATCATTAATAAAGCAGCAAAGGCTGAGACAACAGAGACCCCTCATGGACTGGAACACCTTACGGCAAGCTCCCTTGAGAACTGGTGCAGACTGACCAGGAGAAGGCTTGGAGTTCCAGTCTGTTCAGCTGGTCTCCAAATTCACACTGTGCATGCCCCTCCTGAGTGGGACAGACCGGGGAGTTTCCTCACTGGCCAACAGGCCAAGCTCTCAAGACACTGAACAGACAAAAAGAAAGCCTAATGTGACCAGTGGTTTTTCTCCTTATGACAAATGACACAAAAGACAGAGATAAAGAAAAATAGTGACAATGTCTGGTTGGAAAAATTTCCACAAACCAAGAGTAATTTACTGAATTTCAAACCAAGAGTCATTGAGTCCAAGGAGCTAACCCTACAAATATTTTCTCCTGCTAATAGAATTCTAGAAGAGGAAAATGCTTACCTTTCTCATTTCCAAAAGATTCTGCAGGAAGAGACCCAGGAGTTTGACCTGGTAAGAATCTCACCTTCTGCTGGCTTTTGTCAGTCGCCCCAGGATCTCCACCTGCAGCATCTGTGAGTGACGTGTGCTTAGCCAGGGAAATTGCAGCTCATCCTCACTGTGGACTTTTGGGGAGGAAGAAGTGTTTCTCTATTCTTCTAGGTTCTTCTGGCTAGTATAAGAATTAAATTGACATGAAAGAGATTAACAGGGGAAAATCAAACAAAATTTAATAACATGTACACGTCGGAGAGACTCATACCCCTGGAATGCAGACAGCCGAAGCCCAGCAGGAAGAGCCCTGCCATCATTTCCAGCCCCCATGCCCATTCCTTCTCATGCTGCCCTGTGACCAGGCCCCAGGAGGGGGCCAGGCATGCACAGAAATCAGGACTTAGATCCAAACAAAAGTCTTGGCACCAAAGAAGGGAAAACATTGGGGCAGAGTCTTAGGGAGCTTGTAGCAAAACCCTCTCTGCTGACACACAGGGAAGCTGAAGCCTGGGGCAGGACGGGACTGTTCCACCACTTATGTGATGGACTTTGCGGGGCCCCACTTCACTCTCACCCTAAGGAAGCCCTTGTGGGAGAGGCTGAGTCCAGCTCCAACAAAACACCCTGCAGCTCTGTGGTTTGCCAGTTCTGTGGCTCCACTAGCCCAGGGAACTTGGACCACTGTTATATGTGGAGCCTCCTTTTCCTCACCCCTAAAATGGGCCTGACACCCAAGCTCACAGGACTGGCCATGAGAGTCTCACAAAAGGTCTGCTGAATGCTGACAGCCCAGGCCTTGGTGTGTGGCCTCTCTCTTCCCAGGCCTTGACCCTGGTCCCCCTGCTCAGCCCCCAGACTCACATCCAGATCACCCTCCACACTGGGTCCAGCATCACCAGGTCGGTGATGTTTTTGCTGAGGGAGGGGATGAACCTGGATTCTGATCTCAGGGCCCTACAGACCCTTCCCTGAAAACCCCTCACCTTCAGCTCTGGGCCCACCCCACTGTTTGCAGATGGAGCAGTCTGGGACCCTTACTAGCCTCCTCGATCTCCACACCCCTCGCCCTACAAGAACCCTGGCTCCTAGTCAACCCCCAAGACTTGTGTCAGCAAATCACAGGGTGTTTGAACCTTGGCTACTCCCATCACCATGTCTACTTGCATCAGCTTTTCCAGGCCCTCCTGGCAGTCACTTGGAAGGAGGATCTTAGCTAACATGGCAGTGGGAGGCGGGGCTGGAGGAGGAAGGCCTCTCCTCCCTTGATTTGGGGGCCTCCAGCTGGGGGTAGCCCCCTCCTCTGACCCTGCAGCCCCTACCCTGCAGGCCACTCACCCCCTCCCGCAGCCTCTCCCGGGCTCTGGAGGCCCCGCCCCAAGGCGCTGGGCTTGGAGGCTGCTCTTGCCGGAGTGGAGGACAGAGCCATTGAGCCTGCCCCCCTCACCCGGTTCCCCAAGCCCCCTGAACTCAGACCCTGACACCTGAACCGGGCAATGGTAGCAGTGCTACGTGCCCTCCAGCATGTTCTGATTCCAGAACAATCCCAACGCTGGCACGCACTGGGTGTGTGATTCGGGGCTGTTGGCCTAGCCTCCCGGAGCCTGTTTCCTCACCTGGCAAATATTGGACGCCCACTTAACCGCCAGGTTCTCCTGAGGTCTCAGGGCCATGTCACTTTTATCCTCACCTACTGCTGAAGCAGAACAGAAAGCCCCACACCCTCCTTCCTTTCTCCTCATCGCCGCTCTGTGAGGCTGGCCCCACTGGGTCATCCTCCCTCCATTTCCCGGCTGAGGAGGCAGAGGCCTGCAGAATGGCAGTGGGGTGCTCAGGGGACCACAGAGGAGAGGCCATATCCCCTTCTCAGCCAGAGGCCCTGGGGCAGCGTCCCTTCCCCAGTCCAGCTCCGCCATTGGTGGGAGTTGTGTCCTCCGGGCTCCCAAGCGGTGGCAGTCCCCCATCTGGGTGGAGCTGTGGATGGTGGGGACATGGGCCTTGGAGGCCAGATTGAGGTCCCTGCCTGCCCCAGGACCCCTGGAGTCTCTGCCACCCAGGCTGGAAACAAGGCCATGCTGAAGCCTTGCCCTCCCCGGGAACAGCTCAGAACACCCCCTGCACAGCAGGCTTTCTTCATCAACTCAGGAACGTGACCCCGAGGCACCACCTCTGACTCACAAGGTGGGAGGGGACAGGACACTTTGCTTCCTTATTCATATGAAGCTTCTGAAGTCATTCAGGAAAGATCAACTAAGCTCCCACCAGTTCCCAGACATTTCTCATGAGGCACCCGGGGCCTGTGTCATTGCTGAGTGGGGACCAGGGTGACAATCCTGACCGTCACTGACCAGCACTGATGGTGAGTTGGGCACAGTGTGGAGTCACAGAATGAACACATATCTGTCTCTGGCCCAGCCACTCGGACCCAGGACTGGGCGGCCATATGCACACCTAGACCATAGGATCCCTGCAGTGCTCATCCTTGGGATGAGAAGGGCGCCCTCCCCTCGGAGGTGCAGCGAAGACAGAATGAGTAGCAAGGACTCCTGAGGACAGATGGGGCTGGTGAGGGAAGAAAGTTACCCCCACCCACCCCGTCCACCCAGGAGACTGGAAGAAGCCACTTGCCAGCAGGAGGGACTAGAATAGGAGCCAGAGACCCGCTAGCGCTGCCATCTGAGTGCCTCCTACTGGAGCAGCACGGAAACACCACATTCCCAGGGCCTTCTGCCCCTCCACCTGCCTGTGAACAGAACACATCCCTCGTCCTGCTGATCCAGAGAAGATGGGGATTTTTCAGACGCTTTAGTGAGAAACTGAAAACCACATCCCACCCCATCTCCTTCCCTCCTTGACCCTCCTCTCTCCAGAACTCAGGCCTCCACGCTACCTCGATGAGCAGACCCCTGCTCCAGGAATCAGCTTTGCTACACAGATCTTTACATTTCCAGAAGCTCTTCCTAAGGGGAAGGGTAAGAAGGAAGGAGAAGTTCAGGGAAAATGTGTGCATGAGGAGTTAAAGGGCAAATCCATTTTACTTGAGAACATGGAGTGTTCAGACTGTCTGGATGAGGGTCTCACTGGGATTCTCTGGGCAGGAAGGTGCTGTGGGGCTGGGGATGGAGCCCTGGGGTTGGTCACCTGGGGCCTCCATTTCCATTTCTACTGAGAAGATCCGTTTCCACCAGTTTAAGTTTCAGCTGGACAGGGCTCTGTTGGTATAAAGAGAACACTAGAAATTCTCCAATTTGACTCCAGCCCCTGGGATGTTTAATAAAATCAATTCCTAAAGCAGTAGGAATGGTGGCCTATTTCCCAAGGGGGCTTAGAGACTTGGCCCCCAACCCAGATCATGCCTGTCAAATTTGTTTCCCCCAGAAGGTGCCAGCTGCCTCGGGGGGGATGGCAGACAAATAAATGACCCCACACTGACTATGAACTTCCTGTGGAGAGAAACCCACCCACATAGAAACTGACCCATGTCTCCTTCAGAGAGTGATTTGAGGCAGAGCAGAGAGGTCTGCATTCAGGGAGCAAAATTTCCTGAGGACTGGAACCCTTGGGGAGGGGAACATAGGAGGCTTGGAGGTGGGAAGCTGCTGCCCTGCTCGCTCTAGCTTTAGTCCCCTCACTGTCTCAATTTGCCCTGGATGAGACACACCCCCAGGGAACCCAGGGAGGACCTAGAGGGCATTCAATACATGAGACAGCAGGATGTTGAAAATCCACAGGAATGAAGTTAGCTCAGCCCGCGGAAGAATATAGGTAGGAAGCATCCACCCACTGAGAGCTGGGAGTCAAGGTCAGCATGGCCCCGGCAGGACAGACCTGGGACTGTGCAGGGGCCTGGACCGCAGACTTCCATCCAGAAGGCAGGCAAAGGAGAAGAGGCCATTCCCGAGATTCCAGAGACGGGCTTCACTGGATAGTCCATCCCATACCCTGGCCACCTTGACCCAGTGCTCCACCACCCAGGCTTGCTCCTGGGCCACCACGATCAGTCCTTGTGGTAGGGGTGATGATGCAGGTGGCCACACTGTTGAGCTGAATGATAGTAGCATGGATGGTGGTGCCATGTGCTCATTGCTAGGGCTGTTTTTCTGGGACCAGGTGAATCCCAGACATTGAGAGGGAACCACCTTCTTCAACACCTCCTAGAGCAGAGGGAACATCACATGATCAGCCATAACTCATCTCTGCATCCCAGATGGGGATCACCAGAGTGGGAGTCCAGGAAGTAGAGGACATGGCTGGAGCCTGGGTTTTTCTCTGTGCTGAGGGCACTAGCACCACACTGATTTTGGGACTCAGTGGGTAAAGGAGAGGGGAATTTCTACAAGCCCATCCTCACTAAATCCAGGCTCCAGAGGGCATCTCCACTCTGCTTAACTCCAGGGGCATCTTCCACCATCCTGATCACATTCTGTTCTGACTCCCCAGATGCATGTTCCCCAGTAGCAGCTACACTCAGGCTGTTTGTTTCTCTCCCTGTGTTTAAGTTCACATCAGATATGTGATAAGTGCTGGGGCAGCTGAACCTCTGGGCATATTTCTGGGTGACCCTTGGACCTGGTTGCACAGGGTGACCTCCCCTCCCGCAACCAATGGGCCAGGCCCCACCCACTCTTCTTTCTGTTCTATCTATTTAATCTACACAGACACTCTGTGCAGGACATCCTGTTATCCTCCATCTCTGCAGGTGGACAGAGAAGGCTTGGGTTTGAGAAAGTTGCCCAGGTCACATGGTTGATAAGCGGTGGAGCTGTGGTCTTGGATTCTGGTCCCAGAAGTCTGGATCCTGGAAAGGATGGAGTGGGACAGCTTATTCAAAGGGAAGCCCTGCCCCAGCACCCCCATGAGAGCCCACCCACAAGCACATCCAGCAGAGTCAGCAGTTCTGCCGCCAGCCTTGTGGGGAGGCTGTGAGTTCAGACTGCTCCTTACTTGTCCCCTTCCTCCTGGTCACGTATCAGGAGCAGAGGGGCCCTGGGGCTGGAGCTGGCTCTGTCTCCAGTTTTAAGGCAGGAGATGGAACACTGAGTGGACTGGCCCCGTTGCTCCGCCTCAGAGTGCGCCCCCACTGCGGCAGATGCTGCTTGTGCCACTACTGAAGCTGGTGGCGGTGACGCTGGCTGCGGCGCCAGTGGTGCTGGTGAAAACAGATAGGGGTTGTCCCCAGGCCCTGAGTTGACCCTTCCTCTGGCTCTTCAGCAAATTTTCAGCTGTGGGGTTGGCACAAGTGGAGGGGAAAGAGAAATGTTCACCCACAGAAATGACTTTCCCTGTCCCTTCCCCCAAAAGAAAGCTCTGCTGCCTTCAAAAGGGACACACAGCCTCTGAACCCCAACTCAGACAGCTCCCCCTGCCTGCAGACCTCCTACCTTCTGGCCCTGCCTCAGTGGGTGCTAGAAGGTTCATAGTGACCCGGAAGAGGTGGGGCAGGTGCATCATGTTGGAGGGAACTGTAGCTTGTAGCATGTGGCTTGTGGAGTGTAGGCCAACTGTGCAGGGCTGCCAGGTGAGCTGCAGATACTGATGCCGCCAGGGGCCCAAGGTCCTGGAAAGGGCATGGGAGGTTTCTGCATGAACTAGAGTCAGAGGCCTGGACTTTCATCCATGCTGAGCTCTCACAGTCTCTTCTTTGGCTCTTGGACCCAGGTGGTGGCTTCAGCCCACTGCCTCCCCTGTGATAGTCATCCTTGTAGTGGGAGGACTTGTCATGGAGTAGGCCTGACAGGGATCTGCTGTGAGTGTGGTCTTAGTGACATCCTTTTCTCCAAGGCCATGGGAACAGCCTACTCCATCCTCCATGCACAGGAGCTTCAGGACTGGGCTGGAGACACTTTTGTGAGTGGGTTGCTCCCCTCTCCTCCTGCTCTAGTCCCCAGTTGTGGAGGTCATGGAGGTGCATGTGGAGAGAGCAGGTGAGGGAGATGGGGCTGTTGGGGGATGGGTCTCTCAGCGATCAGCTCAGTCCAACAGTCCTCTGATTCCCAGGGAGGCTGGGACCCCACCCACAGCTCTTTGTGACTCATTTTCTTCTTCAGGGGAATTAATAGATGTGTGAGCTCCAGGTTCTGTTCGTCTTTCCCCAGTACAGCCCCCGACCCTACTTTGTTCTGAGGAGACAGCAGCCCCTCTTGTGGACCCAAAGACCACCTACAGCTTTAGTTTGTCCTGTGATTCATCTGTGTGGGTGAATATGGGAGGTGCACCACGTCTAGAAGAGGCTGTGAGGGCATCATGGTTAAAGTGCTGTGGCATGTTCTTTTGCAAATGCAGAAAGGCCACAGGCCAGGGAAGGATGAGGCTGAGAGCATTTTCACTGGGGAGAGAGAAGGATAAATGTGAAGACACACAGCACGCCCAGCAGCCCTTTCTGCAGAGCCAGCCGCCAGGTGAGCATGTACCATGACTTCCTCCCATAACCCTGTGAGGTCCATGCCTATACAACCCTGTCTGTGAGAAGAGCAAAGTGAAGCTCAGAGAGGTGTGGGAACATTCCAAAGATAAACAGATTAAGGTGGGATTGTCACCACCATGCTGTGCTGGGATAGGCACTCAACTGTCACACTGCTCATGCAGGACCTGCTGGGAGCAGTGAAGGCCTGACAGGAGCACAGGAACACTGTGATGGAGGTGACGTTTCTACCTAGGAGAGCTGATACTGGGGACTCTATGTGATTCTTTTTTGTGCTTGCTTTGAGTGTCAGCATGATACTGTCCCATCTGGGAACAGGGCTGTCCCCTTTCCACACCGGCGCACAAGGAGAAACATGTTCACACTGACATCACCATAAGCCACCAGCAGGATCAGGATCTGGAGCTCAGACCAGATAATCTCAGCACCTCAGCAACTGGTTCAAGAGGAGGACCTGATTGCCCACCTGAAAAATTTCTAGCTTTAAAAGTATATTTAATTAGGGGGAGTGATAAATAATTGATCCCTTCAAAATATTCTGTTATCTGAAGAACAATAGCACCTCTGCATTATAAGAGCAATATTTCAGCTAGCCATAAATAAACATCAATACAGGTATGAGAAAAAAGGGTGTTAGAAATTACAAAAGGGTCTCAAGATTATGCAGGTCAGAACTGAGAACTGTCCAAAGCATGGGCTGCATTCCTTCTAAGCTACCTGAGGCTTGGTCTGCTTCTGACATGGAACAGACGGTTCTGAGAAAACCACACTCCTCAGAGGACCCCAGGGTGTTGAGAGATTTGGGTTTGGACTCCAGACCAACCCTGATCATCTCTAAATATGGGATTTGAGACTCTTCTGCATCTGATCCAGGCGTGGTTCCAAGGAGTGAGGCATGATCCAGGCAAGAGAGCAGACATGGCTGGATCAGAGCATCACCAGTGACATTAACAAAGAGACCAGGGCACTAAGATTTCCAGTGATTTAGCATCATGGCTGGGACGGGTCATGTGTTCTCCAGTGAGTTCTGAACATCCAGCACTGCCCTCAAGGAACTGCAGGGGGCGCGCGAAGCCAACATTTCTTAGATGGTGGGGCGCATGCGCATTCCGCGACAGACGTGGTCGGCGTCTTCCCTGGGGGCGACGCTCCTTTTCCTCAGGGAGGAGCGGGAGGCGCCATGGCGGCTTCGGGACCGCGTGGCCCTCGTTCCTGAAGGAGGAGGACGCTCCTCGCTCGCTGTCTGAGGTAATGCCGGTTTCCCCGCATGCTAAGCCAGCTTCACACCGGGGTGTGTGTGGACCTGGCCGAGTTGGGTTTCCAGTCCAGGAGGGAGGGGACTGGTGCGCTGGCGGACCCGCTTCGACTGTTGTCCTCACCTGCTGGGAGGGGGTGAGGGTCCGCGTCCATCGGGGCCACGGGGGTGTTCGCGCCCCCTCATTCTCACTGCCTGGGTCCCCCCCTTCCCCGTGTGGTCGGAGGTGTTTACATCACAGGTCACGGGCGGGGACTCGGGTATAACGTGAAAGGGGCTGAGAAATTACTGAAACAGGGAAAGAGGTGTATGAAAACACATTATATTAACTTTTATATTTTGTGTGTCAAAGTCAGAGTTTATTATGCTTTTAATTTCCTGTCTTTAAAGGAATACAATTATTTATTTTGTACTTAAAATATTTTATATTTAAAATGTGCTTCTTAGCTTATCTCATTTTCAAGTCAAAATATTGCCACGATTGAGATTTTCTCATAATGAGAAGGAAAAGCTGGGCTGGACTAACAAGCTAACTCTTAAATCTAAGTGTAATAAGTGTCAGTTTACTGATCTAAGTACTGCTGGGCTAACTCAGAAATCTGAAGTTTAATAAGTGTTGGTTTACTGGGCTAACAAGTTAACTCATAAATCCTAGCTCAACAAGTGCCAGTAACTGGGTTCTGGCCAGCAGAAGTCCCACTGAGACTGAATGAATTACTCAAGACTCTGTGGAAAAAGTCAAGAGAGGGAGAGGGTGTCGGGAGCCAACTCCACGAGCCTCTCAAATGCTCCCACATTTATTGTGTACAATCAAAGGAAAAATCACTAACAGTTGTGTGATGGAATACAGGAATTTAAGGAAAGACAGGGTGGGATTGAGATTGTAGAAATAACTGTGAGTGCAAAGGCTTTGTTTATCTTTAGGGAAGTCATGGGAAGAGGGGAACAAGATATATCCTTATAGATATGTTAGAAAAGGCCACCAGCCCAGCCAGCTCCTTGTTTGGGGCATAGAAGACTATCTAACAGCAGACACACCCTGTGTTTATAGCTGAGGGCCTGGGTTGTTGCTTTGCAATGAGCAGAGTTCTATCTAAAACCTCAACTATGCAAGAAAGGCATTGTCTCTGCTTTTTACTGCCAGGAGACTGGCATGCCGATGCACAGGTGCCTGTTTGCAAGGCAGTTAACTAAGCACATTTGTTCTTCTTTAAGGAGATGAGTGGCTGGGGTCTGTTACAATTTGTTAACCCAATCATGGGCTCCCAAAAGTAACATGCTCTGTTCCTAATAGATAAATTCCAGTGTACTGATTCCCTGCTTTTGCTGTTCACACCTTATTGGCTAATAGCCCCATGCTTGCAATTAACTCTATAAAGCCTAATGCACAAGTTTTGGAGGTGCTCAGAGCTTCAGAGCAGAAGACACTCTGAGCCTGCCAGTGTAATAAATCTGAGTATTCCAACCCTCCAAGTGGTGCTTGTTTCTTGGCTGGCCTGTTGTTTCCGTAATATTAATACAGTGACAGTCTTAAATATATGTAAGTATAAGCTTATTGAAAAACCTTTTGCAGCATTCCAGGGTGACCAGTTTTGTTAAAAATAATACCTAGGCCACTACCAAATTCTTACAAGAATATAATTTTAAAAATTGTGAATTACTTTTATAAGTTCCAAATACAGTGGTGATTTTTAAAATACCAACCATTGTACATACTTCTTAAGACCATTTGAGATGAAATATATTCAAAGCTAAATCGTCAGAATATTTAAAAGGCAGGACAATGACTGCTTTTCATTGCAAATATATTTTCTCCTAATAAATGCAAAATATGAAGTTATTTAGCTTAGATTTCTATACCTTTGTTCAAAAGGTGAAATAAGAATATAATCTTTTTTCAATTTTAACCCTTTCCCATAAAAATTGGTATTTGCATTTGTAGAATCTTAATTTCCCTTTCATTTTTTCTTTTGATTTATTTTCTTTAACAGAGAGTGCTTTCCTATGTCTCGTTAAAGTTTTTTATTCTCCTATTCTAGATCCAAGTCACTTTCTGACACTGAGAGTAAACAAGGGGAAACGCCTTATAGTAAGTGTGCAACTTTTGATGTGGTCAGGAATTTTTCTTGGAGAAATCTCTTTACAATTTCTGCTCAGATCACAGTATTATCCCATTATGAAAACTGAATACAAAATTGTAATCTCTTTACACCAGGACGCTTCCAATTTTGGCACAGCACATTTCCTGGTATTTTACATTAGATATTAATACAATATTTGATTTTATTTACATATTGTACAGTAATACATATTTTATATATGAATATCTGCTGAATGCCATTAATTTGCATGGGGTGGTAGCTGATTGCATTTGATCTTTCTGACCATTAGTTATTCTTAGGTGTGTCTAAAGTACTTCTTAGAACACAAATTTGACTACCACACCTCTCATAGAATATTTTAAAGGTTATTATATTTTAAATTATAGAAGCAGAAATGTTATCCATTACGTTTATGAAGTGATTAAGTCACAATTTGGTAAATGATTAAGTCACAATTTGGTGTAATCATATTCAGTGGAGGAATGATGGCTTCTACGTCTTTTTACATCTGCCACAGTTGCTTCTCTATACTATTTGTGACCATGAGCATTTTTATGGCAAAGTGATCTTTTTCCAATTCTACTTTTTTTCTTTTATTTCAGTACAATCAGTAAAGCTTTCCTTTGCAGTGATGGCATTGTTTTTAACATGAAGGTACCTTGTCATCTGACGCATTTGTACCTGATGGGCTACTACTCTTGTACAGAGCAAGGAAAAGCATTTTCATATCTCCATCTGTATTCTAGATCTTATCTAATTTCTTAGAAGCATTTTATAATCATTTTTAGTTATTTTAATTGTACTAAACACAGAAGAACAGATCACTTTTTATCTTTACCTACCTCATCACCTAAATGGACACAGATATTATAATAACATGTGAGTTTGATGAAATTGAGAAACGTTCCAGGGTTTGAGCTTCAAGTATTTTTATGTGATTTTCTAAGAGGTAATTAATTTCTGGCACAAAATATGGAATTATCTAAAACCACTTGCAGGGTTGTCTGTCATTTTGTCTTATTTGACTTTTGTCACATAGCTATCAGCTAGGACCCGGTGAGTTTGAATATTTTAAAAAACATTTCTGATTAGAAAACATCAGGAAGAAACATTGAATATTTATGTTCACGACTCTGGTATCATTATTGTAATGTGCTATTTGTTTTGGCGTATATTTGATTTTGTTCCAGTAGTGTGAAATGTAGGCATGGGAACAAAATTAAAAACAACAAAAAATTCTTGAAGTCAGTCACAATGAATTATTAGTCATTTTATTTTTATTTTATAAACAGGCCATTTGAATATGTTCAGCCATGAAGTGAAACAGACTCACTGAATTCTGAGTCCTGAGAGACAGTGACCCAGACACAGCCCTACCAGTAAGTAATGTGGTGATTTGATACAGATATATATTGTGAAATGATTATCACAATAAGGATACTTCCATAAACTCATAAAATTCCCTTTTGTGGTGAGAATTTTTGAGATCTGCTCTCAGTAACTTTCAGATAAATAATACAGCATTGTTAGTTGTAGTCACCATGCTGTTCATGAGATTTCCCAGAACTTAGTCATCTTAAACATGGACGTTTGTACTCTTTGAGCATCTTCTCATTTCCCCACTCCCAGGCCCTGACAACCACCACTCTGTTCTTTGTGTGAATTCGGCTGTTTTTAGATTACACGTGTAAGTGAAATCATGCAGCTCTACTTTTTCTTTTTTCACAGTCTGCAGTGTGTTGATTTGATCCACTTACATACAGCAATGTGATCACAAACAGATTTAACACCTCTCACATGACTCACAAGTATAATTTTCTTTATTTTTTGTGGCAAGAATATTCACAAGATAGTACCTTAGGAACTTTGGAGACTGGTACAGCACTGTAGTCTGTAATCACTGTGCTGTGCATTTGATCTGCATGACTTATTTATCTTCTGGTTGCACATTTGTACCCTTTAACATCTCCCCATTTCCTCCACCCCGACACCTAGTTACCACCATTTTACAATTTGTTTCTAAGTGTTTGCTTGCTTGTTTTTTGTTTGTTCGTTTGTTTTTGTATATCTGATATCTTACGTTTGTTTTTTCTCTGTTTATTTCATCTCACCAAGCATAATACCCTCAAGGTCAATCTGTAATATCACAAATGGCAGAAATTCCTTCTTTCATAATGCAGAATAATATTCCATTGTATGTCAATGTCATTTCTTCTTTATCCATTCTTTCATTGTTAGACACTCAGGTCATTTCCATATCTTGGCTATTGTGAATAATGTTGTAATAAACATGCGAATGCACCTATCTTTTCAATACCCTGTTTTCACTTCCTTCAGATGCACACCAGGAAGGAGGACTGCTGGAGCATATGGTAGCTCTTTTTAATTTTTGGGTAACCTCTATAGCTTTTCCATAGTGCTTGAACCAGGTTACATCCCCACCGACAGTGTACAGGGGTTTTCTTTTATCCTCATCCTGGCCAGCACTGTCTCTTGTCTTCTTGGTGATGGCCTTTCTGACAGGAGGGAGGGGATATCTCATTCCACTTTCAATTTTCATTTCCCTAATTGTTAGTCATGTTGAATATCTTTTCATGTACATTTTGTGTATTTGGGTGTCTTCTTTGGAAAAATATAAATTTAGATTCACTGCCCATTTTTTATATTGGATTTTCTACTCTTTTTTTCTTTTTTTTTTTTTTGCTATTGTGTTATATGAGGTCTACATATATTTTGATATTAACCCTCCATCCAATATATGATTTGCAAAAATTCTCTCCTACTCTATATTAGGCTTTATATTTTGCTGATTATGTCTTTTGCTGTGCAGGATCTTTTTAGTTTGATGTAGTCCCACCTGTTGATATTTGCTTTTCTGGCTTGTGTTTTGGGGTCATACCCCAAAATTATTACCCAAACCAGAGTTAAGTATCTTCTTCTCTATGTTTTCCTCTAGGAGTTTTAAAGTATGAGGTCTTACATTTCAGTCATTAATCCATTTTAAATTATATTTGTGAGTAGCGGAAAGTAGGTTTCCAATTTCATTTTTCTGCTTGTGGTTTTCCAATCTTCCCAGCAACATTTATTGAAGATGCTAGAGTTTCCTCATTCAAAATAGCATTAAAACCAATAAAATACCTAAGAATACACTTTACTATGGAAGTGAAAAATTTGTACTTTGAAAACTATAAGACTTCTATGGAAAAAATTGAAGAAGACAAAACAAGTGGAAAGATACACTGGGCCAGAAGTATGGCTAATGGAACAGAAGAATTAAGGTTAAAATGTCCATAATACCCAAAGCCATTTACAGTTTCAGTGCAATTTCTATCAATATTCCAACAGCATTTTTTACACATGGAGAGAAATCAATCTTAAAATTTTTTTATGTGACTACCAGTGACCCAGACACCAGAGCAATCCTGGGAAAGAACAAATTGGGAGTCATCACACTTCCTGATTTAGAACTAAATCACAATGCTACAGTATGAGACACAATGATATTGGTATTAAAATACACACATGGTTTAAATTAACAGTATAGAGGACCCAGTAGTAAACCCCTGTATACTAGGTCAACTACTATTTGAGATGGAAGTAAAACACGTTCAGTGGGCAAAGGATAGTCTCTTTGACAAATGGTGCTTGGACACCTGGATACTACTTTTAATTTTTGACAGAAATTCCATACTGCTTTTCCTAGTGGCTGTGGTTATTTACATTTTTACCAACAACACACAAGGATTTTCTTCACATCCCTTCCAATCCTTGTACTCACCTGTCTTTTTTGACTGTAGCCATTGTAACAGTTGTGATAAGGTCTCGTGGTTTTGATTTGCAATTCCCTGATGATTAATGACAACCTTTTCATGTTGGACATTTGTACGTTTTCTTAAGGAAAATGTCTATTCAGATATTTTAGTCATTTTTAATTAGATTCTATTTTTTTGGCTGCTAAGTTGTATGAGGTATTTATATACTTCAGTAAATACCATTTATCAAAAGATGGTTTGCTAATAGTTTCTCCCATTCCATATGATGTCTTTTCAGTTTTTCAAATTCTTTTCTATGCAGAAGTTTTTACATTGACTTAGTCCTGCTTGTTTCTTTTTGCTTTTGCTTTGGTTGCCTGTACTTTGGAGTCATATCTAAATAATCATTATTTACAAGATCAAGGTCAAGGGGATTTTACTCTATGATTTTTTTTACGGTATTTTATGATTTCAAGTCACAATTTGACTATTTTATTGTGAGATATTTTTGTGAGTAGTGTAAGATGGGGTCCAATTTAATTCTTTTATATTCATTCGACTGTACCAGTTTATATTTTGACTGAAAAATTAAACAAGTGTTACCTTTTCTTCATATTCTTGCAAATTTTCTTTTTCTTTTTTATAATAGCCATTCTAACAGGTGTGACGTGATGTGTCATTGTGATTTTGATTTACGTTTCCCTGATGATTAGTGATGTTGAGCATTTATTCATGTACCTATTGGCCATCTATATGTCTTTTTGAAAAAAAATCTACTCGTCCTTTAGCCTATTTTTAATTTTTAATTTTTTATTTTATTACTATTATTTTATGACTTATATATTTTATAAAAAAAGTTTTTTGATTAAAAAATGGAAAAAAAAATTGCCTGTATATTATTTTATTCTGTAGTTGCTTTTTAGTTTGCTGATTATTTGTTTTGCTATGGAGGTTTTCTTGGGGGCTTTTTTGTTTTGTTTGGTTTGGTTTGGTTTTTTTGTTGTTGTTGTTTTTTAAATTTGCTATAGTTCCACTTGTTTGTTTTTGCTTTTGTTACTTGAACCTTTGGTGTCATATCCAAAAAATATTTGCCAAAACCACAGCAAGGAGCTTTTTGTTTACATTTTCTTCAAGTAGTTTTACAGTTTTTTGTCTTACATTTAAGCCTTCAGTCCATTTTGAGTTAATTTCTGTGAGTGCTGCAAGAAAGGGGTCCAATTGTATTCATCTGTAGGCCATTATCCAGTTTTTTTCCGGCACAATTTATTGAAGAGTCTATAGTTTTCCCTTTACATCTTCTTGGTTCCCGTGTGAAGTACTTGTTGACACTATATAAGTGGGTTTGTTTCTGAGCACTTGATTGTTTCATTGGACTTGGCCTCCATTTTTTACTGTTACCTACCATTTTTGATTACTATAGTTTTGTAATAAAGTTTGAAATTAGGAATTGTGATATCTCTAGATTAATTATTTGACCAGGTTGATTTGGCTATTAGGGGTGTTTTGTGGTTCCATACAAGTTTTAGGCTTGTTTTCTGTATTTCTGTGTAAAAGTCATTTGAATTTTGATAGGGATTGCATTGAATCTATAGACAGCTTTGGGTGACACAGACATTTTTACAGTTTTAATACTTCTAATTCATAACCATGAAAATTTTTTCCATTTATCTTTTTTTCAGTTTTTTTTTTTTTTTTAATCAGTGTTTTGTCATTTTCACTGTAAGGATATTTTACCTACTTGGTTTAAATTATTCCTAATTTTTTTGATGACATTTAAAATATGAATGATTTTTAAACTTATTTTTCAAATTGTTTATTGTTGGTATATAGAAACACACTGCTCTTCACATGTTGATATATGTATCTTGCAACTTGACTGAATTTGTCTATTATTTGTAATAGGTTTTTGATGGAATCATTAGGATTTTCTACATATAAGATCATATTAAATGCAAACAAATAGTTTTGCTTCATCCTTTTCAATTTTGATTACTTTTATGTATTTACCTTGCCTAATTGCTCTGGCCAGGACTTCCAGTATTATGACAGTCCCCGTGGCGCTGAGCCGCGGGCGCGTCCTGCTCTCGGCGCAGATTGGACTCGCAGGATGATGAGGGGGTGACTGTCGCCGCGCTCCCGGGATCTCGTGAGCCGGGGGAAGCCGTGTGGCCTGGCCTGGTCGACCAGCATCCGCCTGTGCCCCTCCAGCCGCGGAGACCGACCCGAGCCGATCGGACACGGCCTGCGCCTTGCCGCCGCGGGGGAAAGGGAGAGAGTGTCCCGCGCCCGGGCCGCCGGCGGCTAGGTGGTCAGGCCCTCGTCTGCGTCCCTTGGACGACTGCTCCTGAGGCGAGGAGCGGCCCGGGCCCAGTGCGGTGAGGCCGGGGACGGGCGCGCTGGGGTTCCCGGTCGTCGGAGGCGCCTCCTTGGATGAAATGTTTTCTGAGTCCCGATGGATCCGGAGACGTGGCTGGGCCGGCCCCTGTTGGCGCGGGAGGCCTGGGAGGGGGTGCCCCCCGGCCCGTAAGCCTGCCCGCGTGGGTTCCGGTGGCGTTGGAGGGACCGAGACTTCATCCGGACTCGGGGACCGGCACGGGGGCGTCCCGCGAGGGATGTGGGGGAGGCAGGCTTTCCCCGGCCCGGGGCCCGGTGCTCGGGAGCGGTCCCTCGTGGGGGGCCCTCTCGTCGGAGGCGCCTCTGTGGCATCTCCCCGAGTCCCCGGCCACGCGGGCGAGAAAAGGGCAGGGCGTCCCCGGTCTGATCCCGTCTCCCTCTCGTCCCTTCCCATTCCCATTCCCATTCCCACTCCTCCTCCTAAGCCTCCTCCTAATCCCCCTCCCCTCTCCCCTCCCCCTACCAACCCCCCCCACCCCGGTCGATCAGATGGCCCCCGAGAGCTTCGGGGCTGCCATTTATGGGGGTAGGGCTGGGGGCAGGTGGCCGGACCGAGGTCCCGGGGCCCCCCCCTGCAAATCGTGGACCCGCCCCGTTTCTGGGTGCTGTCATTTTTCCCGTCGTGTTGGGCATTTTCTGCCAGCAGATAGGTGCTGACACGGTCTTCCTCGGTGTCTGTCACCGAGTGTTGGGTCTCCGGACGCGTGCGAGGCTCTGGGCTTCTCTCTGCGTGAGCCCTGGCCTGGTAGCCGACTCCGCTTCTGACACTTGAGCCGCCCGCCCGGGCCTGCGCGCCGGCTCTCGTGTGTGCGTCCGGCTGACGTGGCCCGTGGTGCCACCTCCGGTCTCTGGTGGCCCGAGGGCGGTGGGGTGAGGTGGCGGCGTGGGTCTTTTACCCCGTGCGCTCCCCGCCGCAGGCACCCGGTGGTGGCCGGCACGACCCCACCCCCGTAGGCTCCGTGCCGCGTGTCAGGCATTCCCCGCCTGGGGTCGTTGGCCGCTCTCCTCGGAGAGGACCGAGGAGTGGGTGGCGCCTGGCGAGGCTGAAGCAGGCCCCTCTGGTGGTTGTCCTCGCCGGGCCCTCCCCTCTGGGGCCTCCCTGCCCCACATGGCTCGCTCGCTCGCTCGTTCACTCACTCACCTGACCGATGTGGTGAAGTCATGCTCCCCCGGGCCGGGCCTAAGCCGCGCCAGACGAGGGACGGGGACGTTCATGGCGAACGTGGCTTCTCCTCTCGTTCTGCCTGCGGGCCCCTCGCCTCTCCTCTGCCGCCCGTGGGTGGCGGGGGGGAGGCAGGGGTGCGGACTCCGGCCCGACCTCGGTCTCCCGTGCCTTGTGGTGTCGGCGGGGCCGGGGTCTTGCGACGCGGCAGACACTCTCGCCTTCGCGCCTGCTCGGCGTCCTGTCTCGCGAGCGGCCCTCCCCCGCGGCGGGGGAGGGCTGCCCCGCCGCCACGCCACGTACCCCCTCGTCGGGGTGTGAGCGTGTCTCGCCTTGGTCCTCTGCGGTGCCCCTGGAGCGCTCCAGGTTGTCCCTCAGGTGCCCGAGGCCGAGCGGTGGCATCGCTTCCCGTCCCCAGCGAGTCCTCTCGGGTAACCCCTGCGGTGGTCGTGTCTCCCGAGCGCCTCTCTTGAGGCGTGGGGGAGGGGTCGAGACGGTAAGCGAGGCGTGGCCGCTCCCCACCCTCGGTGGGGCCGGGGCCGCCTCCTGAACGTCAGTCCTCACCCTGTACCGGGGGGGGGGACTGACGTGGCCGGGCGCACGCCGGGTGGGTCCCCCTCAGCGGGGTTCGCGCCCGGGCGTGGGAGCGATCGTGGTGGGGCCGGGTGATGTGCCGGTGGGGGCGGGCGTCTGTCCCGTCCCCACGCGGTCTTGGGTGCGTCTCCTCGCGAGGTGGCACGCACGGGCTCTCCCCGGTCCCGACCGCGAACGCTCGCTTCTTGGCCCGCTGCTTACCCCTACCGCAGACCCCTCCTGCCCAGCCGAGCGCTGGCGTACACGTCGGCGGGCTTCCGTAGGCCTGAACGGGG